>NC_138989.1:54757054-55357054 GCF_964341445.2 Mesoplodon mirus | reverse complement strand
TTTTTCTTTCTCAAGATGCTTTGGCTATTCAGGGTCTTTTGCGTTTCCATACAAATTGTGAAATTTCTTGTTCTAGTTCTGTGAAAAATGCCAGTGGTAGTTTGATAGGGTTTGCATTGAATGTGTAGATTGCTTTGTGTAGTATATGCATTTTCACAATGTTGATTCTTCCAATCCAAAACCATGGTATATCTCTCCATCTGTTTCTATCATCTTTAATTTGTTTCATCAGTGTCTTATAGTTTTCTGCATACAGGTCTTTTGTCTCCTTAGGTAAGTTTATTCCTAGGTATTTTACTTTTTGGTTGCAATCATAAATGGGTTTGTTTCCTTAATTTCTCTTTCACGTTTTCATCATAAGTTATAGGAATGCAAGAGATTTCTGTGCATTAATTTTGTACCCTGCTACTTTGCCAAATTCATTGATTAGCTATAGTAGGTTTCCAATAACATCTTTAGGATTCTCTATGTATACTTTCATGTCATCTGCAAACAATGACATTTTTATTCTTCTTTTCCCATTTGGATTTCTTTTATTTCTTTTTCTTCTCTGATTGCTGTGGCTAAAACTTCCAAAACTATGTTGAATAATAGTGGTGAGAGTGGGCAGCCTTGTCTTTTACCTGATCTTAGCAGAAATGGTTTCAGTTTTTCACAATTGAGAACGATGTTGGCTGTGGGTTTGTCATATATGGCTTTTAATATGTTGAACTAAGTTTCCTCTATGCTTACTTTCTGGAGGATTTTTGTCCTAAGTGGGTGTTGAATTTTGTTGAAAGCTTTTTCTGCATCTATTGAGATGATCATATGGGTTTTCTCCTTCAATTTGTTAATATGGTTTACCACATTGATTGATGTGCATATATTGAAGAATCCTTGAATTCCTGGGATAAATCACATTTGATCATGGTGTATGATCCTTTTAATGTTCTTCTGGATTCTGTTGGCTAGTATTTGTTGAGGCTTTTTACCTCCATGTTCATCAGTGTTGTTGGCCAGTAGTTTTCTTTTTTTGTGGCATCTTTCTCTGTTTTTGGTATCAGGGTGATGGTGGCCTCATAGAATGAGTTTGGGAGTGTTCCTCCCTCTGCTATATTTTGGAATAGTTTGAGAAGGATAGTTGTTAACTCTTCACTAAATGTTTGATAGTAGTCTCCTGTGAAGCCATCTGGTCCTGGGCTTTTGTTTGTTGGGAGATTTTTAATCACAGTTTCAATTTCAGTGTTTGTGATTAGTCTGTTTATATTTTTAGTTTCATCCTGGGTCAGTCTTAGAGGTTGTGCTTTTCTGAGAATTTGTCCATTTCTTCCAGGTTGTCAAATTTTATTGGCATATATTTGCTTGCAGTATTCTCTTATGATCCTTTGCATTTCTGTAGTGTCAGTTGTTACTTCTCTGTTTTCATTTCTAATTTTGTTGGTTTGAGTCTTCCTTTTTTTCTTGATGAGTCAGGCTAATGGTTTATCAATTTTGTTTATCTTCTCAGAGAACCAGCTTTTAGTTTTATTGATCATTGCTATCATTTTCTTCATTTGTTTTTCATTTATTTCTAATCTTATCTTTATTTCCTTCTGATAACCTCGAGGTTTTTTGTTCTTTCTCTAATTGCTTTAGGTGTAAGTTTAGGTTGTTTATTTGAGATGTTTCTTGTTTCTTGAGGTAGGATTGTATTGCTATAAACTTCCCTCTTAGAACTGCTTTTACTGCATCTCATAGTTTTAGGGTTATCCTATTTTCACTGTCATATTTTTCTAAATTTTTTTTTTTTTTTTTTTTTTTTTTGCTGTACGCAGGCCTCTCACTCTTGTGGCCTGTCCCATTGCAGAGCACAGGTTCCAGACATGCAGGCTCAGTGGCCATGTCTCACGGGTCTAGCCACTCCACGGCATGTGGGATCTTCCCAGACTGGGACACGAACCAATGTCTCCTACATCGGCAGGCAGACTCTCAACCACTGTGCCACCAGGGAAACCCTGTTTCTAGGTATTTTTTGATTTCCTCTTTGATTTATTCAGTGTTCTCTTGGTTATTTAGTAGTGTTTTATTTAGCCTCTATGTATTTCTATTTTTTAAAGATTCTTTCCTGTAATTGATATCTAGGCTCATAGCATTGTGGTCAGGAAATATACTTGGTACAGTTTCAAGTATCTTAAATTTACCAAGGCTTGATTTGTTACCCAAGATATGGCCTATCCTGGAGAAGGTTCCATGAACACTTGAGAAGAACGTGTATTCTGTTGTTTTTGGATGGAATGTCCTATAAATATCAATTAAGTCCATCTTTTTTTAATGTATCATTTAAAGTTTGTGATTCCTTATTTATTTTCATTTTGGATGATCTGTCCATTGGTGAAAGTAGGATGTTAATGTCCCCTACCATGACTGTGTTACTTTTGATGTCCCCTTTATGGCTGTTAGATTTTGCCTTATGTATTGAGATGCTCCTATGTTAGGTGCATACTTACAATTGTTATATCTTCTTCTTCAATTGATCCCTTGATAATTATGTAGTGTCTTTCTTTGTCTCTTGTAATAGTCTTCATTTTAAAGTCTATTTTGTCTGTTATGAGAATTTCTAGTCCAGCTTTCTTTGATTTCCATTTGCATGGAATATCTTTTTCCATCCCCTCACTTTCAGTCTGTATGTGTCCCTAGTCTGAAGTGGGTCTCTTGTGGACATGATATATATGGGTCTTTTTTGTTTTATCCATTCAGCCAATGTATGTCTTTTGGTTGGAACACTTAATTCATTTACATTTAACATAGTTATCGATATATATGTTTCTGTTGCCATTTTCTTTATTGTTTTGGATTTGTTATTGCAGGTCTTTTCCTTCTCTTGTGTTTCCTGCCTAGAGAAGTTCCTTTAGCATTTGTTGTAAAGCTGGTTTGGTGGCACTGAATTCTCTTAGCTTTTGCTTGTTTGTAAAGTTTTTAATTTCTCCATCGATTCTGAATGAGATCCTTGCTGGTAGAGTAATCTTGGTTGTAGGTTTTTCCCTTTCATCACTTTAAATATGTCCTGCCACTCCCTCCTGGCTTGCAGAGTTTCTGCTGAAAGTTCATCTGTTAACCTAGCGGGCATTCTCTTGTATGTTATTTGTTGCTTTTCCCTTGGTGCTTTTAATATTTTTTCTATGTATTTAACTGTTGATAGTTTGCTTATTATGTGTCCTGGTGAGTTTCTCCTTGGATTTATCCTGTAAGGGACTCTCTGTGCTTCCTGAACTTGATTGACTATTTTCTTTCCCAAGTTAGGGAAGTTTTCAAGTATAATCTCTTCAAATACTTTCTCAGTCCCTTTTATTTTTCTCTTCTTCTTCTGGAACCCTTATAATTCCAATATTGGTATGTTTAATGTTGTCCAAGAGGTCTCTGACACTGTCCTCAATTCTTTTCATTCTTTTTTTTTTCTTTATTGTGCTCTACAGTAGTTATTTCCACTGCTCTATCTTCCAGGTCACTTATCCGTTTTCTCCCTCAGTTATTCTGCTATTGATTCCTTCTAGGGAATTTTTCATTTCCTTTAGTGTCTTGTTCATCGTTGTTTGTTTGCTCTTTAGTTCTTCTAGGTCCTCGTTAAATGTTTCCTCTATTTTCTACATTCTGTTTCCAAGATTATGTATCATTTTTACTGTCATTACTCTGAATTCTTTTTCAGGTAGACTGCCTGTTTCCTTTCTCTTTGTTATGTTTGTTCAGTTTTTACTTTACTCTTTTATCTGCTGTGTTTCTCTGTCTTCTCATTTTTTCTTAACTTACTGGGTTTGCAGTCTCCTTTTCACAGGATGCAAGTTTATAGTTTCTATTGTTCTTGGTGTCTGCCCCCAGTGGGAAGGTTTGTCAGTGGGTTGTGTAAGCTTCCTGGTCTTGGGGAATGGTGCTTGTGTTCTGGTGTGTGAGCCTGGATCTTGTCTTTCTGGTAGGCTGGACCACTTCTGGTGGTGTGTTTTGGTGTGCCTGTGACCTTATTATGATTTTAGGCATCCTCTCTACAAATGGGTGTGTTTGTGGTCCTGTCTTGCTAATTGTTTGGCTTGGGGTGTCCAACACTGTAGCTTGCTGGTCCTTGAGTGGAGCTGGGTATTAGCATTGAGATGAAGACCATTGGGAGACGTTTTGTTATTTGATATTATGTGGGGCTGGGGGATTCTCTGGTGGACCAATGTTGTGAACTCGGCTCTCCCACCTCAGAGTCTCAGGTCTGACATCCGGCCTTAGCACCAACACCCTGTCAGCCACATGGCTCATAAGCAAATGGAGAGAAAAAAGAAAGAAAGAAAGAAAGAAAGAAAGATAAATAAAACCAAATAAAGTTATTAAAATAAAAAAGTTATTACAAGTAAAATGTAATAAAATAAAAGAGAGAAGAGAACAACCAAATCCAAAAATATATCCACCAATGATAAGAAGTGCTAAACACTATACTAATAAACACACACTTACACACAAATGGGCACATAGAAGCCTAGGTCAAATGGTAAAAGCAAAGCTATATGGACAAAATCACACAAAGAATCCTACACATACAGATCATGAAATGTGAAAAAAAGAAAACAAACAAACAAACATATATATATATATACAAGAAAATGGAAGTGAGCATCAAATCTGTAAATAAATCTAATAGTGGTAATAAGGTCTAAATACTAAACTTAAATAAACATAAAACCAGAAACAGATTAGATGCAGAAAGCAAACCTCAAGTCTACAGTTGCTCCCAAGCCCACTGCCTCAATTTTGGGATGATTTATTGTCTAGTCAGGTATTCCGCAGATGCAGTGTACATCAACTTGATTGTGGAGGTTTAATCTGCTGCTCCTGAGGCTGCTGGGAGAAAATTCCCTTTATCTTCTTTGTTCGCACAGCTCCAGGGGTTCAGCTTTGGACTTACCTCTGCCTTTGTGTGTAGGTCACCTGAAGGCGTCTGTTCCCCACCCAGACAGGACAGTGTTAAAGTGGCAGCTAATTAGGGGGCTCTGGCTCACAGACCCCAGGGGAAGGAGGAATATGGAATGGGTGGTGAGCCTGCAGTGGCAGAGGCCAGCATGGCATTGCAACAGCCTGAGGCATGCTGTGTTTTCTCCTAGGGAAGTTGTTCCTGGATCATGGGATACTGGCAGTGGCGGGTTTCACAGGCTCTTGGCAGGGGTGGTGTGGATAGTGACCTGTGTTTGCACACAGGATTCTTGGTGGCTGTAGCAGCAGCAGCCTTATCATTTTGTTCCCACCTCCGGTGTCTGCACTGATAGCTGCGGCTTGTGCCCATCTCTGGAGCTCATTTAGGTGGTGTTCTGAATCCTCTCTCCTTGCTCACCCCTAAACAATGGTCTCTTGCTTCTTAGGCTGGTCCAGACTTTTTCCCGGATTCCCTCCTGGCTAGCTGTGGCTCACTAGCCCTCTCAGGCTGTGTTCACACAGCCAACCCCAGTCCTCCTCCTGGGATCTGATCTCCGTAGCCTAAGCCTCAGCTCCCAGCCCCCATCCGCCCCGATGGGTGAGCAGACAAGTTTCTCAGGCTGGTGAGTGCTTGTCGGTACCGATCCTCTGTGTGGGAATCTCTCTGCTCTGCCCTCTGCTACCCCTGCTGCTGCACTCCCCTCCATGGCTCTGAAGCTTCCCCCCCCACACCACACCCTGTGTCCACCAGTGAAGGGTCTCCCTAGTGTGTAGAACTTTTCCTCCTTCACAGCTCCCTCCCAGAGGTGCAGGTCCTGTCCCTATTCTTTTGTCTCTGTTTTTTCTTTTTTTCTTTTGCCCTACCCAGGTATGTGGGGATTTTCTTGCCTTTTGGGAAGTCTGAGGTTTTCTGCCAGTGTTTAGTAGGTGTTCTGTAGGAGTTGTTCCACATGTAGATGTATTTTTGATGTATTTGTGGGGAGGAAGGTGATCTCCACATCTTACTCCTCCACCATCTTGAAGGTCTTCCTGTGCTGTTGTCCTTTAACTTTTGTAAGTGTAAACATGTAACACACTTGAATTGAGCATTTTGATTTTTAACCAGTTAAAGCTCCATTTTTCTTTTCTTTATTTTCTATTTTTTAGAATTTTTTTCCATTTTCATAAACCAAACACAAATGACTGTTAATTTCTCCCTGAAAGACATTGAAAGATGGCTCCCAAAATGAATGGTGTAAGGCAAGTTTACGAACTGTCAGTCTTTGAAGTGAAAATTAGTGTGTCATTCTTTCTGAAAAGAGCAGAGCATAGAAATGACGGCTATAAGTGTCTCTCAAGGCAAAATATATATTTTTAGATGAGGGGACAAAAATTAAACAAATGTTTTCTTCCTCACCTACTTCCCAAATTCTGTCAACACACTTATACTCACACACATCCCTACCCAATTGAGAGGATTTTCCAGCAGCACTTTCTTTACTATTCTAAGAAACCAACAGCCATGGGAATCAGATGGTGATGTAACTTAAATTCCACTTGAAGAAAAAAAAAAGATTTATTGACTAGAATAACTGGAGAGGGCCAGGTGGAAAAAATCTGAAAGCAGTGTGATTATTTTTTTTTAATTTCCTAAAGCAAAAAGTGTTAATATTACTCAAAATTTGATGACCAAGTTGAGTAAGAAACTTCAGAAACATGAGCTAATATTTTCAAATACAGTCAAGTATTGACTTTATTTTCAGGCCAAAATTCCAGTGTCACTAAGTGCTTTGTACTGGATGCTCTTTCAGGATCTTGGAATATTAGAGCTGTATATTCCTTAAAAATTATAAAATATAACCTTTTCTTTGTTTAGAGTGACAGAGGATTTGGGGTTCATGTTGTTGGTATTAGGCAGATTTGTTTGCAGTCCACACTTGTCTTTTCTTTTTAATAAAATCTTGAACAATTTACTTTGAGCCTAAGTTTTAAATAACTGTAAACTGTATATGATAATCTAAATTCAAAGTTATGGATGAGTTGGAAGGATTTGATTATATAATAGTTTTGGAGCACATGGCATATTGTTGGGATCCATAAGGAGACATGGGCTCATGCTGAGATAAGGAAACCAAGATCATCAGCATGGAAGTAGAATCGATTTTAGCAGATGATGTGGAATCTTCTTTTCTGAAACAGGTTTCATACTGAGAATACACAACTATCTTTCCTAGGGATAATTGGCACCAATAATTTTAGGAAATACATTTTTCATATCCTCAATTTTGTATATGTGTTCTTCATTCTAAAATGGATCTTCCCAAGAAAGTACCTGAGGCCAGTTCTCCTATTTGCCAACTGTTCTTCTCCCACAAGAAAACTATACTCTCCATGGCACATCACACAGAATTTAAAACCTTCTAGAGATAATTGAGAATATTGTTATCTCTAAAGGAGGAGAATAAACTTTTCTTGTTATCCCTCTTTTGTACATATTTCTGCTATGGACAAAGTATGGGAATGGAAATGGTGATATTTTGGCTTAAGCTGAAATGTTCTAAATTCTGATATATTGTATGATAGAGGACGTGATCATTTCCTTTGAATGACTTTGACTCTTCCAAACACCAAACTACTCTAAAAGAGCACATTGTGACCAAAGGAGGGTCCTGTGAGAGCAAAGCTAGGAGCACTTAGGGGAGGAATTGAATGCAGTGGTGCCTTATTTCATCCAGACCAAAAACTCATATCAAGACTTTGTGACTTTACTTTCTATCCACCTAATTATCTATCTATTGGTTATTTACCTCTCATCCATTAATATATCTATCTTAATAAAAATTCAGAATGAGATGTTGTGAAGCTGAGATAGGTATGAACACTTTTATTTAAATTTAACAATAAACCTAAACTTTTCCTAACAAAAGGATGATTATTATTGGGCTAATTGTTTTGACATTGACTGTTCTATGTAAGCCGTGCATTCCACATTAGCTTAAATGGTACTCATGCCTTTTTAAAAAGAAAATAATAAGGAAAATTGATGATAAACACTGTCTTATGGTAGTGATGAGTAATATTCATCCATGAATTCATGAACTAATGGGGAAAAATAAAACCCATACCCATCTATTTCATTAAGAGATGCATTTCCAATGAACTTTTACATATTATGTTTAATATTGTTTATCAAAATTCATATATATTTATATTATTTTGATCAATTGTGTATTAGTTCAATTATAACAACTCAATTGAGAAGAATTTTTAATTCTTGGAGTTTCACATTCAGAGAAAAAATATAAAATTATATTTTACATACGCAATTTTTTTTCAGAGAATGATGGTAAGATAATAAAATACTTTTAAGCATAAAAATATATTAAAGGATAAGATACTGGGGGGGATGTAGAATGGAAATATAAGTTCATGGAGAGAAAAGAAACTGAAAATTCTAATATTGCAATGGAAATTCATGTCATCCACTGTTTTCATAATGATGGAAACTTTCAAATCATATTATTTAGATTCTATTACATACATTTAATAGAATTATTTAACAAATTTATATTTAAATGTCAATATTTTAATGCATTTATATTGTACTCTGTATCATAAGTATAAGCTATGATAAAAACTTTTAATGTCAGTTTAAAAGTATGTGAGAGAGTAAATACTGGGAACCTATATATTCCTCTATAATTGCCCTGGTCAGGAACCCATATCTGTAAATAAAGGAAGTATATTCTACGTCATGCCAAAAAACAGCTTCATGGTAAAGTCTTTTAAGAAAGAAAGTCTACTGGTTTGGGTGTCTCGATAGGTCCTTTGTTTTGGTGAACATTTTGATATTCACTGTCATAAATTCTTTCAAAATATGTTGGAGCATTTTAAGGTTTTAAGTTGTGTCTAGGGCTTGTCCTTCACATGCCCATTGTCATTGAACACAGCATTTGAGAATGTGCCTATAACCTTTCAGTGAAGTCTGGAACAGGATGCCCTGTCTTCTGGCCTAAATTGAAAAATACCCTATTTTATATTCAGTTTGGTACCGCCAATCATTCTAAAGCTTTGTATCAGATCCCAGTTGTTCCCATAAGACTGTTTCATTTATGTCATTATCTAAAATTCTATTGTATATCTTCATAAAACTATACTGTTTGCCACTTCACAGCTCCATATTTTTATAAAGGGTTAAAGTTCACCATTCCCCTAAAGCAGAAGTCACTAAAGAAAGAGACCATTTCAAATATTTTTAAATATTTTTAATCTTTCATAATATTTGAGGCAGTAGACATTCAACAAATCTCTAATGATGGATTGCTTGATCCCATTTGCCATATTTTTTCACTGAACCTTCTCCTACGTAATTATATTACCTCCTCTTTGCATGTTATCAGAAACTTCTTAAAAATGAATCATTTAAAATGAAATTACTATGGATAATAATTTATGCCTACTGTCCTTTAATAGTCTGATTTTCAGAAAGATACTTTAAGTCCAAATAATGCAATTAGAGTTGCTTCAAATTAGAAGGAGTATTGGACAAAATCAAATCTTCCTCATTTTATGGATGAATCAGAGGCCTTATGAATCACAGGCTCAAGGTCACATAGCTAGTTAACTAGAACTAGATTTAAGAGTAGAACTTAGTCTTCTGACTTTTGATCAAGTGTTCTTGCTATAATAACATACTGCCTTTCAGACTATAAACCAGAGTTTCTTTTTTGATGAGCATGCTCTCAAACATATACCTTTGTAGTCACTTGTATATCCCCCAAATCCTTTAGCTTTTCTCTGTGTAATAAAAAATAGGTTATGAATTGGAATTTGAAAATCCTGATGCATCACAATCGGTTATTAATAACACACATACAGAGAAATTTCACTGCCACACCTTGGAAGTTGTGAGGAACTTTCTTCCCTTTATTTCCTTTTCAGTTCCGTTTAGCTTATAGAAGATCTCCAAACATAAATTGAGACAATATCTTTTTAAGTAAGGAATTTATTATGAAAGATGTAACCATCTTTCTTAAAGAAAACTTCACATTTTAGATCAAGGGATCATTTTCCAAACACAGTGGCAAATCCAATATTACAGAAGTTACAGCAGTAGAACTATTTGAAAGTTGAAGTAGTAGCAGTGGATTATATTATTGATGATAATATGCAGAGTGGAAGAAAAGAAGAAGAATGGCACTCAGTGGAACATTAATGTAAAAATATTGGAAGAGAACTATAATTGAAATAAGAATGTCAAAGTTTAGACTAATTTTAAGAAGAACTTGGAAAGGCTAGGTATTGCCTTAACAGTCAAGGGTAGTAAAAGAAATGGAGAGAATCCAGGTACCTCCCAGAAGATGAGGAGTAGGGGTGGATTGAGTGTTGGTGGAGTCAGAGAGTGTGGCAAGACTTTGGCTCTCACACATTCCAGGGAAATTCTGCTGGATGCATGTTAGTTTCTTAGGTTGACTTCTATTTGCTTTTGCTGAAGTGGAGGTCCTGTTGTCTTTCCCTTATACCCCTTCCCAGCAGCCTCCGATTAGTTCATCAGAGTGATGCAGAAGTTCCAATCTGTGTGCTGTTCAGGAAGGACTGGAGAAATTTAGAGAAATGGATACTCCCCCTGACTTTATTTTCCCAACGTGTCTTTGTCAAAAAATTTTAGGGTACTACATTAACAATATTTGTTTGGATATGAAACCCTTTATAGGAAGCAAATAAAAGCAAGACTGTAAGACGTGACAGGAAGGTAATCAAAGTGAGACATGCTTTTTTTTTCATTTTCTTGCTCCTTGTCAACTGATGACACAGGTTTCACACTCACAAATATTAGAACTTAGCCAGGCTTCTAGGATAGGAAGAAAGGAGAGCTAAACTGCCTTCCAATTCAGTGATTCCAATGTCAGTTTTTAAAAACTTGTTCATGTTATCACCTGCCCAGATAGGTGGCATTCTCTAGACAAAGTGGAAAGGCTGTTTTATTAGAAGTTTACAAGTCTTATTAGAGAAAATGATTTGAAACTTTAAAAAGAAAAATAAGAGGTATAAAATATGGAAATGGTTACTTAAACTTAGATTTGAACAAATAAAAAGAAGAATATATTCAATCTAATCTTTCTTGAGCGTGGCCAGAATGAATGGTTTAATGTTGAAGGAAAAGAAAACACACTTTGATGGCTTTTCTTCAAGGGAACATCTCACTTATTTTATTTTACTTTTTTCACTTTTCACAAGGGCCTCTCACTCAATGCTCATCTTTGGTGTCAACAATTTTGACCATTAAAAAAAAAAAAAGCTAAAAGAACACAGTGCTTCAATTTGGGACACATTATCTTTTCTTTTGAGAAAATGGGATTTATAAAGAAGGGGGAAAATTCAGATACATAGGCAAAGGTTTACAAAGAAAATACACATTCTGTACACAGGGAACTAATTTAATAAGCAGCCTCTCCTTGCTAGCTTGTGAATAAACTCAATTGCCAGCCTAAACTTTTCTGCACAGAATTTCAAATGTCAACACATTATATTGTTATTCCTCTTAATTTCTCACAAAGAAAATGCAAAATGAATTCATTATGCTGGAGTAAGTGGAAAAGCTGATGAGTTTCTCCAGAAGAGTATGCAATAGGGAGAGATTGGGCAAGACGATTATATTGAGATATTTGAATAGCTGGCCATTAGCAAGAGTATCTCCATTACTCTGCTGATAATTATATCTCTTCTGCTATGACTTCCCAGTGGAATAATAGAATGTTCCCAGTGCAGGAGATAATAAAAAATACCATTCAGGTGGTACATATATGCCACGAAGAGAATGTAGTATATCTTTCTTTCCTGGATTTTGCTCTGCCTTAACCCCCTGAATCAGCCCCAACTCCCTGTACCTTGTCAATTTAATGGTGCACACCTATGCAATATATGTTAATATGTGTTTGGTTGTTCTATGCTGTGCACGGGGAGAATAAATGTATCTTGAAAATGAAGATGGCAATGGAATATCATTCTTCCAACATAATTATCTCCTGTGTTTAGAAAGCCTGTTGTTTTACTGAGTATATTTTTGTTAGCTATTATAAATGACTTTCAAAACCAACTATGGTACAGAATGAAGACTTTGGATGGGACCTTATAAGGATAAAACTCTGTTTTTTTCTATGTAAGAAAAATAAAGTTTGCATATTCTTCTAATTAATCCATCATTTTGCAGACAGTTTTCATGTTAGCAAATCAAGTGAAACTAAACAAACAAAAAGGGATAAAAAAATGAGATCAAACAATAACACCCACTCATTTTCAATAACATCTTCCCTGCTTTTCTCCAGTTCTTTTCTCTTTCTCTATTTTTCCCCCTCATTTGAACGATTCATGAAACCTCTCATGCATTATTGCCAACTTATAATACTGTGGCATTTTTATTGCTGTTTGTCTTCAGTTTGGGGAAATCTTGCTGGGTACTGTATGTCTTCACAAATTCTTTAATTAACATTATTAAATTAATTAATTGTTTAATTAACATCAAACTCAATTTGAATCCCCCCCACCCCACTTTGCTGTGCCACTGTTGTTTTAAATTCTGGATCCTTCTTAGAGAGTCTCATTTTCAAATTATATACAGAAAGGAAAGTTCTACTCAAACATGTTATTTTGCATCCTGTAGAGGGCAGTGAAATGCTATAATCGTTTTACCCTCCAACAGGGTTACATTGAGACCTGCTCATTTTCCTGAGTTTTGGCACTCACTGGAAATCAGGGCAAAGGAACAGCTAAATTACCCAAGGATACCATTTTTTTTCCCTGTTAAAATTGAACTTATGTTTAAAGTCAGAGGGATACTTCACTACATAAATGTTTTCTGATTAAATAGTGACCCAGGAATGTATTCAGAATGCATAAAGTTGTAATGTATATGAACAAGTGGCTATGACTCAAACCACGTGGAAACAAGGTATGTGTGTTCATGGTGTCAGAGATAGAATTCATACTCAAAATTTAGTTAATATCCAAGCACAGGCAAAGGACTGGTTGGTATTGTCAATTCTTTCTGGTGATATAACAAGCAATTAGGACCATTTCTAGTATGGAAGATTTAATTTACAAATTCCAGTCACATACACACAAATTTAAATTACATCTATTTACTATTGGCATGCATTATCATCGATACTGGACATTACTTAGTAGCTTAGTGTAATGGTGTACATTATCTTTGAAAATTTAATAATTAAATTATTTGTACATATTTTAGGAAATGTCTAGTGCCAAAGAGAATTTGAAGTATTTTAGCTTATTGATCTCTAAACTAAACAAAATTTATTTAGTATAACACAAAGTACATGGCTGTGTATATTATGTATGTATGTTATATACTGTTGGTTACTGGTTGTTGATTGCTGTTTATACTCAATACACAATGAAAAATGTGATGATATATCTAAATGTTTTCTCAAATCTTAAATCTATATGATGTAATCAGTGTCATTAGTGATTGATTGAAGTCTATATAACTCACTCTGGTATATATTAGGAAACAATCACTAAATTTTAATAATGTTGTATGTAATAACACACTTCTATTTAGCTTTACTCTGGAATGGAATACCTTAGTTGTCTCCTGTTTTTATTCTCCTTTTTCTCACCAATGACTTTTCATTACATTTCCAAGCTACAGTTGACCCTTGAACAACACAGGTTTGAATTTCTCAGGTCCAATTATAGGCAGCTCTTTTCTTCAGTAATAAGACCTACTGTATTACAGGATCCAAGGTTGGTTGAATCCACAGATGAAGATCAAAGGCTCAGAGGAGCCATGGATACAGAGGGCTGTCTATAAGTTATATGTAGAATTTTGATTCGGCAGAAGTTCTGGGACCCTAACCCCACTTTATTCAAGGTCAACTGTATTTCCTTTTTTCTTTGATTTGTCAAAACCCCTAAGATCAAGGTCTTGATTGTTTGTACCTGAATTCTCCAGAGTTTCCTCTTACTTATCTTCAAAAACAATAAATATTTATACTGATCTCATTTCCAGCTCTAAACTTCTAAGCCTCCTGTTGCTTTCCCAAAATTTGAATTTACTAATTTCAGCTAGCCCTGGTGCAGGGTGAATTCCTCATAGCTTGACGTGTAATCTCTCCCTCTTAAAAGCAAGTACTGTCCTGGGAAAGTTTTCTTTCTTATTCTAAATTCAGGGTCTTATATAAACTTTCTAACTTTATTAGTTTAAAATAATAAAGTTTGGTTTTCTTAATCATTTGTCTCTAAATTAAGTTAACAGTTAATTTCTTTCTCCAAGCTTTTGCATCAAAATTTTATGTTGACCTAGAATTAGATATGCTATTGCCCCTGTGATTTCGGTTGTAGCTGTGCCTGCTTAAATTCACATCCTGTTATAAATGTTTAGACTCAAGGGTGTTCTGCCTCAGGTTTTTCCCTACAAATATGGGAACCCACACATTCTGTGCACCAGTATAGCCTAGAAGTACAAGGATATAATTTTAGATTTGAAAACACAGTTAACTTGAATGTAAAAATATGAAGTGTATAAAAGCTCTCACCTCCCATCCTTCAGGAAGTTAAACTTCAGGTGACATTCTATGTTTTATTGGATGCTTCTGACCTCTGTGAGCCACAGTGATCATCTCAAAAGCTCACACTTAGATTGACTTTCCTACTTTTTCTATTAACAGTTCATGATTCCTGGGTCATCTCCTAAATAAAATTACTTGCACAAGAGTCCTTGACTCAAAGTAAGATATTCTTCTTAAAGTACAAGAAACATTGAATATAACAATAATATGAGATAGGTGACATGTTTATATGGTTCTCAATAGAAAATAGATTTCATGGAAACTTGATTTATTGATGGGATTATTTGAGACACAGCAGAGTATTGGATATCTTCATCTTCTAAATTGTATCACTGGGCCCATTAATTGTCATAAAAATAGAATTATAAAATTCTAGCTTATATAAATACTGTTTTTATTAGGTATAGAGTGTCAAAAACTATAAATGTCATTTCGTATGATAGCAGAAAAAAAAAACTACTCTATATTTCAAACATTAAAAGAAACAAAGATCTGTCAAATTTCATTAGAAAAAAAGTGTTAAAACTTTTAAATTCTATCTCTTTTTAATTATTAAAAACCAACATTATATTTTTATAATAATCTAATTTCAGAAAGATTGGCATTTATTAACTTATATAAAAGTTTCTGATATATAGATATCAATTAAATACTTTAAAAATATCTTTAGCATAGAAATACCCAGAATGAATTGTCCCTTTGTGGGACAGAACATCAGTAGAATGACAGCCAAAGAGTTTGAATATATGTGAAAGAAGCATTGTTCTGTTTAGAAAGTACCTATGTTTTCTGTATCATTAATTATTTTATTTAAAATTTATTTGATTTTTTTACACAGCTTTATTGAAGTGTAATCAACAAATAAATTTCCTTTGTTTATTCATCTGTAAAATTAATGTCTTTTTCTTTTTTTTGGAAGAGTTTCTTATTAAGTAAAACAACAAGAACCCATTACAGGTTTCTTATCTCTGGCCTTTGAAATTTTCATAGTGTATAAAATTAACTAAAATGTTCAGCTATAATGAAACAAATAGAAAACCAATAGCAAGATAACAAAGTCCTATTAATAATTTCATTAAAAACAATTAGACTAAAAACGAAAATAAAAGAGAAATTTTCAGACTAGATCAAAAACAATGCTCCATTTATATTATATAAATTTGAAAGCACAGTTAAATTGAATGTAAAAATATGAGGTAAGATATACCATGATAATATCATCATAAGAAAGCTAGAATAGCTCTGTTAACATAAAAATTTAAATGTCTATGCACCTAATAACAGAATTTCAAATTAAGTGAACAAATTGAAAGAATATAACATTAATACGAGACAGGTGACATGTTTATATGCTTCTCAGTAGAAGTTAGATTTCATAGAAGTTTAATTTATTGGCTGAAATAAAATTTTTTTAAAAAGGAAAGGAGAAATATAAATATGCATAATTATACTTAGAAACATGAATACTCTTCTCTCAGTAATTCATAGAAAAATAGACAAAATCATTAAGAATATAGAAAACTTGAAAATGTATTAACCAACTTTACCTAAGTAGATAGTCATAGGAATTACAGCACCCCCCCCAAAAAAAAGTCAGAGTTTTCAAGTATACATGGAGGGTTCTGCAGAGATAGACTATATTCTTGTTCCAAAGAACAAATATCAAAATATTAAAATCACAACTTATGATTTGACCAAAACCTAATTACATTGGAAACAATTTAAAAAATGCTTAGAGAATCCCTAAAGTTTGAAAAATTTTAAAGTCTAGGTCAAAGAAGAAATGCAAAAGAATTTAGAATATATTTTGAAATAATAATAAAATGAATGAAAGCAAAATACCAAGTTTGTGTGATGCAATCTTTAGAGTAATATTTATATCTCCAAATGTTTACAGTTGGAAAGAATAAAGGATTGAAATCAATGATATAAATTTATATATTAAGAAGCTAGCAAAAGAAGAACAACTTAATTACAGAGTAGATAGATGTAAAATCTAATTAGAAGAAAGCAGAAATCAGTGCTGTAGAAAAAAAGAAAAACACAATAGAGAAATGCATAAAATTGTACTACTTAATAAGATTGGTTAGAGAACAAAAAGAGAAAACATAAATGAGCCATGTTAGGGCTGAAAAAGCAGATAATATAGGTTCTATAGGCATTAAAATTATAATAATGGAATTTATAGTTAAGTTTATGTAAATATATTCTATACTTTGGAAGAAATGGTTTGATTTATTGAAAGAAACAAATTACCAACAGACTCAAGGAGTAATAGAAAATCTAAATAGTCCTTTAAGTATTAAAGAAATTGAATTTGTAATAATAAAAATCTTTTTTTCATAAAGGAAAACCACATCTTCAATGGTTTGTCTGTTGAAATTTAACATATATCTAAAGAAAAATATAAAAGACATTTTACACCAAGTCTTTCAGAAAAAAAGAGGAAGAAGAAATACCTTCTTACTCACATTTTGAGGCCAGCACAACCTTGAAATCCATAATCAGAGAAGAAAAATACAGACCAGAAATAACATATAAGCATAAGTTTTCTTTAAGTATTGGAAAATGGAATGAAATAACGTAAAGAGAATATCCACTATCAGGTGAAATTTCTCATGGGAATGCAAGTTAGTTTAAAAAATCAATCAATGTAATTCAATAAATTAACAAAATAAATGAGTAAATTTGTATGATTATCTTAATGTATGAAGAAAAACTATTTGGCAAAATTTAACACACATTTGTTATGAAAATTCTCAGAAAGCTAGGAATATAAGAAAATTCAACTATCTGATAAACAGCATTTACACATTTCTTAATCCTAGCATTTACTTAATGGTGAAAAACTGCATAAATTGTCCCTAACATTTGGAAAAAGACAAAGATGTCCCTTTCATACCTCTATTTGACATTATAGTGGAGGTCCTACTCAGTAAAATAAGAGGGGGGAGGGGAGGAAGAAAACATTATAAAAGTAAAACTATCTTTAAACAGTGATGATTATGATTTTGCTTAAAAATCATATGGATTCTACAAATCTAACAATGTTTCAGGAATAAAGGTGAATCTACAAAAATATTTGTATTTCTATATATTAGCAAAAACTAGGAAAAATCAAATTTTTAAAAATCCATAAATACTTGTAAAACTTAGGACTTATAAAGCAAAATGTGGGTACAAATTATAGAATAAAAACTATAAATCCATGATAAAAGGAAATAAATAATACCTAAGCAAATGGAGCATTATATACTATCATTGTTTTGTAGACTCATATTTTTTTAATATTTATTCTAACTGAATTCTTCAACAAATTCAATAAACTTCCAATTAAAGTCCAAGCACAATTTTAGTAGAAATTAACAAGTAGATCCTAAAATATATATGATTATGTGGAGACATGAAGAATGAAAGCAATCTTTAAAAAAAAAACATGAAGGATTTATATTACCTGATTTAAGGAATTATTGGAAGGCAACAGTAACCAGGACAGTGTGGTATTGGCTTCCAAAATAAATCAATGGAATAATATAAATAACACAGAAATTGATCCATTCTTAGGCAGTAAAATTATTTTTTGACAAGACTGTCAATGAAATCCAATGGAGAGGAGAAAAAGCAGTTCCATGGTAACTGAGCAGTTAAAATGGAAAAAATATATATAAATGGTCAATAAGTACATGAAAGGATTCTCAATGAAATTAGTCAGAAAGGAAATAAAAATTAGCCAGCAGGGCTTCCCTGGTGGTGCAGTGGTTGAGAGTCCGCCTGTCAATGCAGGGGACACGGGTTCATGCCCGGGTCCAGGAAGACTCCACATGCCACAGAGCAGCTAGGCCTGTGAGCCATAGCCGCTGAGCCTGTGTGCCCAGAGCCTGTGCTCCACAACGGGAGAGGCCACAACAGTGAGAGGCATGCGTACGGCAGAAAAAAAAAAAATTAGCCAGCAATTACATACCACTATATACCCACTATAATGGCTGAAATTAAAATGGCTCACAATACTAAGAGTTAGTGAATTAGAGAAGCAATTGGAATGTTCATAATTGACTGATGGGAGTGTAAAATGGTTTAACCATTTTGTGAATTGGTTAGACATTGTTTTATGAAGTTAGATATACATTAAACCTATGATCCAACCATTTCACTTATAATAATTTACCCAAGAGAAATAAAAACATATAAACACGCAATAAAATGTGTACAAGAATGTTCATAGCATCCTTATTCATAAGATTTCAAAACTGGAAAAACACAAATATTCATTGACCATAGAATGACTAAAAAAATTGAAATTTAATCATGTAATGGAATATTATTTCATAATACAAAGGAACAGACTACTGTTACATGCAACAAAACCGATGAACTTTAGGTTATGCTGAAAGAGAAAAAAGGGTAACTTTACAGTGGAGAAGCCTAATAAGCATCACCTGAGACAGGTGATCAGGGTCAACATCAAAAATGGTAAGTCATTTGATAATTTGTACCCTTGATATGATACAATAAAAATGGCATTTTACTTCTGTGGTCTTCCTCCCCAAAACTCATAACTCTAGTCTAATCATGATAAAAACATCAGACAAATTCCAGTTGAAGAACATTCGACAAAATATCTTACTACTAATCTTCAAAAATGTAAAGGTCATCCTAAACAAGGAAAGTCTGAGAAACTGTCTTAACCAAGAAGCCTAAGTAGACATGATGACTAAATTTAATGTGGTATCCTGTATGACATATTAGATAAAAAATATAAGGAAGTCTATATAAAGAATTGGTTTTACTTAATAATAATGTATCAACATTGATTTTCTAATTTTAAAATTTTACCATAATAATATAAGATATTAATAATAGAAGCAAGAAGGTGTGGAGTATATGGGAATTCTCTGTATTATCTTAACTATTTTCCTCAAACCTAATACTGTTCTAAAAAAGATTACTAAAAAAAAAAAAAATATATAATAAATAAAAAAACAGAAACATGAATATACATACTGAATGATCTAATTTATATTAAATTATAGAACAGACTACGTTAATCTTTGATGAAAGAATGCATCAGAGTAGTGGTCGCCTCAAGAAGAGGATATAGATTAACTTTCCAGTCAAGAAGAATTTCTGGGTTAAAAACAAAAACAAAAACAAAAAACAAAAAACTTTCTATCTTGAAAGGGGTCAAGATTATAAGGATGTGATCATTTTTCAAAACTCATTGAATTTTATACTTCAAATCTGTGCTTCTAATGATGTATAAAATACACATAATATTTTAATGTAAAAAAAATGTTACTGAGAGGCCGGGAGGAAGATGGCGGAAGAGTAAGACGTGGAGATCACCTTCCTCCCCACAGATACATCAGAAATTCATCTACACGTGGAACAACTCCTACAGAACACCTACTGAATGCTGACAGACGACCTCAGACCCCCCAAAAGGCAAGAAACTCCCCACATACCTGGGTAGGGCAAAAGAAAAAAAGAATAAACAGAGACAATAGGATAGGGACGGGACCTGCACCAGTGGGAGGGAGCCATGAAGGAGGAAAGGTTTCCACACACTAGAAGCCCCTTCGTGGGCGGAGACTGCAGGTGGCGGAGGGGGAAAGCTTCGGAGTAGCGGAGGAGAGCACAGCAACAGGGGTGCAGAGGGCAAAGCGGAGAGATTCTGGCACAGAGGACCGGTGCCCTCAGGCATACACCAGTCCGAGAGGCTTGTCTGCTCGGCCTCCGGGGCGGGCGGGGCTGGGAGCTGAGGCTCGGGTATCGACTTTCAGTAGGAGCGCAGGGAGAGGACTGGGGCTGGTGGCAGGAAGAGAGCCTGAAGGGGTTAGTGCACCACGGCTAGCCCGGAGGGAGTCCGGGGAAAGGGAATGGAGCTGCCAAAGAGGCAAGAGACTTTTTTTCCCTTTTGTTTCCTGGTGCGCGAGGAGAGGGCATTAAGAGGGCTGCTTGGGGAAGAGCTGGAGACAGGCACGAGCCGCGGTTAAGGGGCGGACCTCGGAGACGGGCGTGGGCGGCCGCCGCCGCCATCGCCGCCGCCCGCCGCTGCCGCCGCCGCCGAGGGGCCTGTGTGCGAGCACGGGTCACTGTCCACCCCGCCTTCCAGGGGGCCTGTGCACCCCGCCACTGCTGGAGTCCCGAGACCCGGGGACAGCTTTCCCGGGAAAGTGCACGGAGCGCCACGGGCTGCTGCAACGTCACGCCGGCCTCTGCCGCCGCAGGCCCACCCCACAGTGCGCGCCCCTCCCTCCCCTCTGCCTGAGTGAGCCAGAGCCCCCGAATCAGCGGCTCCTTTAAACCCGTCCTGTCTGAGCGAAGAATGGACGCCCTCCAGCGACCTATGCGCAGAGGCGGGGCCCGGTCCAAGGCTGAGACCCGGGAGCTGTGAGAGCAGAGACAGGGAAATCTCTCTGTGCAGCCTCGGAGGCAGCGGATTAAAGCTCCATGGTCCATTTGATGTGCCCTACGTCTGTGGAGTGCATGAATGGACAGCGAATCATCCCAAATTGAGGAAGTGGACTTTGAGGACAAGATTTAAGACTTTCCCCCCTTTTCCTCTTTTTACAACGAATTATTCCAAATTAAGGAGGTTGACTTAGAGAGCAAGATTTCAGACTTCTCGCCCTTTTCCTCTTTTTTACAACGAATTATCCCAAATTGAGGAGGTGGACTTGGAGAGCAAGATTTTTGATTTTTCCCCCTGCTCTCTTTTTGTGAATGTGTATGTGTAATCTTCTGTGTAAGATTCTCTCTGTATAGTTTGCTTCCACCATATGTCCCAGGGTTCTATCGGTCCGTTTTTTTTTTTCAATAATTACTTTTTAATTTTACTAACGCTACTATATTTCATAGTTTATGCTATTTTACTTTACCTGCTCTTTCTTTTTTTCCTACCTTCCCTTCCTCCCTCCCTCCCTCCGCTCCTCCTTTCCTTCTTTTTTTTCTTTCCTCCCTCCCTCCCTCCCTCCTGTCTTTCTTTCTTTCTTTCCTTCCTCCCTCCCTCCCTCCCTTCTTCCATTCACTCTTCCTTTTGCTTTCATTCCTCCCTCCCTCCCTCCTTTCTTTCCTTCTTTCTTTCCATCCTTCCTCCCTCCCTCCCTCCCTTCTTCCATTCACTCTTCCTTTTGCTTTCATTCCTCCCTCCCTCCCTCCTTTCTTTCCTTCTTTCTTTCCATCCTTCCTCCCTCCCTCCTTTCTTTCTTTCTTCCGTCCTTCCTTCCTTTCTTCCCTTCTTCCTTTCTTTCCCTCTCTCTTTCTTTCTTCTACTAATTCTTTCTTTCTACTTTTTCTCCCTGTTATTCTGAGCCGGGTGGATGAAAGGCTCTTGGTGCTGCAGCCAGGAGTCAGTGCTGTGCCTCTGAAGTGGGAGAGCCAACTTCAGGACACGGGTCCACAAGAGACCTCCCAGCTCCACATAATATCAAGCAGCGAAAATCTACCAGAGATCTCCATCCCAACACCAGCACCCAGCTTCAGTCAGTGAACAGCAAGCTACAGGGCTGGTCACCCTATGCCAAGCAACTAGCAAGGCAGGAACACAACCCCACCCATTAGCAGAGAGGCTGCCTAAAAACATAATAAGGCCATAGACACCCCAAAACACACCACCAGACGTGGACCTGTCCACGAGAAAGACAAGATCGAGCCTCAACCACCAGAACACAGGCATTAGTCCCCCACACCAGGAAGCCTACACAACCTACTGAAACAACCTTAGCCACTGGGGTCAGACATCAAAAACAACGGGAACTACGAATCTGCAGCCTGCAAAAAGGAGACCCCAAAAACAGTAACATAAGCAAATGAGAAGACAGAAAAACACACAGCAGGTGAAGTAGCAAGATAAAAACCAACCAGACCTAACAAATGAAGAGGTAATAGGCAGTCTACCTGAAAAAGAATTCAGAATAATGATAGTAAAGCTGATCCAAGATTCTATTTCCAAGATCCATAATCTTGGAAATAGAATAGACAAAATGCAAGAAACAGTTAACAAGGACCTAGAAGAACTAAGGATGAATCAAGCATCAATTAAAAACACAATAAATGAAATGAAAAATACTCTAGATGGGATCAATAACAGAATAACTGAGGCAGAAGAACGGATAAGTGAGGTGGAAGATAAAAGAGAGGAAATAACTGATGCAGAGCAAAATAAAGAAAAAAGAATGAAAAGAACAGAGGACAGTCTCAGAGACCTCTGGGACAACATTAAACGCACCAACATTCGAATTATAGGGGTTCCAGAAGAAGAAGAGAAAAAGAAAGTGACTGAGAAAATATTTGAAGAGATTATAGCTGAAAATTTCCCCAATATGGGAAAGGAAATAGTTAATTAAGTCCAGGAGGCACAGAGAGTCCCATAGAGAATAAATCCAAGGAAAATACACCAAGACACATATTAATCAAACTGTCAAAAATTAAACACAAAGAAATCATATTAAAATCAGCAAGGGAAAAACAACAAATAACACACAAGGGAATCCCCATCAGGTTAACAGCTGATCTCTCAGCAGAAACTCTACAAGCCAGAAGGGAGTGGCAGGACATAATTAAAGTGATGAAGGAGAGAAACCTGCAACCAAGATTACTCTACCAGCAAGGATCTCATTCAGATTTGATGGAGAAATTAAAACCTTTACAGACAAGCAAAAGCTGAGAGAGTTCAGCACCACCAAACCAGCTTTACAACAAATGCTAAAGGAACTTCTCTAGGCAAGAAACACAACAGAAGTAAAAGACCTACAATAACGAACCCAAAGCAATTAAGGAAATGGGAATAGGAACATACATATCAATAATTACCTTAAATGTAAATGGACTAAATGCTCCCATCAAAAGACACAGAGTGGCTGAATGGATACAATAACAAGACTCATATATATGCTGTCTACAAAAGACCCACTTCAGACCTAGAGACACATACAGATTGAAAGTAAGGGGATGGAAACAGATATTCCATGCAAATCGAAATCAAAATAAAGCTGGAGTAGCAATTCTTATATCAGACAAAATAGACTTTAAAATAAAGACTATTAGAAGAGACAAAGAAGGACACTATATAACGATAAAGGGATCGATCCAAGAAGAAGATATAACAATTGTAAATATTTATGCACCTAAAATAGGAACACCTCAATACATAAGGCAAATACTAACAGCCATAAAAGGGGAAATCGACAGTAACACAACCATAGTAGGGGACTTTAACACCCCACTTTCACCAATGGACAGATCATCCAAAATGAAAATACATAAGGAAACACAAGCTTTAAATGATACATTAAACAAGATGGACTTAGTTGATATTTATAGGACATTCCATCCAAAAACAACAGAATACACATTTTTCTCAAGTGCTTATGGAACATTCTCCAGGAGAGATCATATCTTGGGTCACAAATCAAGCCTTGGTAAATTTGAGAAAATTGAAATTGTATCAAGTATCTTTTCCAACCAAAATGCTATGAGACTAGACATCAATTACAGGAAAACATCTGTAAAAAATACAAACACATGGAGGCTAAACAATACACTACTCAATAACGAAGTGATCACTGAAGAAATCAAAGAGGAAATTAAAAAATACCTAGAAACAAATGACAATGGAGACACGACGACCCAAAACCTATGGGACGCAGCAAAAGCAGTTCTAAGGGGGAAGTTTATAGCAATACAATCCCACCTTAAGAAACAGGAAACATTTCGAGTAAACAACCTGACCCTGCACCTAAAGCAATTAGAGAAAGAAGAACAAAAAACCCCCAAAGTTAGCAGAAGGAAAGAAAGCATAAAGATCAGATCAGAAATAAATGAAAAAGAAATGAAGGAAATGATAGCAAAGATCAACCAAACTAGATGCTGGTTCTTTGAGAAGATAAACAAAATTGACAAACCATTAACCAGACTCATCAAGAAAAGAAGGGAGAAGACTCAAATCAATAGAATTAGAAATGAAAAAGGAGAAGTAACAACTGACAATGCAGAAATATAAAAGATCATGAGAGATTACTATAAGCAACTCTATGCCAATAAAATGGACAACCTGGAAGAAATGGACATATTCTTAGAAATGCACAACCTGCCAAGACTGACTCAGGAAGAAATAGAAAATATGAATAGACCAATCACAAGCACTGAAATTGAAACTGTGATTAAAAATCTTCCATCAAACAAAAGCCCAGGACCAGATGGCCTCACAGGCGAATTCTATCAAACATTTAGTGAAGAGCTAACACCCATCCTTCTCAAAATCTTCCAAATAATAGCAGAGGGAGGAACACTCCCAAACTCATTCTACGAGGCCACCATCACCTTGATACCAAAACCATACAAGGATGTCACAAAGAAAGAAAACTACAGGCCAATATCACTGATGAGCATAGATGCAAAAATCCTCAACAAAATACTAGCAAACAGAATCCAACAGCACATTAAAAGGATCATACACCATGATCAAGTGGGGTTTATTCCAGGAATGCAAGGATTCTTCAATATACGCAAATCAATCAATGTGATACACCATATTAACAAGTTGAAGGAGAAAAACCATATGATCATCTCAATAGGTGCAGAGAAAGCTTTCGACAAAATTCAACACCCATTTATGATAAAAACGCTGCAGAAAGTAGGCATAGAGGGAACTTTCCTCAACATAATAAAGGTCATATATGACAAACCCACAGCCAACATTGTCCTCAATGGTGGAAAACTGAAATCATTTCAACTAAGATCAGGAACAAGACAAGGTTGCCCACTCTCACCACTCTTATTCAACATAGTTTTGGAAGTTTTAGCCACAGCAATCAGAGAAGAAAAGGAAATAAAAGGAATCCAAATTGGAAAAGAAGAAGTAAAGCTGTCACAGTTTGCAGATGATATGATACTATACATAGAGAATCCTAAAGTTGCTACCGAAAAACTACTAGAGCTAATCAATGAATTTGGTAAAGTAGCAGGATACAAAATTAATGCACAGAAATCTCTGGCATCCCTGTACACGAATGATGAAAAATCTGAAAATGAAATCAAGTAAACACTCCCATTTACCATTGCAACAAAAAGAATAAAATATCTAGGAATAAACCTACCTAAGGAGAAAAAAGACCTGTATGCAGAAAATTATAAGACACTGATGAAAGAAATTAAAGATGATACAAATAGATGGAGAGATATACCATGCTCCTGGATTGGAAGAATCAATATTGTGAAAATGACTCTACTACCCAAAGCAATCTACACATTCAATGCAATCCCTATCAAACTACCACTGGCATTTTTCACAGAACTAGAACAAAAAATTTCAAAATTTGTTTGGAAAAACAAAAGACCCCGAATAGCCAAAGCAATCTTGAGAATGAAAAACGGAGCTGGAGGAATCAGGCTCCCTGACTTCAGACTATACTACAAAGCTACAGTAATTAAGACAGTGTGGTACTGGCATAAAAACAGAAAGATAGATCAGTGGATCAGGATAGAAAGCCCAGAGATAAACCCACGCACATATGGCCAACTTATCTTTGATAAAGGAGGCAGGAATGTACAGTGGAGAAAGGACAGCCTCTTCAATAAGTGGTGCTGGGAAAACTGGACAGGGACATGTAAAAGTTTGAGATTAGATCATTCCCTAACACCATACACAAAAATAAGCTCAAAATGGATTAAAGACTTAAATGTAAGGCCAGAAACTATCAAACTCTTAGAGGAAAACATAGGTAGAACACTCTATGACATAACTCACAGCAAGATCCTTTTTGACCCACCTCCTAGAGGAATGGAAATTAAAACAAAGATAAACAAATAGGACCTAATGAAACTTCAAATCTTTTGCACAGCAAAGGAAACCATAAACAAGACCAAAAGACAACCCTCAGAATGGGAGAAAATATTTGCAAATGAAGCAACTGACAAAGGATTAATCTCCAAAATTCATAAACAGCTCATGCAGCTCAATAGCAAAAAAACGAACAACCCAATCCAAAAATGGGCAGAAGACTTAAATAGACATTTCTCCAAAGAAGATATACAGACTGCCAACAAACACATGGAACAATGCTCAACATCATTAATCATTAGAGAAATGCAAATCAAACCTACAATGAGATGTCATCTCACAGCAGTCAGAATGGCCATCATCAAGAAATCTAGAAACAATAAATGCTGGAGAGGGTGTGGAGGAAAGGGAACACTCTTGCACTGCTGGTGGGAATGTGAATTGGTATAGCCACTATGGAGAACAGTATGGAGGTTCCTTAAAAAACTAAAAATAGAACTACCATATGACCCAGCAATCCCACTACTAGGCATATACCCTGAGAAAACCATAATTCAAAAAGAGACATGTACCAAAATGTTCATAGCAGCTCTATTCACAATAGCCCGGAGCTGGAAACAACCTAAGTGTCCATCATCGGATGAATGGATAAAGAAAATGTGGCACATATATACAATGGAATATTACTCAGCCATAAAAAGACGAAACTGAGCTATTTGTAATGAGGTGGATAGACCTAGAGTCTGTCATACAGAGTGAAGTAAGTCAGAAAGAGAAACACAAATACCGTATGCTAACACATATATACGGAATTTAAAAAAAAATGTCATGAAGAACCTAGGGGTAAAACGGGAATAAAGACACAGACCTACTTGAGAATGGACTTGAGGATATGGGGAGGGGGAAGGGTAAGCTGTGACAAAGCGAAAGAGAGGCTTGGACATATATACACTACCAAACGTAAGGTAGATAGATAGTGGGAAGCAGCCGCAGAGCACAGGGAGATCAGCTCGGTGCTTTGTGACCGCCTGGAGTGGTGGGATGGGGAGGGTGGGAGGGAGGGAGATGCATGAGGGAAGGGATGTGGGAACAGATGTATATGTATGACTGATTCACTTTGTTATAAAGCAGAAACTAATAAAAAAAATGTTACTGAGAGACAATAATGAAGAATTCAAAACTTACCTCTATGCTGCCCCCTTCTTTCTGATTTAGTTGTCATCTTTCTAAAATGAAAATGGGTATTCTTTGCAGTTCTTTGCCTTGTGAGATCTTTGTACAAAAGCCACTTGGTAAGTACAAAGGCTTATTATAACTGTGCAGGATGACTCACAGCCAGTTGAACTTTTAAATAGTGAACTTTATTCCAAAATCTTATCTCCCTTTGTTTCTTGATCTGAATACATGCAGACATTCTTTCCCTTCCTTGTCCTAATTTAAATTCTCAAAAATAGATGAACTCTTTCTATAGTCAGGATAAAATTTTTCTCCTTGTTATCATTCCAAAATCAGACCCCAAATTTATCTATATTTACTTGTCACTCTATTTGTTACTCAAGTGTCCTTTATGTTGGTCACATTTTTGTTCATGTGAGATAACTGTTGAACTCCAAGGCTATTATCTTTACATAAATGCTATGGATGAATCTTCCCACCATTTATTTTCATTCTCTTTAGTATTTTAAGTCTCATTTTAGTGGAAAAATATTTTAAGGAAAAAACATAGAAGAGGAGGAAACAAAAATGAAAAGGGAATGTGAGAAATGCAGACAGGACACTGAAAGGTAAAGTATACCAATAAATGACCAAACCAAAATCACCTCAACAGACAAATACAGCCACTAATAAGCTAAGTGCATCATAGCATTTCACTTAAACATGCCTGCTGTTTTCCTATAAGATTTTTTTCCCTTGGACTGGACAATGTGTGGTAACGTTAAGGGCATGTTAATACAGGCTTATGATAAAGGAAAATATAGCATAAAATTTGAGAGTGGCATCTTTTAGCATTTCAATGAACTCCATGATTTAATTTTTCCTCATCATGATCTATATCTACCTCATTTTATAAATGTGTGTTTTAATGTGATATAAAGACTTTTGAGATTCAGAAGATACAAGGCAAGCTACAAATATGTCACATGGCTCTGAAAAGAGCTTTTTCATATAGGATTTTAGTTTTTAAAATATTCAGGTTAATATATTTGTTATACAATATATGCATGGATTAGTAATTCACTTAGAATTAGTATACAGCAACTATAATTAAAACTATTCTGAAAATAATTGTTTCTCTTACAGATTCCAAATGCACATACTGTTCTTTCAATGATAAAATATCCCTAAGAGCTTTAAATATAATTTTCTGGGAGAGTGCAGAGTACCATTTAATAAACAGCTTCTGTTAATAGAAAGTCCAGTAACTGAGAATTTGCTGCTTTTATTTATTTTTTTACCAAGGACATAATAAGTGTTCAAGATATTCACTGAATAATGTTAAATAATGTTAGCCATAGGAGAGAGACAGAACACTTTACCAGGTGGAGATGGCCATACAATAAAAGGGACTGAGTTAAAGGGGTAAAATAATTTCAGAAAAACAGAGCAATTATCAGGGGCATAAGAATCATCCTTAATAAGAAGTCACTGAATATTGACCAAGTGCACAGAACAACAGAGTGCCCAGTCACAGCAAACATGGTAAAACAATGCTTCCAAGTATAGGATCATCATGGAGGCAATGGATAAGTGCAAGGTCATCCAAGGGAATTTCATCTAACACAAGGTGGATAACTAAAATATGGACTGGTCTCATAAATGGACTGACAAGACTGACTCAAGTCAAGAGCCTCCAGTTAGTGCCAGGGAAAAAGTCATTTAATAAGTCTGATCCTAAAACATAAGAATGTATAAATAAGGTGGGGGGGGGGCAAATGGGAGAACTTCCTGACAAGAGAAATAGCATCAACAGAGGCTTATACACCAAAGTAAGTATATTCCAAATGTGGACTTTAGGCAACTCTGAGAGTAGGCCTCACTGATCTTCAGTAGAAGGTTTTTATTGGGAACTAGGGAAAGAAAATAATATGATACAGGCATTATTCTAAGCTCATTTTATTGTGAAGAAACTAAGACACAAAAAGCTTGAAAAAGTTGCCCAAGGTCATGTAGCTAGTAAATAGTAGAGCTCAGAGTTTACCACTGAGAAATCGGCTCCAAAACTCATCTCTTAACACAGACTTATACAAATCTCAAAATTGAGTGGGTTGAGTTTCAAGTTTATGGTCTAACTTTACATAAGTTTTCCAGATCAATACAAATATGGTAGAAAATGTTTGTTACCAAATAAGTGATTATCCTTTCTGTGAAAAGCCTTACTTATCCTGTCAGCCCATCTAGTAGCTATGAAATAAGGATCAAGCAGTAATGAACCTTCTGAAAGTTTAAAAAGGTAAACTAAACCCATCTCATTACCCTAGGAACAGCAATCCACCCCAACAATGAACATGAGCTCTGCTCAAAGAACCCACTGGAAAGGATACAGATCATTGCTGTCATTAGCTATTACCAAGTTGTAGTTGTAAAGATGAGCATGGCCAATGGGGAAATTTCCTTCAAATAATCTCAACTTACATTTTAGAGGCAAAATTTTAAACAAACTAGGAAATAAACAGAATTTAATCATTATTGTCACAATGATTTATCTCCAAATCTGTGGCATTAACACTCATAAAAGCATCTAATTCAGCCCACAAACTGTATATGTGATTTGTCATGCAGGGAATTCACATGCAAAGAAGAGGTGTCAAGATGACTCAAGCTGCCTGGGAGAACCTTTAAGAATAATTCCTTCTAGGTTTCTACTGGGATATTTAACTTGCTTTGGGAAAATGTCACTCATACTTATTACTTCAGTCTTTCTTGCCATAGTGGCTCCAGTTAATGCACCAGCAGGGATTGCACCACGAGCCCCATTTATCAAGGGCTTTCTAACTCAGTCATAAAAATTGGATCTGGGTGCAAGCTTGTCCCAATTGTGGTGCACTTTCTAGTTTGTTTGTTATAACCAGATGTATTTAAATTTTGTTCAGCTGCTTTTGAAGGTGGAAAGAAAATGACATTTTCTGCTTTTGAGATGAATTTTGGCAATGCTGGGAATCTAAAGGGAGTCTCATTTTAAAATTAAACATGAACTTTTAGATTCCATTAGGCCCATATTTTTGATCTGAGGCCACTGCCTATGGGCATTTCTATTAACAAGCAAACAGAAAGTAAAACCCAGTGGAAATCATCCAGTTAAAAATAAGCTGATAATTCATTTCCATCCCAGGCCTTATGCTAATAGTCAGCCAGTTGTGGAATGTCTTGACCTCTGTGGAAGATGCATTCTGGCTCTGTGCAACATCAGATTGGGAGTTTGGGCCCAGACACAATTTTGGTTAGAAATTGAGAGGGAGGCATAATGAGAAAGGGGACTTTTGATCACAAAATAAATATTGTATATAGGAGAAAAAAGAAATATTAGTTTCAACCATGGGATATAAGAGTGTACTATGTGTTCAAATAGCTGGCTAGAGCTTCATCTGAGAGTAAACATAACTATTGTAGAAGATGTAAATAATGCAAACAATGAATGCAAACATGAAAAAGATGGCTGGAAGTCAGATTATGTCAATGTGTGCTGTAGACAAGTGTCCAGGGACAGAAGTGCTGACTTTTACTATGGAAAATATGTCATGGGGTGGAAGCTCCCTGACATCATTCTTTTTCTGTTCAGCAAGAAAAACTTGAACTAGTCCCTGGAGGATTGGAAAAGAGGGGAAGGGGATCAGCAGGAGGAGAGATACTGAGTGAGGATGAGCTAGATACTTTTGGAGTACCATATTGGCAAGACCAGGTAGACTAGAATGTAGAGGGTCTCATACACAAGAATAAGACTTGTCATTTGTTCATTTGTAATAGGTCTTATAAAGTTAATGGGGGCTTTTTGAAAGCTAGTATCCTTAGAGTTAAAGGGATGTTTTAGAAGATTGATCTTGTTGTAGTAACTAGGAAGAATGAAATTTAAGCCTGAAGAAAAAGAGGCAGGAAAGTCTTTAAATTAATAAGGATCTAAACTTTTGTTGTTATCAGAAAAAAAGGAAGAAAAAATAGCTTGAATTCAGTGTCTTATTTTGTGTGAGGCATGGGAGGAAGGAAAAAGAGAGATAAGAGGTGAGATATGAAAACACTTAGGACTGGTGCTCCAAAGGCCTTGGCTTCAAGCTAGTTTCTCCTGTTCTGAATCTCAGGTGGTGGGTCTTTCTGGCATGGCAGCCTTAGCTCTGGCATCAAAGTTAGGAGTACTGTACAACTTCTCACTCTTGCTTGTGTTTTGAAGAAAAAGGAAACTGGAAGATTGCCTCTTAAGAATTAAGCAATCTATTGCATGGCAGAGTTTGCTACTTAATGTCCATTCTCATCTTCCTTACTATGAATGTGGGTGCCAGGTTAAGAAAAAGAAAACCAGTAAAACAACAAAATCAACATTAATAATCCATTACCTTAAGTTTTCTTGCTAATAAAAAGACCAGTGAGATTTTCCCCCCAGATTTATTGAGGTATAATTGACAACTAAAATTATATATATTTAAGGTATACAATGAGATAATTTGATACATTTTCAAAATGGTTGCTACAATCCTGTTTGTTAAAGCATCCAGTGAGATTTAAATGGCAACAATTTGGTAGGTTGTTCTGGAAAGCTCTTTAAAAGGAGTTGATTTCTTTGAAAGCAGATGATACTTTCCTCACACCTGCTTCCTTTTGCTTGCTGTCTGGAACACAGATATGATAGCTGGAGACCCAGCAGCTATAATAAAGATAATTGAAAATGTAAACCATGCATAAGGCTGGCAAAGCAGAAAGACAAAAGGAACTTTGGTAACTCAAAACCTACCATACCAGCCCAGCACTGTTTAGGTCTGTATTTTATGTGAAAATCTCCCTCAAGGAAAATAATTCCTACTGTTATTTTAAATTATTATGAGCATGCACTTCTAATGGACACAAGGGGAATGCAACATTCATTAAATGTAGAAATCGTGAAGATGTATACTTTTTTAAAATCATGCTTTCTGTGATTAAGAACTGCTTAGAAATGGATTAAATATGCTAAAGTAAAAATGATCTTCTCCCTAGAGCTAGTAAAAGACAGAAACCCAGTAAGTAATCAGGAAATGTTTGTTGAATGAATCTGTTGGTGGGTAAATAAATTAATAAATTAATCTTCTACTCTCTCCCAGTGTCGTTAATTTCATCCTTTTAATAGCTGATGTTTGGTGCTGGCACTCTTACATCTCATCTCTATCAGATGGTAGAGAAAGAAAAAAGACTCACATTAGCCAAATGTTGCTAATTTTAACTCTTCAATATCTCAGTAAATTGGGAAGTTTAATTTATTGCATAGGAACATGTTAAGAGATCTTAGGCATACATAGATAAAATTAATGCCCAGAAAGACTAGGCAAGGACTAATATACTAAATATTTAAAGAATACTTATAAATTCATAAGAGAAAGGTTTTTACCAAATAGGAAAAAATGAGAGGACTTAAATGATGAGGTCACAGAAAAAGAAGTGGCTTTAAACATATGAAATGGTGCTTGGTCTCATACACAATTAAACATCAGCATAATAATAATAATAATAATAATAATAATAATAATAATAATAATAATTACCTTCAACTTTCAATATTCAGGAAAACAAATAAAAAGTTGTCCTGGAGTTAGGGAAACATGTGCTCTCATTTCTCTTGGTAGGAGTACAATTTTGTGTAACCAATTTACTGGACAATTTTGCAACATATACAAATATTGAGAAGAAATTTATCCATTGACCTAGTAATCCCATCCAAAGGACTTTATTATACAAATATACTTGTACATTTGCACAGAGATGTATATGCAATAATGTTTGTTATCAATGGTTAAAGAAAAGAGTTGTGAAATATCCTTTATTTCCACTGATGATTTCCCTCTAGCTATCCATTTTTCCTAATATGAACATTTTATTTACATAATGAATACTAAGAAGACTATAAAAACGTGTTTCTTTATGTGCTAAGATGGAAGGGTAGGGAAGATACATTTAGTAAGAATAACATAAACCTCGATGTTTATTTGTTTTTAGTGCATAAAACAATCATTTTGGTTAGTGTTCTTCATCTTCCTAAGGTCATAAATTGAAATCTTACCCTTGATCCAGTTATTTAGTAAATTTTGTCACCTAGAAGAGGGTATTAGAATAGTTCAATGCAATTTACCCCCACTACTGGAGAATAAAATTAGAGTGATCTCTTACACTGACACCATTCTATCACTTTTCTATGGGGCCCATTGCAAAGTACTGTTTAATACCCGAGCTGGTAATCCAGTTCACAAGCAGTTCCCGGTAATATGAGAAAACAAGCTCTAGTTATTCTGATGAATACTTTATCTGGTTCATGGGAAAATTAAATTCTCCTTGTCCTTGGGCTGATCAAATCAGGTCCATGAGATGTTGTGTATCTTTTTTAGCTAAAACACCAACAAGGTTATTTTTCATTAAATTATCTACCCCATGGTCCACACTGTTATTTCATTTAAGAATGTCCTACAGTAGTGAATCCCACAGATCTATTATCACTATATTTAAGGTTATTGCCTTTAATTTGTTTCAAATTTGCCAGCCCTTCTACCTTACCTCTAATATCTTATTTTCCGGCTGTACCAAAGTACAATAGAATTTTCTTTCTTTTTTTTTCATGCTGTCTGTTTTCTTATAATTACTTTGTTAGAGTGCTAATGACTCCATATTTCATTACTTTAAGTGTGATTTTACCCTGTCCCCAGTTTCCTTACTTTAGTCCAGGATATCTGTCTTATAGAAGATAACTTTAAGTTTCAGTTGTTCAGTAGTTCAGTTTAACAACTCCGGGTTACATAGTTCATGACAATGACAAATATCTACAGTGATGAGTGACCTTGAAAATGACTGAAATTTTAATTTTGCTTGGATGTGATCTAAAATGCCAAAAGGCAAAATATGATCTGGAAATTTCACAAAACTATGGCGAATTATTTTTTGTTTTTTCTATAGACAAATGTCTATAAGATAAAGTAGCATAGTAGGGGAGAGGGAAGACACAAAAACACTCTTTGGAGTGAGGCAGAACTGGTTTTGAATCTCAGCCCTACTCTACCTAATTGCATCACATTGGAAAGGTTACATAAATTCCATGAGCTTTAGTTTATATATAAAATAGGTATAATGATGAATATGCACCAAGTTGTTCAACCCAACACAAATCAGGTGTTCAATAAATTTACACATTATTATTTAAATAGAAAGTCAATAATTCCTTATAAGGATAAAGTTTTATTCTGGAGACACAAATAGAGGAGAAAAATCAGACTACAGGAATTATATGAATAACAAAGATTTTGGAAATAGTCTTAATTAATTGGCAAAATATAAATATCATTTTATCATATATTTATCCTAACATCAACTTATGTTTAAAAAAAGAGGTAAATAAACATGGGTGAAAGAAAAAAATTGAACACATGATGTTCTGAATGAACAACATAGTATAGAAAAAGAAAAACTATGACAATATTTAAAGCTAGAATCATTTTTGGCTCAGTCAACTATTGCGAAATTAGGAAAACTTCTGTTTTCTCATCTGTTAAACTGAAATGTTGAAGAAGTTCCCTTAGGTTCTTTGTGGTTTCACTATTCTATAATAGAATGATATGTGGCCTTTTCCTGTCCAAGTGCCCTCTTTTTCACTACCAGATACTTCTTAGTTCTTCCCTTGTTGGTATGTCCGTGATAAACAGTTTTGTTCACCTATATATACCTGAGCAATCTCTGCTTTTCTACTCAATTAGCTAAATTGTGAAATTGCTTCTTAGCTCCTGATTTGCAGCTTTGTGAAGGAGGGGCTTAGTCAATGGTGTGCTGTTAAATGTTAAACAACTAGGTTTCTAAAAAAAGAAGAGAGAGAGAGAGTACTGCTTTGAAGCATTTGCCAATTTCTGTGGTGTAAATACTACCACCATGGTTTGTTTCACTCTGTCAATGTGACATTTCTGAAGGTAGAGATGGAAGAGATAGGTATTAGCCCACCATTGTATAGTACCCCACAAAGAGATACAATAGACTTAAGAGCATAGATAACATAAAATGCAATAAAATAATTAGAAAGTGATATATGTTGAGTATTTATTACCCTTGCTTTTTTTTTCATGCTTTTATTTATTTAATTGTTGTATTAGTTTCAGGTGTACAGCAAAGTGAGTCAGTTATACATATACATACATCCACTCTTTTTTATACCCTTGCTTTTATTATAGCTTATTTAATTGTAAATTAATATAATTTAGTTTATAATCCTGGTTGTGTTCAAAAATCAGCTTGCAAAATTCCTGAATATTTAAGAATTAATTCTTTTGAGCTGGTATGAGCTGACTCCAGCACATCACTGACACTTATTTCCAAAGTTTAATTGGAAGAGGCATGATGTTGTTGATTCCAGCTCCTGGGACTTTGAAGGGTTAGCTGATCTTCATAAGGTTACATCTCTAACTCCAAGGAAGAAAAAATAGAATTGGTAAATTACACAGTTTTGTATCAACTATTAGCAATGAAGTTTATGTTAGATGTCATCAATGGGTATTTTAATATACAATTTTTGTGTATGTTTAAATTTGTGTATGTATTATTCATCAATAGATGTTTTATAAAATTTAAAAATTTTCTTATTGCCTATACAATTCAACCCTTGGGAAGCTAAAAAGCAAATGGTAATAGAACTGGGAGCTATCTACCAATGAAGCAGAGTATTTATATGCATTTCCAAAAGTAAAAAGTAATGATTAAAAGGAATTATAATTTTTTTCAAGTCCTGATAAATTGTCAGAAAAATGATTGTAATTAGGACAATGGTCAAGATGATCAGGTTCTATGTGATAAATTATTTGCTATCAGTGTCTAATTCTGAGGGCACTGTCTCACCTGTTACAAAAAAATCTGTGTAGGTACAGATGGGAATTTGGAAGGACAAAACAGACCATAAAACATTCAAACTCTGTGTCAGATCTAAGGCAAGAATAAAATTAACATATAATTTGCGTATCAGTAGTAGGTAAAAAGAGTAATGCTGGTCTAAAACAAATAAAAAGAATAATACCAATATTATCCTAAAAGTTGATTTTGGCAAATCATCTCAATCGATCCATAGTTGGTTTGATAAAATTGATAGCATATTTCTCAAAGTTGCCTCATAAATGAAATTGATGTATGCTCCAGGGGTTGTGCTTCTTCCAAAGAAAAAGGAAACCAGATTGATATGGGCAAAAATGTAATGAACAGCAAGGTAGGTGTAGCAACTGGGGGAGGTGCTGCTGATCTGCAAAAAGCTGCAGAGTTGGTTGATAGAACATAACAGCCCTAGGTGCAAGGTAAACAGATGACTAAAAAGAACATTTCTCAATTTAAACAACAAAATGAAATAAGAATGTATAATCAGGAAACTAAGGGCAGTTACACAAGTAAAAAACAAACAAAACAGAATTTTGTCAAGTTCTGAATTTAATTCAGTTTTCAAACATAGAACTTATTGTCTGAGAGGAGGACTAGATTCCCAGGAGGAAGGTATACCACAGCAAGGGTATGTGGTGATGATTCTCCCAGTTCTTACCAAAAAGAATCCATGGCCATTTACATAAGTAACATACATGATGGAAGAGAAAAACACAAACATTTTTGAGATTGTTGATCATAAGTTATCTATCATCAATACCCAGAAGCTGAAAGCTTCATCATGCCCCCACTGCACCATTAAATTTGGGTCAAAAGGGGAAATAAATAGAATATTCGACCAGGTTTTTGTCACAGAAGTTCAGTTGGCTCCATTGACCCACTCAATGGTCATTTCTCTGGTGCTTAAATGTATACTTAAAATATAACTGGTTGTTGGAAGAACACCCATATTAGCTCCTCGGGTTGTGGGATAAAAGGAAAGGTCATGTGACAACTTCCAATACTGCCCATCCCTAGGGCAAAATGACAAATCAAAAATTGCCCCCCAAAGATCTAAGGTACACAGGATAGCAGTTCTCCTATATCTTTATTTATTGCATATTGTGGATCTTGCAGAGGCTAGAGAGAACCTAGAGGAGAATATTAAACTATCCCAAGCTCAATAATATTTTATTCCCAAATGAAGCTGCCATGCTTATCTTTGTTCACATATATGGTATGCTGTCATTTAACTGGTGCATGTATTTTTATTTATTCCTGTCAGAAAGAAGGATCAGAAATATTTGGCATACATATGAGACCAAAAAGAAAAACAGTTTACATCTTACTCCAAATTCTAATAAAATTTTATTAACAGAAATAGGTATCCAGCTGGATATTGCCTACCACCTACAGTTCTCATATTTTTTGTCTAGTGACCAAGAGGGGTAAGGAGATAAATCCTAAGGGTTTTTGTACTTCATCTGTTGTTTTCTGAGGAAGGGGATTTTTATTTTCCTTCAAGTAAGAGAGATGGGAGCGGGGAAAAGAGGATTCTAACTAATAATGGGGAGGATGAAGCCACTATTTTAAACCCAAAGAATTCAGGGAAATTTGGATATTTATGATTTATGAGTATATCAATACAAATACATGGGTGTCCTCTTTCCATTTCTCCTTCCCAATCAGGACCCTGACCCTGACATATCAGATTTTCAGGGGTTGCAAAATTACCCTTCTGTGGAATTCTTTTACAATTCTGTTTAAGACCAGAGCCTTGTTATCAGCTTTCTTGGTCCTCTGTTCACAGGAGATGAGTCATTTTACAGCCTGCTAAGGAGGTCCTCTGACTTTCATCCTTAGCCTTTAATGGATAATTAATTACCTTCTACCTTTTATTGATTTTCACCGAATCATCTACTGCCCTCAACAGCCTTCAAATTCTATGGTGCTTAGAATTATTATCTCCCTCTGAAATTATCAAAAGAATGACGTTTTATCCTAGGCCATGCATTCCTTTCCATCACTATGCCATTCCATATTAGCACCAATGAAATATTTAACAAAACTACATGACAGAGACTATCAGTGCTCTGTCTCCCATCAGTGATCAGGTCCTCATTGCCAGTCAGCTAGTGAGTGATTCTACTCTAAAATTCAATTTCATACTCTACTTTCTTGGACCACTCTTACACCAACCGTTGTAGGTGAGAACTCCTTAGGAAACAGATTTCTGAAATAGAGTTTTATTGTAAGCATTCTTGAATCGACACCTGTTGGGCAGTTAAAAACAGGATTAAGTACAAGGTTAAACTGGGACATAATGAATGTATATTATAAATCTCAGTCTTTGAGGGAGTCTGAAGTTGGGATAGCCCTTCAGAATTGCCCTGAATTACAGTAAGAGGGACAGACTTAAACTGTTGCACTAACCAGTCACTGGATGCAAGATATCCCTGAGAAGAAGATGAGACTTTGGGTAAGATGGCTTTCTTTGTCCAAGGGTAATGTCTGGAAGAGAGTTTTCAGTGAGAATCTGTAAGCCATCAACTCTCTAAGTAGCTAAGACAATAAATCTTGTAAGTTGGGTGGAGGATGAAAGATGGGTGGCACAACACAGTGTCTGCTATAAGGAAGTAATTCTGGAAGAAGTAATAATGAAGAAGGTCTTTGTCTTGTGAATGGATAGGATTTCAAAGGTTAAGAAGAAAGTTCATAAACAAAGGTCAAGAGACAAGAAAGGAAAAAATGTGTAAAAGGAATGGCAAGGGGTCTATTCATTTGGTTGAACCATAATTAGACAAATGTATTGCAGTTGTGAAAGATGAGAGTACTCATATCCATGCACAGAGAGCTATAAGAAATCAGGTTAAGCAGTTTGAAATATACAGAGTGTCTCTTTTCTTTTCTTTTAAATATAAGTTTCAGGTGTATAGCATTATAATTCAACATCTCTATACACTACAAAGTGATCAGTACCACAAGTCTAGGTATTATCCATTGCCATACAGTTGACCCCCTTCACCTATTTTGCTTACTCCCATCCCCCTTCCCCTCTGGTAACCACTAATCTGTTCTTTGTTACTGTTTGTTTTTGTTTTATTTTATTTGTTCATTTGTTTTATTTTTTTAGATTACATATATGAGTAAAATCATATGGTATTTGTCTTTCTCCATCTGACATATTTCACTTAGTACAATGTCCTCAAGGTCCATTCATGTTGTCACAAATGGCAGGATTTCATCTTTTTTTAATAGTTGAGTAATATTCTAGTGTGTGTGTGTGTGTGTGTGTGTATGTATACACACCACATCTTCTTTATCCATTCATCCATCAATGGATGCTGATGGACAATGGTTGTTTCCATATCTTCACTATTATAAATAATGTTACAATATATTTTTCAAATTAGTGTTTTCATGTTCTTTGGATAAATATCTAGAAATGGAATTGCTGCATCATATGGTAGTTTTACCCTTAATTTTTTGAGGAACCTCCATATTGCGTTTTATAGAGGCTGCACCAATTTATAGTCACACCAACAGTTTATGAGAATCCCTTTTCTCCACATCCCCTTCAACATTCATTATTTCTTGTCTTTTCAATAATAAGCATTCTAAGAGGTGTAAAGTGATATCTCGTGGTTTTTATTTGCATTTCTCTAATAATTAGTGAGGTTGAGAATTTTTTTTCTCACGCCTGTTGGTCATCTATCTGTATGTTTTCTTTGTAAAAATATCTATTCAGATCCTCTGCCCATTTTTTAATTAGGTTGGTTTGTTGTCATTGTTTAGTTGTATGAGTTCTTTATGTATTGTGGATAAAAACTTGTTATTAGATATATAATTTGCAAATATATTCTCCCATTTAGTAAGTTGCCTTTTCATTTAGATGATGGTTTCCTTTATTGTTCAGAAGCTTTTTGGTTTGATGCAATCCCATTTGTTTATTTTCACTTCTACTTATCTTCACTTTGAGTTAGATCCACAAACACATCACTAAGACATGGGTCAATGAGGTTACTGCCTGTTTTCTTCTAGGAATAATATGGTTTCAGATCTTACATTTAAGTCTTTGATCCATGTTGAGGTAATTTTTGTGTTTAGTGTAAAATAGTGGTACAGTTTCATTATTTTGTATGTGGTTGTCCAGTTTTCCCAATACCAGTTATTGAAGATACTGTCCCTTCAGTTGTATCTTCTTTGTTCCTTTGTTATAAACTAATAGTCCATATATTTGTGTATTTACTTCTGGACTCTCCGTTCTGTTATATTAATATGTGTGTCTTTTTTTGTGCGAGTACCATGCTTTTTTTTATTACTATAGCTTTGTAGTATAGTTTGGGATCAGGGTGCATGACCTTCAGCTTTGTTCTTCTTTCACAAAATTATTTTGGTTATTTGGGATCTTTTGTGGTTCCATAAAAATATATAATTATTTTTTCTAGTTCTGTGAAATATGGCTTTGAAATTTTGATATGGTTTACATTGAATCTGCAGTTTGCTTTCAGTAGTATGGACATTTTAACAATATTAATTCTTCTAATCAATGAGCACAGAATACCTTCCCATTTATTTGTGTCTTATTTGATTTCTTTCATCAGTGTTTTATAATTTTCAGTTTATAGGTCTTTCACCTCCTTGGTTAAATTAATTCCTAGTTTTTTTTTTTGTTTTGTTTTGTTTTTTTTTTGCAGTATGTGGGCCTCTCACTGTTGTGGCCTCTCCCATTGTGGAGCACAGGCTCTGGACACCCAGGCTCAGCCGCCATGGCTCATAGGCCCAGCTGCTCCGTGGCATGTGGGAATCTTCCCAGACTGGGGCACGAACCCGTGTCTCCTGCATCAGCAGGCAGACTCTCAACCACTGTGCCAACAGGGAAGCCCATAGGTATTTAGGTATTTCATTCTCTTTGATGCAATTGTAAATGGGATTGTTTTCTTAATTTCTTTTTCTATTAGTTTGTTATTAGTGTATAGAAACACAACAGACTTCTGTATATTGATTTCATATCCTGCAACTTTACTGAATTCATTTATTTACTGAGTTCTAATAGTTTTTTGGAGGAGTCTTTAGGGTCTTCTAAATGTAATAGCATGACATCTGCAAATAGTGACAGTTTTAGTTTTCCTTTTTTTTATGTCTTTTATTTGTTTTTCTTCCTTAATTGCTGTGGCTAGGACTTCCAATACTATGTTGGACAAAAGTGGGCATCCCCTGTCCTATTCCAGGTGTTATAGGAAAAGCTTTCAGGTTTTTACCATTGAGGATGATGTTAGCTGTGGATTTGTTATATATTTATTAAATTGAAGTATATTCCCTCTATATTCACTTTGTTGAGAGTTCTTATCACAAATTGAATTTTGTCAAATGCTTTGACTGCATCTATCAAGATGATCATATGGTTTTTTTTACTCTTTATTTTGTTAATAGGCTGTATCATGTTGATTGATTTGCAAATGTTGAACCATCCTTGTATCCAGGACAAATCCTACTTGATCATAGTGTATGATCATTTTAATGTACTCCTGGATTCTGTTTGCTGATAATTTGTTGAAGAATTTTACATCTATGTTCATCAAAAATATTGGCTTGTAATTTTATGTTTTGTTGTGTCCTTGTCTGGTTTTGGTTGTCAGGGTAATGCTGGATTCATAAAATGTGTTTGGAAAGTTTCCCACTTCTTCAATTTTATTTGGAAGAGTTTGAGAAAGATAAGTATTATATATTTTTTGAAGGTTTTATAGGATAGGATTCACCAGTGAAGCCATTTGGTCATGGGTTTTTATTTGTTGGGGATTTTTGATTTCTGTTTCAATCTTCTTACTAGTAACTAATCAATTCAAATTTTCTATTTCTTTATGATTCTGTCTTGGAAGGTTGTATGAGTATAAGAATTTGTCAATTTCTTCTAGGTTGTCCCTTTTGTTGGCATATAATTGTACATAGTCGTCTCATGATCCTTTGTATTTCTGTGGTATCAGTTGTAACCTCTCCTCTTTCATTTCCTTTTCTATTTATTTAAGCTCTCTTATTTATCTTGGTTAATCTAGCTAATTTTATTTCTTCAATCACCCCTTTTTTTTAGTAATACATTGTTTAATCTCCACATTTTTGTAGTTTTTCTCATTGTTTTCCTTGTGGTTGATTTCTGGTTTTATACCAATGTGGTCAGCGAAGATGCTTGATATATTTCCAATAGCCTAAATTTATTGAAATTTACTTTGTGCTCCAACATTTGGTTTCTCCTTGAGAATGTCTCATGTGCTTTTGAGAAGAATGTACTCTGCTAATTTTATATGTAATGTTCTGTACATATCTATTAAGTTAATCTGTTCTAATGTGTCATTTATGTTCAGTGTTTCCTTATTGATTTTCTGTCTGAATGATTTATCCATTGATGGAAGGGTGATGTTAAAGTCCAATACTGTTATTGTATTGCTTTAAAGATTTCTCTTAAGTCCATTAATACTTACTTTATATATTTTGGTCCCCTTTTGTTGGGTGCATATACATTTATAAATGTTATATATTCTTGCTGGACTGACTCCTTTATCATTATATAATATCTTTCTTTGTTTTTTATAACAGTCTTTGTTATAGGTTATATTTTATCTGATATGAATAGAGGTACTTCAGCTTTCTTTAACTTTCCATTTCCATGGAATAAATTTTCCCATCCCTTTACTTTTAGTTTCCATTTTTCCTTACCTTTAAAGTGAATCTCTTGTAGGTATATATACTGGTCTTTTAAAAAATAAATCTATTCAGCTACTCTATGTCTTTTGATTAGTGAATTTGGTCCATTTATAGTTCACATAATTATTGATAGTTATGTGCTTGTGACATATTATTCATTGTTTTCTGGCTGTTTTTGTAGATAGTAACTGTTCTTTTTTCTTCTTTCTCTCTTCCTTTGTGTTTGTTAGTTTTCTTTAGTGTTATGTCTAGATTCCTTTCTCATGTTCTTTTGGGTATGAGTTTTTTTTTTTCCTGTGGGTACTATAATGTCTACATATAATATACTTTGTAAATGGCAGTCTATTTTAAATTGGTAACAGCTTAAATTTGCACACATTCTAAAGCAGTCTGCATTTACTCCCTCCTCCATGTTTTTTATAATTTTGGTGACTTTTAAAAATATTTTTCATTTTATGCATTCCTTAACTAATTATTGCAATTTTAGTCAACTTTACTGCTTTTGTCTTTAACCTTCATTTTAGTTTTGTAAGTGATGGATCCACCACCTTTTTAATATATTTACCTTTTCCAGTAAGAATTTTACTTTTGTATGTTTTGTTATTATTAATTAATGCTGTATTTTTTCAGCTTAAAGAAGTTATGTTAATGTTTCCTGTAGGGCCAGTTTAGTGATGATGAACTCCTTTAGCTTTTGCTTATCTGGGAAACTTTTGCTCTCTCCTTAAATTATGAATGATAATATTGCAGGGTAGAGAATTTATGACTGTAGGTCATGCCAGTTTCTTTTGTCCTTTAAAGTTTGTGCCAAAAAATTTGCTTTTAGCTTTAAGAGGTTTCCCTTGTATGTAGCAAGTTGTTTTACTCTTGCTGCCTTGAGAAGTTTATCTTTATCTTTAAATTTTTCTATTTTAATTATAATGTTTCTTGGTGTATGTACCTTTGGGTTCATCTTATTTGGAAATCTCTGGGCTTCCTGGACCTGGATGTCTGTTTCCTTCCCCAGGTTCAGGAAGTTTTCAGACACTATTTCTTCAAATAATTTTTCTGGCCCTTTCTCTCTCTCTTCTTTTTCTGGGACCCCTATAATGCAAATGTTATTCCATTTGATGTTGTCTCAAAGATCTAGGGAAGGATATCTTTATTTTGTAAGTTCTTTTTTCATTTTGCTACTCTGGGTGAGTCCTATGATTTTGTCTTCCATTTTATGGGTATATTTTTCTACCTCATTCAGTCTAGTGTTGAGTCATTCTAATGTATTTTCAGTTAGAGTTTCCATTTGGTACTTTCTTATATTTTCTGTCTCTGTTGAAGTTCTCACTGTGAACTTCTCCCAAGCCATTTTATGGTCATTACTTTTCATTCTTTATCATATAGATTGCTTATCTCTGTTTCATTTAGTTCTTTTTCTGATGTTTTGTCTTATTATTTCAGTTGGAACATATTCTTCTGTCTCTTCATTTTGCCCAAATCTCTGTATTTGTGTCTAAGTATTAGGCAAATCAGCTACATTTCACAGCCATGGAGAAGTGGCCTTACATAGATGTCCTGTGAGGCAATCCAACCTGACTATTAGAGCCAGGTACTCAAGAGGTGTCATGTATGTGGGCTTCATGTGTCTTCCCTTTATGGTGGAGCTGTGGCTATTGCTATGGTACACGGGTAGATGGGAGTTGGCCTGCATGATGACTGCTTCAGTGCACTGGTCAGTCAGAGGAGCCCCCAGCCCAGCCATGTGGCACAGCCCCATAGGCTGTGGCATGTTGGTGTGTGGGACTATTGCCCAGCCAATGAGGAGACTCAGCCAAGGTGCATGGGTGAGCAGGGCTCTCAGTGGGCTTGCCCATTGGCCCTAGCAGATTAGAGGGAGAATTCCAAAATGGCGCTCACCAGCACCACCATTAACAACGTAGCCTGAGGTTGCAAAAATGACTCCCACAGAGGTCTCAGTTCCTGAGGAGCATCCCAGCTGATTCCTGCCTTTCTGGAAGAAGCTTCAAGATTATTAAGTGGGTCCCCTTCACTATTGTTCATGAGCTTTTAGATATGGTGTTTTTGTACTGGTTTTCACGCTGAGTGAGGTCTGTGTTTGTGTGAACCCTTTAAGAACATGTTTTCCATTCCCTGCAGTTCTATAGTTTTCCTGAATGTATTCTCCATTGGTTTTCAAAGCCAGTTGTTTGGGGGTCTGTCTCTCCTGTTCAGGATCTACAGGTTTGGGTGCCTAAAGTGGAGCTCATATCCCTTGCTCCTCAGGGAAAAAAAGAAAAACTGTACTTTTGTGATCCTTCCTGATTGTAAGTCACCACAGCTGGGGTATAGGTTTTATCTTTGTTGAAATAATATCTCTGTCTCTCTTACCTGTCTCAATGCAGTCCTTTTAACCTTTGTTGTAGAGACTCTGTTCATCTAGTTTCCAGGTCCATTTCAGAGGGAATGACTAGATATGCAGTTGTAGATTTGTTGTGTCAATGGGAGTAGGTGAATTCAGGATCTTCCAATTCCACTGTCTTGAACCCTCCCCCAGTCTGTCTCCTTCCTTGTACAGAGATATCTAATCTAGATGGCAAGTATATTGAGATCATAACTGGAATTAGGATGAAGACTGTGAGCCAGCTAAGGTGAAAAAGTTAAGAAGGTATTAACTCTGAAACTGAAAAATTTGGTGCAAAAAACTTAAAAATATGACTCACTATCTTGGCACCACTGAGATTACCAGCCTGTTCAGTAACTGTATGCCTTTCTTTCAAATTGCATTTGGGTTTAAAAATCCATTAGTTGGAATGATCGTGCTTCTCATAGAAGGTGGGAGGGGGATGATTATTTCTCCTCACTAAACAACCTAGTAAATACTTCCTAGAACACATAATCTGGAGAGACCATCACCTGTAGTAATGAATGCCAATTTCAGCTCCTCTTCTTGTTCCCTTGTGATTTCCAACAGTCATTCAACAATATATTCTTTGAGTTCTGCGAGGGTCAGATAGTAGAGTAATGATATGTATCTTCATACCAATTAAGAATACTGAAAACTTTTGTAGAGATTGCTTTAAAAAATCTATGGAGATTGTTAAAAGATGGCAGAGTAGAAGGATGTGTGCTCACTCCCTCTAGTGAGAGCACCAGAATCACAACTAACTGCTGAACAGTCATCGAGAGGAAGACACTGGAACTCACCAAAAAAGATAACCCACATCCAAAGACAAAGTAGAAGCCACAATGAAACAGTAGGAGGGCGCAATCACAATAAAATCAAATCCCATAACAGATGGGTGGGTGACTCACAAACTGGAGAACAATTATACCCCTGAAGTCCACCCACTGTAGTGAAGGTTCTGAGCCCTATATCAGGCTTCTCAACCTGCAGACCTAGAGGAGGAGGAAGAATTCCCAGAAAATCAGACTTTGAAGTCTAGTGGGATTTGATTGCAGGACTTTAACAGGACTGGGGGAAACAGAGAATGCACTCTTGGAGGGCATGTACAAGGTAATGTGTGCATCAGGACCCAAGGGAAGGAGCAGTGATCCCACAGAAGACTGAACCAGACCTGCCTGCCAGGGTTGGAGGGTTTCCTGCAGAGACAGGGGAAGGTTGTGGCTCACCCCAGGGAAAAGGGCACTGGCAGCAGAAGTTCTAGGAAGTACTCCTTGTGTGAGCCCTACAAGAGTCTGCCATTAGCCAACTAAAGAGCCCAGGTAAGCTCAAGTGCTGGGTTGCCTCAGGCCAAAAAACCAACAGGGAAGGAACTCAGCCCCACCCATCAGCTGACAAGTGGATTAAAGTTTTACTGAGCTCTGCCCACCAGAACAACACCCAGCTCTACCCACCAACAGTCCCTCCAATCAGGAAGCTTGCACAAGCCTTTTAGATAGCCTCAACAACCAGAGGGCAGACAGCAGAAGCAAGAAGAACTATAATCCTACAGCCTATGGAACAGAAACCACATTCACTAAAAGACAGACAAAATGAAAAGGCAGAGTACAATGTACCAGGCGAAGGAACAAGATAAAATCCCAGAAAAACAACTAAATGAAGTGGAGATAGGCAACCTTCCAAAAAAAGAATTCAGAATAATGATAGTTAAGATGATACAGGACCTCTGAAAAAGAATGGAGGAAAAGATCAGGAAGATGAAAGAAATGTTTAACAAGACCTAGAAGAATTAAAGAACAAACAAACAGAGATGAACAATAAAATAATTGAAAAGAAAAATACACTAGAAGGAATCAATAGTAGAATAACTGAGGCAGAAGAACAGATAAGGAACCTGGAAGACAGAATGGTGGAATTCACTGCCATAGAACAGAATAAAGGAAAAAGAAAGAAAGAAATGAAGACAGCCTAAGGCTCTTCTGGGACAACATTAAATGCACCAACATTCACATTATTGGGGTACCAGAAGGAGAAGAGAGCTAGAAAGGACCTGATAAATATTTGAAGAGATTATAGTCAAAAACTTCCCTAACATGGGAAAGGAAATAGCCACCCAAGTCCAGGAAGCTCAGAGAGTCCCAGGCAGGATAAAGCCAAGGAGAAAACTGCTGAGACACATAGTAATTAAATTGACAAAATTAAAGGCAAAGAAGAATTATTAAAGGCAACAGGGGGAAAATGACAACATACAAGGGAACTCCCATAAGGTTAACAGCTGATTTCTCAGCAGAAACATTACAAGTCAGAAGAGAGTGGCAGGATATACTTAAAGTGATGAAACAGAAGCATCTACAACCAAGATTACTCTACCCAGCAAGGTTCTGGTTCAGATTTGATGGAGAAATGAAAAGCTTTACACACAAGCAAAAGCTAAGAAAATTCAACACCACCAAACGAGCTCTACAACAAATGCTGAAGGACATTCTCTAAGTGGGAAACACAAGAGAAGAAAGGCACCTACAAAAACAAACCCAAAACAATTAAGAAAATGGTCATAGGAACATAGATATTGATAAATACATTAAATGTAAATGGATTTAATGCTCCAAAAGACACAATCTTGCTGAAAGGATACAAAAACAAGACCTGTATATATGCTGTCTACAAGAGACCCACTTCAGACCTAGGGACACATGCAGACTGAAAGTGAGGGGATGGAAAAAGATATTCCATGTAAATGGAAATCAAAAGTAAGCTGGAGTAGCAAAACTCATACCAGATAAAATAGACTTTAAGATAAAGAATGTTACAAGAGAAAATGAAGAACAGTACATAATGATCAAGGGATCAATTCAAAAAGAAATAACAATTGTACATATATATGCACCCAACATAGGAGCACCTCAATACATAAGGCAAACACTAACAGCTAGAAAATAGGAAATACAAAGTAACACAATAATAATGGGGGACTTTCACATCTCACTTACACCAATGTACAAATCATCCAGACAGAAAATTAATAAGGAAACACAAGCTTTAAATGACACAATAGACCAGATAGATTTAATTTATATTTATAGGACATTCTATGCGAAAACAGCAGGTTACACTTTCTTCTCAAGTGCACATGGAACATTCTCCAGGATAGATCACATCTTGGGTCACAAATCAAACTTCAGTAAATTGAAGAAAATTGAAATCATATTAAGCATCTTTTCTGACCACAACATTATGAGATTAGAAATCAGTTATAGGGAAAAAAATGTAAAAACCACAAACACATGGAGGGTAAAGAATACGTTACTAAATAAGTAAGAGATCCCTGAATAAATCAAAGAGGAAATAAAAAAAAATACTTAGAAAAAAATGACAATGAAAACACAATGACCCAAAACCTATGGGATGCAGCAAAAGCAGTTCTAAGAAGAATGTTTATAGCTATACCATCCTACCTGAAGAAATAGACAAACTCTCAAATAAGCAATCTAACCTTTCACCTAAAGGAACTAGGGAAAGAAGAACAAACAAAACCCAAAGTTAGCAGAAGGAAATAAATCACAAAGATCAGAGCAGAAATAAATGAAATAGAAACAAAGAAAACAATAGCAAAGATCAATAAAACTAAGAGCTTGTTCTTTGAGAAGATAAAAAAAATGATAAACCTTTAGCCAGACTCATCAAGAAAAAGAGGGAGAGGATGAAAATCAATCAAATTAGAAGTGAAAAAGAAATTACAATGGACACCACAGAAATACACATCATCATAAGAGACTACTACAAGCAACTCTGTGCCAAGAAAATGGATATTCTGGAAGAAGTGTACAAATTCTAAGAAACATATAACCTTCCAAGACTGAACCAGGAAGAAATAGAAAATATGAACAGACCAATCACAAGTAATGAAATTGAAATTGTGATTAAAAATCTCCCAATAAACAAAAGTCCAGGACCAGGATTCACAAGTGAATTCTATCAAACACTTAAAGAAGAGCTAACACCCATCCTTCTCAAACTCTTCCAAAAAATTTGCAGAGGAGGGAACACTCCCAAACTCATTCTACGAAGCCACTATCACCCTACCAATACCGGACAAAGATACTACAGAAAAAGAAAATTACAGACCAATATCACTGATAAATATACATGCAAAAATCCTCAACAAAATACTAGCAAACAGAATCCAACAACATATTAAAATGATCATACACCATGATCAAGAGGGATTTATACAGGGATGCAAGGATTCTTCAGTATACACAAATCAATCTATGTGATACACCATATTAACAAATGGAAGAAGAATAACCATATGATCATCTCCATAGATGCAGAAAAAGCTTTTGACAAAATTCAACACCAATTTATGATAAAAACTTTCCAGAAAGTGGGCAGAGGGGGAACCTATCTCAACATAATAGAGGCCGTATATGACATACCCACAACAAACTTCATTCTCAATGGTGAAAAACTGAAAGCATTTCCTCTAAGATCAGGAGAACACAAGGATGTCCACTCTCACCATTATTTTTCAACATAGTTTTGGAAGTCTTAGCCATGAAAATCCGAGAAGGAAAAGGAATACAAATTGGAAAAGAAGAAATAAAACTGTCACTGTTTGCAGATGTCATGATACTATACATAGATAATCATAAAGATGCCACCAGAAAACTATTAGAATTAATCAATGAATTTGGTATAGTTTCAGGATACAAAATTAATGCACAGAAATTGCTTTCATTCCTGTATACTAACAATGAAAGATCAGAAAGAGAAATTAAGCAAACAATCTCATTCACAATTTCAACAAAAATAATACAATACCTAGAAATAAACCTACCAATAGAGGTAAACAACTTGTACTCAGAAAACTATAAGACACTGCTGAAAGAAATCAAAGATGACACAAACAGATGGAGAGATATCCCATGTTCTTGGACTGGAAGAATGAATATTGTGAAAATGACTATACTACCCAAAGCAGTCTACAGATTCAATCCAATCCCTATCAAATTACCATTGGCATTTTTTACAGAATTAGAACAAAAAAATCTTAAAATTTGTATGGAGACACAAAAGACCCCAAACAGAAATCTTGAGGAAAAAAAAAAAAAAAAAGAGCTGGAGGAATCAGACTTCTTGACTTGACTATCCTACAAAGCTACAGTAATCAAGACAATAGGGTACTGGCCCCAAAACAGAAATACAGATCAATGGAATAGGTTAGAAAGCCCAGAGATAAAACCACACACCTATGGTCAACTAATCTATGACAAAGGAGAGAAGGATATGCAATGGAGAAAAGACAGTATCTTCAATAAGTGGTGTGAGGAAAACTGGACAGCTACATGTAAAAGAATGAAATTAGAACTCTCCTTAACACCACATACAAAAGTAAACTCAAAATGGATTAAAGACCTAGATGTAAGACGAGACACTATAAATCTCTTAGAGGAAACCATAGGAAAAACATTTTTTTTTATTTATTTTTTTTTTTGCATTACGCGGGCCTCTCACTGTTGTGGCCTCTCCCGTTGCGGAGCACAGGCTCTGGATGCGCAGGCCCAGCGGCCATGGCTCACGGGCCCAGCCGCTCCGCGGCATGTGGGATCCTCCTGGACAGGGGCACGAACACGCGTCCCCTGCATCGGCAGGCGGACTCTCAACCACTGCGCCACCAGGGAAGCCGGAAAAACATTTTTTGACATAAATTACAGAAAGATCTTTTTTGACCCACCTCCTGCAGTAATGAAAATAAAAACAAAATAAACCAAACAGACCTAATAAAATTTAAAAACTTTTGCACAGTAAAGGAAACTATAAACAAGACAAAAAACAAGCCTCAGAATGGGAGAAAATGTTTGCAAATGAGTCAACGGACAAAGGATTCATCTCCAAAATGTATAAACAACCCATGCTGCTCAATATAAAAAAAAAAAAACAAAACAAAACAAAAAAAAACAACCCAATCATAAAATGGGCAGAAGACCTAAAGAGACATTTCTCCAAAGAAGACATACACATGGCCAAGAGGCACATAATAAGCTCTTCAACATCACTAATTATTAGAGAAATGTAAATCAAAACACAATGAGGTATCACCTCACACCAGTTAGAATGGGCATCATCAGAAAATCTACAAACAACAAATGCTGGAGAGGGTGTGGAGAAAAGGGAACCCTCCTGCACTGTTGGGTGGGAATGTAAATTGATACAGCCACTATGGATAACAGTATGGAGGTTCCTTATAAAAATGAAATTTAGAATTACCATAAGATGCAGCAAACCCACTAGTGAGGATATACTGAAAGAAAACCATAATTCAAAAAGACACATGCACCCCAATGTTCATTGCAGCACTATTTACAGTAGCCACCTCATGGAAGCAACCTAAGTGTCCATTGACAGATGAATGGATAAGGAAGTAGTACGTATATACAATGGAATATTACTCAGCCATAAAAAGGAATTAAATTGGGTCATTTTTAGAGGCATGGATGGACCTAGAGACTGTCATACAGAGTGAAGTAAGTCAGAAAGAGAAAAACATATATTGTATATTAATGCATATCTATGGAATCTAGAAAAATGGTACAGATGAACTGGTTTGCAAGGCAGAAATAGAGACACAGATGTAGAGAAGAAACATGTGGACATCAAGGGGTGAAAGGTGGTGTGGTGATGGTGGTGGCATGAATTGGGAGATTGGGATTGACATATATACAGTAATATGTATGAAATGGATAAACTTTTTGGCCAACCCAAAACATTTCTCTGTGCTTTTTCCCAGACCTCATTACCTGAAAAATGTGAAACTTGAAAATTAGGGCAGCGTTTATAGTGGTGGATTTGCTCATAATTTTCACACTTTTAGGATGTCGGGAGTTTGAATAAATGATTTCCATGAAGAAGATGAGGAGAGACAAACATTAAAACATCATCAGACCACTGATTTTCAATCATATCTACTTGATAAAATGCATTAATTTGTTATTAAAAGCAATCCATACAAATGTAAGCACATGTTTTCAATAAAATACAGTATGAGATAAATTGAAGGCATATGGAGACAGAGTATGTACTGGGTTATGGTTATTAATGCAATCAGGTCATTCTGACCTGTTGCATTTTACATATAATATATATTTTTTTTTTTTGCTGTACGCGGGCCTCTCACTGCTGTGGCCTCTCCCGTTGCGGAGCACAGGCTCCGGACACACAGGCTCCGCGGCCATGGCTCGCGGGCCCAGCCGCTCCGCGGCATGTGGGATCTTCCGGGATCGGGGCACGAACCCGTGTCCCCTGCATCGGCAGGCGGACTCTCAACCACTGCGCCACCAGGGAAGCCCTACATATAATATTATTAAATATATTAAAGATACCCCACTGCTAACTTGATGTGAAGACCAATAAAAAGCCTGTGAACAGATAAATGAAGTTCAAGTGACAATCACACCAAGGCAACTTTGCACTGTGTCAAGTAATTAACTAGAAAATCCTTAATGAACTTTGTGATGCACGTGCCCTTATATCATATGGCAGAGGGCTTGGTGGTTGGGGTGGGGAGCTGATAGAAGATGGAATGGATAGGTATATGGAGTGTAGCACCCTGCCAGGGAAAATTATGGACCATTGCTAAGTTGAAAAATTCTCAAACTGGTGTACACACACCAGTGTGTCAGAGAGAATATGTGAATCAATATAGTAAACATTGACCAACTTCCTGGGACTCTCAATTTTTAGCATAAACATTTTAAGAAAGTGAAGTGAGAAGTAACTTTAAACATTTTTATATTATAACAAACACCAATATATTATGGAATAAAATGCAAGAGATGCATGCATTTATAAGATAAAAAGAGAGACTTCAAAGAAAGTTCACACTTGCTATGGGTCAGTTAAATCTAGATCTCAGAGCCCTGGGTGCACACATCATTTTCTCTGTGCTGACATAGATAAATCAGTGAAAAAGTTGGAGAAATACTTTCCCAAAATAGGTTTTTTTTTTGTGGATTCTTTCTAAATCCATTGGCACTAGGAGGGGAAAAATTAAATTCTACCATTGAAACAGATTGTCTAAGTGAAATTTTTAATAATTTCAGGCTGAGATATCACTAGAGATTTAACAAAAGATATAACATTCTAGCTTCTCCCAAAATAGATGGTAAAGTAGATCTCAATTTTGGTGTAACTAAACTCCTAATAAACCTAAAGTCCCTGAATAAAGAGGTACCCCTGCTTACTCTGTCTGTGAAATAGGGCTAGGTACATAGAGTTTTAGTGTGGCAGACTCAGGTCAAAGGCTGTAAGTTAAATGATTATCTTTCAGGAAAAACACAGATTTCCCTATGAATGTGTTACTTTCTAAACCAGGAGCTAGAGAGAAAGTCTGTCTCATAGTAACAGACATGTTAAGTCCTAGTTACAAGACAAGACTCTTGTCTAGGTCAGGTAGTAGCAACTTCAGCCCACAGGCCATAACTGATGCACTGAGTGTTTCTGTATGGCCCACAAACTAAGAGTGGTTTTCACATTTTTAAAGTTTTAAAAAATTCCCCCCAAATATTATTTCCTGATAAATGAATATTACATAAAATTCAAATTTCAGTGCTAGCATTTTATTGGAATGCAGCCACACCATTTGGTTTATGTAATATTTGTGGTTGCCTTTGTTCTACGACAGCAGAGTTGCCTTTGTTCTACGACAGCAGAGTTGAGTACTTATAACAAAACCTAACATACTTATTATCTTTTTTTTTTTCCACAGAAAAGGTTTATCAACTCCTGGTTTATAGTCTTATAGCTTAATGTGTAGTTCTAGGACCAACGTCATCAGTACCATCTGGGAGATTTTTAGAAATGTAGAATCTCAGGCACACCCCCCTGTCTGCTAAATTAGAACTGGAATCATAGCAAGTTTCATTATTAATTCTTAGGCAAAATAAAGTTTTAAAATCACTGTTCAAGGTCACAAAGACATTGAAGTGGTATGTGTTCCTCTCTAGCTCCACTAGGTTAAAAGGTAAAGGAGAAATGAGTCTTAGATCAGGACTACAAGAACTAATAACTCCCCACTGTTGCTGACAATGAAAATAAACTCTGTTGTCATTTTTTTTGCCCAGGGAAAAGTTTTTTGATTAAACTGAAAAGATATAGAATGAAAAGCAGATATCTAGGCTGTAATGATTCTTCAAAACAAAATTTCTCCCAAGAAATTCCTTCACTGAAAGAAGATGCTCTTAGGCCACCCTGGATTCCAGGATACCCAGGGTCTATAGCTCTGATGAAGCTATATATGCTGGAATATAGCTCTGATAAAGGGTGTCTAAACTCATTAGTTAGATAGATGACAAAGAGAATCTCATTCAGTATTTTTGAGATTTATTGAGTTTTGTACTGCCACGAAACCCCTTTATTGCTCCCTTGTTTACCTTAATGCTCCTTTCAACCCCAATAAACACATTCACAAAGAAACACAAACACACACACATAGCACCTGTGGCTGATTTGAACAGTCACCACAATTCCTTCTTCCTTTTTATTATGTGGAAAAAGAAATTTAAAAATCATCTCTATTAGCTGTAAAATCATGGAAACAATTTAAAAATGAGATCTACTGTGTTATTTTCTAAAACTGTGACTGTAGACACAGTGACCAGGAAACAGTAAGACTAAGTGAGACAGTTGTTACATGCCTGATGGAGTGAGATCCATCAAAAACAAGAAAAGGTATTTCTACCCTCTATGTACACCAGGCAATGTTACACATATCTTTTTTGCTATGAGTAAATAAATCTGCATAGTAGAATGTATGGAACTACTGAATTTAGCAGGACCCCAAAAGTCACATACATTAAGTCTGTGTTAAATGTTCACTGTAATGACAATGTTCCTGGTGTTTAGCATTTCTGAGTTCCCTCTGCCCCCCCTCCCACAGCAAGCTTCACAAGTCTTTTAGAAAAACACAGTATCATCTTACTATTGATTTTTAAGTACAGACTTACTTCAATGCACACTTACATCAGGCACTGTGCTAAATACATTATAGACATTAGCTCATTTAATTCCTAAAACACAATGCAGGTAATGTGGACATCATAACCCTATTATAGAGAGGAAGTGACTGAGCGTCAGAAAGATTCAATAACTTGCTCAAGCCATAGGTACTATGAGAAGAGTTAGGTTGTAACCCTACATTCTTTCTATCTTGTTATATTGCCAAACTACGGTGGCTTCAACCAGAGATGACTCTGAAATATCAAGATGTATCACTTCAAGGACATTCATACCCTCCCCATTGTTTCTAGTCAATTTTCACAAAGGCTTGGTCACACTAGGACCTTTCTGAACAGTATACTCATATTATAGTGTAGTTAAACAAAACAGGATCTTAATCAACAATGGGAAGTTCTTGTCTGCTCCACTTGCATGCACCTAAGGTTGACATGCATTATTTTTCCTCCTTCTTCTAGACTTTAAGCAGAGACGTTCTCTTACAAAATGTTTAGGTATGTATAAAATTTAAAGTAAAGATTTATTGAATATTAGGTGAAAGTACAAAAAAAAAATACCAGTCAAATATAATGCTTACTCTTTTGTAGTTTTTCATTAACATAAGATGCAGTATGCTAAACTGTGTGGGAGATAAAAACATGTAAGAGCAATAATAAACAGTTTTTTTCAATATTAAATTGGGCTAAAATTATAAACACCTATATCTTTTTTATGTTTCATAGAAAAAATGAACAATCCCCTCACTCTTTCACCTTTTATCCTTAATCATAAAACTGAACAAACCTGTAGCTACGGGGCCTTGATTTTCCTGCTATCCTTAGAATTAGAGCTGGGAAGACTCTCTTGTCCATTTTGTCTTCTTATCCAGTGAGCATTTGTCTTTCATAAATCATGGTATTTTTTAGTATCAGAATAAGAGAAAAAAAGTCATCATCACTCTGTGGAACATGGGTTACACATTGCCAAATATTCATCCTTTGGGAGACAGGTATCAGTGGCCCCATGACATAATGTGTGCTCAATGTAATCACAGGACTGTGCCACCTCTACAAATTCTATGAATCCCTGTAGATAATTATGATATAAAATGTCAGAAAAAATCATCATCAGGATGGTAGGTTGAGTCACAAGTAAACTTAGAGTCGTCCTGAATATTCTTTAAGATAAAAATCTTTCATCTACTTAAAAACATGAAATGGACCAATACAAATCGTGTTTCAGTTTCCTCATAAAACCGTGTGAAGATTGAATGAGATAAGCATTTAAAGTGTCTTGAACACAATAACTGCTCAGTAAATATTAGTAATGATTTAATAATTATCAGTTATATTCAAGGATTCACTTCATTTTGTTCAATAGATTTTCCTCAACGATTAATGACCATCAGTATTATACAGTGTCTTTAGAAAGTGGTAATTAGACTGCTGTAGGTTGACTAACATGGAAATGAAAGGCAAATATATTCATACCACTCAGATGTGAAAGGCAAGCCCTCTCATGGGGTTTTTCATGGGACACTTACCCTGAGGGTACAAAGTCAGTTTGAATGTCCTTCCTTCCCAGTGGGAGTCCCATTTCTAGGACTCAGTGGCCTGTCATCTCTTTCAGAGGAGCCACAGCAGGATGCCTAATTTTGGCTTAATGAACAGCCTTTGGGGAATTTCACATAAGTTGTCATTAATGCTTTGCATATTTGCAAGGTGAATCCATCCCATTCTTCAATAGGTCTTCATCACAATAGCCTGTGTGTACTTTCATCTATCTTGCAGTAGAAAAGGTGAAAGGGGAATGTAGGGATACATTGCAGCATAAAAAGGGTCAGATAGATATTCAGAACCCAGACTGGATTATAGGTTGATGTTGATTATACTGTTTAGTTGGGGGGGGGTGTGGCACGGGATGATAAGTGTGAGTGTGTGACTACTTTTCTGCTTAACATACATTTATATATTTATATTTCAGAAAAAGGGTTTAGAAGACAGTACCATGCCTTAAACTTACTTATTCTTTATATGTGTTCTACTTAATCGAATATTTCCAGATCATAATGTTCCCATATCTTTCATGTATTATGTATGTTTTTATCTGAACACCATTTCACCTATGTTTTCAAATTTGCTTGCATAAAAGCCTACAATACAGTTCCACAAATTTTAAAAGTCTATTTGTTTCTGCAGTTATGTCAATTAATCAGTTGATCTAAGAAAGAAATGGAAAATTTTATTCTAGCCAAATTTGAGGATTATAATCCTGGAAGAGCATCTCAGAAAGCTCTAGAGCTGCCCTGTCCCTTAGAAGTTAAGGCACAGTTATATAAGTTTTTTGAGACAGAGGGCTGTACATCAAAGGACATATTACTGACAGTTTACATAATCCAGATCTAAGTGGCATGTGACCCCTTATGAGCTCAAGAAGGAATCCTATATTTAAGGAGTTGTCTTATTGATACTAGGAGAATATTGCTGCTTATGGTTGAGCAGGTATTTCTGCCGATGGGAAAGTTGTGGTCAGTGTATAATGCAGATACACAATGCACAGTGTGGGGGGAGAGAGAGAAAGCCAAAGGGCAGAGAAAAATTTTTGTTTAATTTTTTCTTGTCCTGCCATAAAATATGAATTTTATTTCACAGTTATTTCCCATTTCTCACATCTTGCATATTTTTGCTTCCTCCCTTTATTACATGATTGAATAAGCTAGTGGTTTGTCTATTTTTCTATTCTCTTCATTAATTTATTTTTTTATTTTTATTCTCTTTATCTTTGTTCTTTCTTTGTGTTTGCTTTGTTGTTTTTCTAGTTCTTTTTTTTTGAGCTGGGAATGTATGTCTTTTACTATCATTCTTTCATTTTTACTGATAAAATAATTTAATGCTATGAATTTTCCTGTGATCACTGCTCTAAATTCATCTCATATGTTATGATCTGCTTTCATTGTCATTCTTTTCATAAAAATTTGCAATTTCAGTTTGTATCCTACATTTTATTAAAGAACTGGTTAATAAGCAGCTTTTTTGCTTTCCATTTTTTGAAGGGTCTTTTTTTGTTTTTGTTGATAATTTATTATTTTATTCATTTCTATCAGAGTGTTGTTTGTATTTCCACTTTATGGAAATTATTAATATTTTCTTTATAACTTGGCTTATGATCAGTTTTTGTGACTGTGTTGTGGGTGATTGAGAAGGATCTGTATTCTCTGTAATTATGGTGTAAAGGTCAATATATATGCATAAGATCTCTTTTAATGGTTACTTTTTTATCTTCTCTATTTTTATTTAGCTTTGTCCCCTTCATCTGTCTTTATCTTGAATGATGTATAAAATTATCCTATTATTAAAGTTTCTATTTTTGTCTCCTTATTTCTCCTGTACTTTTTGTTTCATAAAGGTATTCATTGTGTTACTTGGTGCTTAAATATTCATAAATATTATATCTTCATTGTAAACTGTGGTTTTATCATTTTTAAAAAGTGTTCTTTTTCACATTTAAAGGTTTTTGGTTTGATTTCTACTTTTCTGCTATTAGGATTACTACTACCATTCTATCTGTTTCCATTTTTATGGTACACTTCTGCTCATTCCTTTATTTTTAGTGTTTCTGAGTTTATTTAGTTTAGGTGTTTTTCTTTCAGAGAGCATGAAATTTGGTTCTGCTTTGTGAACCAAATATGAAATTATTAATTTTTATTAGATGACTTGAGCCTGTTCACATTCATCAAAATGACTTATATGTTTGAGCTCAACAATATTTTGCCTTTACACATATTTTTTTTTATATTTGCTACATTTCTTTCCTTACATGATTTATTAAATATTTTCTTGTGGTATTTAAGGAGGTGTATATTTTTGTTCTAGTGGTAATATTTGTATTTGTACCTTTGCTAAATGATGTTAGCCTCCTGTTTTCTAATTTAACACTTTTCTATCTGATTTATCAGTTTTTTTTTTCAGTGTCCTCTAATGCTGATCTATAGCCTATATAACAAGGAACTTATTCTATTTATTTTGGTTTTCTCTTTCATCTTTTTCCATTATTAATTATATTATTTCTACTCTGTCACAGCATATATAATTTTTACATTAATATGTAACTTTTTTCACAATATATAATATTTGTACTTTAGTTTTCCACTATCACCATGTTTTATATATTTTAGGAGAAAAATTCAAGAGGAAGGCAACTATCTACTGACATTATTTTGGCTACCAGGTAGTACCTGCCTCCACATTTTGAAATGGTTTACATCTCTGGTTATTTTAGATCTAGGGTTAGTAAAAGCTTGTTACTAGCTCTGGGACTTTGACAATTCTTAGTGTTTTATTTCCCATATTCTGAACTTGGAAATAACCCATTAAACAAACTTTTCCAAAAGCACCACTTTGAATGTTCTGAATAACATTACAAAGTCTGCTATTAATGTTTTTACTTATTTTTCCTAGTATATCTTGGTGTTTTGTTTAAAAGTGTTAGTATTATGCTATTTGGAGTATAGATATTTCTATTGGTTATATTCTGTGGTGAATTTTTACTTTTAGCAGCTAAAAGTGATTATTTTTTTCTTTCTAGAGCTTTTTGGTCACAATTTTGACCTTTACTTTCTTTTTCTTTGACTTTTTCTAGAATCTTTTTACCAATTTAAAAATTTTCAATATATTTGAATTATTTTTATGTGTGTGTGTATGTTTGTCGTGATGGCATCTATATATCATGGATTTAGTAGAGTTGGAATTTTGTTTTGTGACAAAATAATGACATCTAAAAGAAAAAAAATAAAAAATAAAAACAACCAGATGGGTAGAACAGGTAGAGTCTCAATATAATTGAGACTCATACCTCTGACCACGAAACAGAAGAAAAATTACAATTGCAGTGGTTCTACCCAAGGAGCCAGGAGTCCAAGCCCCAATTGTGCTCCTCAGCCCTGGGGGTCCTGTGTCAGGAAAATGAGACCCCAATAGTTAACTTTCAGGTCAGCAGACTTTACTTTCAGAGACCTGGGGACTGGCCAAAATAGAGAGCACACACATAAAAGACACACACAAAATCTCACACACTCTGGCACCCAGGGCAGAATCATTAATTTAAAAGGAGCCTGGATCAGACCTACCTGCTGCTCTTGGAGAATCTCCCAGAGAGGCAGGAGTCAACTTCAGCTCACCTTGGGGACACAGACCCTGACAGCAACCATTTTGGGGAGCTTGTTATACCAAGTAGATACTGGCAAGTGTGATTTTGGAATACTCCCTCTAGCTTATTATTCTCAAGACACAGACCTACCCCTTCCAAGGAGCCTGTAGGCAACAGTACTGGGTTGCCTCAGGCCAAGCAACTAAGTGGGTGGAGAGAGAGACCCCACCTACCAGCAGACAGGCTGCCTGAAAACTCGCTGAGTGCACAGTTTTAGGTAGACAGAACAATGGTCTCCAGAGGGTCCAGGAATCAGCTCCACCAACTAGTGGGCAGGTAACATCCCTGGAATTCCTGGTCATGCCCAACAGTGAGATGGCTCTAGCCTCATGACCAGCCTCACTCACCAGTGGGCAGACACTACCCTCAAGAAAATAGTGGCCCCAAGGAGCTTCAAGATGGCAGAAGTGTAAGATGCAGAGATCACCTTCCTCCCCACAAATACATCAGAAACACATCTACATGTGGAACAAGTCCTACAGAACACCTACTGAATGCTGGCAGAAGACCTCAGACCTCCCAAAAGTCAAGAAACTCCCAACGTACCTGGGTAGGGTAAAAAAAAATAAATACAGAGACAAAGAATAGGGATGGGACCTGCACCAGTTGGAGGGAACTGTGAAGGAGGAAAGGTTTCCATACACTAGGAAGCCCCTTCATGAACGGAGACTGCTGGTGGCAGAGGGGGGGAGCTTCGGAGTCACGGAGGAGAGCGCAGCAACAGGGGTACAGATGGCAAAGCAGAGAGATTCTGGCACAGCACTCACTTGCCTGAGAGTCTTGTCTGCTCACCCACCGGGACAAGTGGGGGCTGGGAGCTTAGGAGGTCGGATCCCAGGGAGAGGACTGGGGTTGGCTGTGTGAATGTAGCCTGAAGGGGGCTAGTGCACCATGGCTAGTGGGGAAGGAGTCTCGAAAAAAGTCTGGAGCTGCCGAAGAGACAAGAGACTTTTTCTTGCCTCTTTGTTTCCTGGTGTGCAAGGAGAAGGGATTAAGAACACTGCTTAAAGGAGCTCCAGAGATGGGCGTGAGCCACAGCTATCAGCACAGACCCCAGAGACGGGCATGAGATGCTAAGGCTGCTGCTGTAAACACCAAAAAGCCTGTGTACAAGCACAGGTCACTATCCACACCATCCCTCCCAGGAGGCTGTGCAGCCCACCACTGCAAGGGTCCCATGTTCCAGGGACAACATCCTCGGGATAATGCATGGCATGCCTCAGGCTGGTGCAATGTCATGCCAGCCTCTGCTACCACAGGTTCACTCCACATTCTGTATGCCTCCCTCAACCCAGCCTGAGTGAGCCAGAGCCCTCAGTTTATCTTCTCCTTTAACACTGTCCTGTCTGAGCAAAGAACAGATGCACTCAGGTGACCTACACACAAAAGTGGATCCAAATCCAAAGCTGAACACTGGGTGCTCAGCGAACAAAGAAGAGAAAGGGAAATTTGTCCCAGCAGCCTCAGGAGCAGTGGATTAAATCTTCACAATCAACTTGATGTACCCTGCATCTCTGGAATATGTAAAAAGACAACGAATCATCCCAAATTGAGGAGGTGGACTTTGGGAGAAATGATATATATATATATTTTCCCCTTTTTCTCTTTTTGTATGTATGTGTATGCTCTGTGCGTGATTTTGTCTGTACAGATTTGCTTTTACCATTTTTCCTAGGGTTCTGTCTCTCCTTTTTTTTTTTTTTGCTTGCTTGTTTGTTTTTATATTACTTAAATTTTTTCTTAATAATTACCTTTTTAATAACTTATTTTATTTTATTTTATTTTATTTTATTTTATTTTATCTTCTTCTTTCTTTCATTCTTTTTGTTTTTTCCTCCCTTTTATTCTGAGCTGTGTGGAGGATAGGCTCTTGGTAATCTATCCAGGTATCAGGGCTGTGCCACTGTGGTGGGAGACCCAAGTTCAGGACACTGGTCCACAAGAGACCTCCCAGCTCCACGTAATATCAAACAGTGGAAACCTCCCAGAGATCTCCATCTCAACACCAAGACCCAGCTCCACTCAAAGACCAGCAAGCTCCAGTGCTGGACACCCTAGGCCAAACAACTAGCAAGACAGGAACACAATCCCATCCATTAGCACAGAGGCTGCCTGAAATCATAAGGCCACAGACAACCCAAAACACACCACCAGATGTGGAGCTGCTCACCAGAAAGACAACATCCAGCCTCATCCATCAGAACACAGGCACTAGTCCCATCCACCAGGAAGCCTACACAATGCACTGAACCAAACCTAGCCACTGGGAACAGACACTAAAAACAAAGGAAATGAAAAACCTGCTGCCTACAAAAAGGGAGCAAAAAGCACAGTAAGTTAAACAAAATTAGAATACCAAAAAACACACAGCAGATGAAGGAGCAAGGCAAAAACCCATCAGACATAACAAATGAGGAGGAAATAGGCAGTCTACCTGAAAAAAAAATTCAGAATAATGATAGTAAAGATGATCTAAAATCTTGGAAATAGAATAGAGAAAATGCAAGAAACATTTAACAAGGACCTAGAAGAACTAAAGAGGAAACAAGCAATGATGAACATCTCAATATATGAAATTAAACATACTCTAGAAGGGATCAATAGCAGAATAACTGAGGCAGAAGAACAGATAAGTGACCTGGAAGATAAAATAGTGGAAATAACTTCAGCAGAGCAGAATAAAGAAAAAAGAATGAAAAGAACAGAGGGCAGTCTCAGAGACTTCTGGGACAACATTAAATGCACCAACATTCGAATTATAAGGGTCCCAGAAGAAGAAGAGAAAAAGAAAGGGACTGAGAAAATATTTGAAGAGATTATAGTTGAAAACTTCCCTAATATGGGAAAGGAAATAGTTAATCAAGTCCAGGAAGCACAGAGAGTCCCATACAGGATAAATCCAAGGAGAAACACACCAATACAAATATTAATCAAACTATCAAAAATTAAATACAAAGAACAAATATTAAAAGCAGCAAGGGAAAAACAAAAAATAACACACAAGGGAATCCCCATATGGTAACAGCTGATCTTTCAGCAGAAACCTTACAAGCCAAAAGGGAGTGGCAGGACATATTTAAAATGATGAAGGAGAAAAACCTACAACCAAGATTACTCTACCCAGCAAGGATCTCATTCAGATTTGACAGAGAAATTAAAACGTTTACAGACAAGCAAAAGCTGAGAGAGTTCAGCACCACCAAACCAGCTTTACAACAAATGCTAAAGGAACCTCTGTAGGCAAGAAACACAAGAGAAGGAAAAGCCCTACAATAATAAACCCCCCCAAAATTAAGAAAATGGTCATAGGAACACACATATTGATAATTACCTTAAATGTAAATGGATTAAATACTCCAACCAAAAGACACAGATTGGCTGAATGGATACAAAAAGAAGACCCATATATACTCTGTCTAAAAGAGACCCACCCCAGACATAAGGACACATACAAACTGAAAGTGAGGTATGCAAATGGAAATCAAAAGAAAGCTGGAGTAGAAATTATCATTTCAGACAAAATAGACATAAAAAGAAAGACTATTACAAAAGACAAAGAAGGACATTACATAATGATCAAGGGATCTATCCAAGAAGAAGATATAACAATTGTAAATATTTATGCATCAAACATAGAAGAACCTCAATAAATGAGGCAAAGACTAACAGCCATAAAAGGGGAAATTAACAGTAACAAAATCATAGAAGGGAACTTTAACACACCGCGTTCGCCAATGGACAGATCATTCAAAATGAAAATAAATAAGGAAACACAAGCTTTAAATGATACATTAAACAAGATGGACTTAATTGATATTTAGAGGACATTATATCCAAAAGAAACAGAATACACATTCTTCTCAAGTGCTCATGGAACATTCTCCAGGATAGATCAAATCTTGGGTCACAAATCAAGCCTTGGTAAATTTAAGAAAATAGAGATTGTATCATGTATCTTTTCTGGCCACAACACGTTGAGACTAGATAACATGAAGGCTAAACAACACACTACTTAATAACTGAGAGATCACTGAGGAAACCAAACAGGAAATCAAAAAATACCTAGAAAAAAATGACAAAGAAAACACGATGACCCAACACCTACGGGAGTCAGCAAAAACAGTTCTAACAGGGAAGTTTATAGCAATACCATCCTAAGTTAAAAAACAAGAAATATCTCAAATAAACAACCTAACCTTACAGCTAAAGCAATTAGAGAAAAAAGAACAAAAAATCCATAACGTTAGCAGAAGGAAAGAAATCATAAAGATCAGATCAGAAATAAATGAAAAAGAAATGAAGGAAATGATAGCAAAGATCAATAAAACTAAAAGCTGGTTCTTTGAGAAGATAAACAAAATTGATAAACCATTAACCAGACTCATCAACAAACAAAGGGAGAAGACTCAAATCAATAAAATTAGAAACGAAAAAGGGGAAGTGACAACTGACACTGCAGAAATACAAAGGATCATAAGAGATTACTAGAAACAACTATATGACAGTAAAATGGACAACCTGGAAGAAATGGGCAAATTCTTAGAAAATCACAACCTTCTGAGACTGAACCAGGAAGAAATAGAAAATATAAAGAGACCAACCACAAGCACTGAAATTGAAACTCTGATTTAAAATCCTCCAGCAAACAAAAGCCCCGGGCCATTTGGCTTTACAGGTGAATTCTATCAAACATTTAGAGAAGAGCTCTTACACAATGTAGCAGAGGGAGGACCACTCCCAAACTCATTCTACAAGGCCACCATCACCCTGATACGAAAACCAGAAAAAGTTGTCACAAAGAAGGATAACTACAGGCCAATATCACTGATGAACATAGATGCAAAAATCTTCAACAAAATAGTAGCAAACAGAACCCAGCAGCACATTAAAAGGATCATACATTATGATCAAGTCAGGTTTATCCCAGGAATGCAAGCATTCTTCAATATATGCAAACCAATCAACATGATACACCATATTAACAAATTGAAGGAGAAAAACCATATGCTCATCTGAATAGATGCAGAGAAATCTTTCAACAAAATTCAACACCCATTTACGATAAAAACACTCCAGAAAGTAGGCATAGAGGGAGCTTTCTTCAATATAATAAAGGCCATATATGACAAACCCACAGCCAACATTGTCCTCAATGTTGAAAAATTGAAACCATTTCCACTAAGATCAGGAACAAGACAAGGTTGCCCACTCTTACTAGTATTATACAACATAGTGTTTTAGCCACAGCAATCAGAGAAGAAAAGGAAATAAAAGGAATCCAAATCAGAAAAGAAGAAGTAAATCTGTTACTGTTTGAAGATGACATGATACTATATGTAGAGAATCCTGAAAATGCTACCAGAAAACTACTAGAGCTAATCAATGAGTTTGTTAAAGTAGCAGGATTAAAAATTAATTCACAGAAATCTCTTACATTCCTATATACTAATTTTGAAATATCTGAAAGTGAAATTAAGAAAACATTCTCATTTACAACTGCAACAAAAATAATAAAATACCTAGGAATAAACCTACCTAAGGTGAAAAAATACCTGTATGCAGAAAATTATAAGACACTAATGAAAGAAATTAAAGATGATATAGATGGAGAGATATTCCCTTGTTCTTTTATTGGAAGAATCAATATTATGAAAATGACTCTACTACTGAAAGCAATTTACAGATTCAATGCAATCCCTATCAAACTACCTCTGGCATTTTTCACAGAAATAGAACAAAACATTTTATAATTTGTATGGAAACACAAAAGTCCCCGAAGAGCCAAATGAATCTTGAGAAAGAAAAACGGAGCTGGAGGAATCAGGCTCCCTAACATCAGACTATACTACAAAGCTATTGTAATCAAGACAATATGGTACTGGCACAGTAACAGAAATATAGATAAATAGAACAGGATAGAAAGCACAGAAATAAACCCACACACATATGATCACCTTATCTTTGATAAAGGTATGAAGAATATACAGTGGAGAAAAGATAGCCTCTTCAGTAAGAGGTCCTGGGAAAACTGGACAACTACATGTAAAAGAATGAAATTACAACACTCCCTAACACCTTACACAAAAATAAACTCAGAATGGATTAAAGACCTAAATGTAAGGCCAGACACCATCAAACTCTTAAAGAAAAGCATAGGCAGAATACTTCATGACATAAATCACAGCAAGATCCTTTTTGACCAACCTCCCAGAGAAATGGAAATAAAAATAAAAATAAACAAATGGGACCTAATGAAACTTAAAGCTTTTGCACAGCAAAGGAAACCATAAACTAGATGAAAAGGCAACCCTCAGAATGGGAGAAAATATTTACAAATGTGGCAACTGAAAAAGGATTAATCTCCAAGATTTACAAGCAGCTCATTCAGCTCAATATCAGAAAAACAAACAACCCAGTCAAAAAATGGGCAGAATTCCTAAATAGACATTTCTCCAAAGAAGATATACAAATTGCCAACAAACACATGAAAGAATGCTCAACATCATTGATCATTAGAGAAATGCAAATCAAAACTACAATGTGGTTTGTCCTCACACCAGTCAGAATGGCCATGATCAAAAAATTTACAAATAATAAATTTTGGAGAGAGTGTGGAGAAAAGGGAACCCTGTTGCGTTGTTGGTGGAATGTAAATTGATACAACCACTATGGAGTTTCCTTAAAAAAACTAAAAATAAAACTACCATATTACCCAGCAATCCCACTACTGGGCATATACCCTGAGAAAAACATAATTCAAAAAGAGTCATGTACCAAAATGTTCATTGCAGCACTATTTACAATAGCCAGGACATAGAAGCAACCTAAGTGTCCATCAACAGATGAATGGATAAAGAAGATGTGGCACATATATACAGTGGAATATTACTCAGCCATGAAAAAGAACGAAAATGAGTTATTTGTAGTGAGGTGGATGGACCTAGAGAGTGTCATTCAGAGTGAAATAAGTCAGAAAGAGAAAAACAAATACCGTATGCTAACACATATATATCGAATCTAAAATAAAACAAAACAACAACATAATGGTCATGAAGAACTTAGCAGAAAGATGGGAATAAAGATGCAGACCTACTAGAGAATGGAATTGAGGATACGGGGAGGGGGAATGGTAATTTAGGACAAAGCGAGAGAGTGGCATGGACATATATACACTACCAAATGTAAAATAGATAGCTAGTGGGAAGCAGCCATATAGCATAGGGAGATCAGCTCAGTGCTTTGTGACCACCTAGAGGAGTGAGATTGGGAGTGTGGGAGGAAGGGAGATGCAAGATGGAAGATATATGGGGACATATGTATATGTAAAACTGATTCACTTTGTTATAAAGCAGAAACTATCACACCATTGTAAAGCAATTACACTACAATAAAGTTGTTAAAAAATTTTTAAAAATACAGTAGCGGCCCCATAGCTGCTGGATCCATCTTACCCACAGCAGGACAGTACAGTCTTGGGAATAACTGGGCTCCACCCAAAAGCTGGCCAACATAAGCAACACATGGGTGTCTGTGGCAGCCTAGATCCTTCAGCCAGCTGTGTTGGTAACCAGCCACACCCACTAACCGTCTGATACCAGCTCTAGGGCCCTTGGGTGCTGCAGTCAGACCCAGGACTCACCTCTTCCCACCAATAAGCCAGCACTAGCCCCTGGGGCGATAGGGATACTTCAGCCAGCCACCCCATGACCCAGACCCACCAACCAGATCTCCACACAAGTCAGGGCCTGGTAACCAACCAGACCAGGGACCATCCAAGTCTACCAAACTGCCCACAGTGGTCAGGCTGCCACTACAGAAGGACTCACAGAGCCCACATAAGAGGCACCACTAGAGCATATAGCTCTGCTGATGAGGGCATTGTGCAGCTGGGATGACTCCTACGAAAGGTCACTTCTCCAAAGTCAGGAAACATAACCAATCTACCAGATATACAGAAATAAAAACAGCAAGTTATGCAAAATGAGGTGTCAGAGGAATATGTTTCAGTGGAAGAAACAAGATAAAACCCCAGAAGAGAAAAAAGTCAAGTGGAGATAGGTAATCTTTGTGAGAAGGAGTTCAAGGTAATGATGGTAAAGATGATAAAAGAACTTGGGAAAAGAATGGATGCACAGTGAGAGAAATAAGAAGCTTTTAACAAAGACTTAGAAAATATAAAGAACTAGAAAACAGAGATGAAGAATACAATAACTAAAATGAAAAATACACTAGAAAGAATCTATAGCAGACTAAAGAATACAGAGGAATGGATCAACGAGCTGGAACACACAGTAGTATAAATAATTGACCTCCAGCAGAAAAAAATTCAAAAGATGAGAAAAGTTTAAGAGACCTCTGGGACAACATCAACCTTACTATCATTCACATTATAGGGGTCCCAGAAGGACAAAAGAGAGAAAGAAGGTGAGAACATGTTTGAAAACATAATAGCTGAAAACTTCCCTAACATAGGAATGGAAAGAGAAATTCAATTGCAGTAAGTGTAGAGAATCCTAAATAAGATCAACCAAAAGAGGAACACACCAAGACGCAGTATAATTAAAATGGCAAAACTTGAAGATAAAGAGAGACTATTAAAAAGAGCAAAGGAAAAACAACAAGTTGCATATAAGGGAAATTCCATAAGTATATCAGCTCATTTTTTGACAGAAACTCTGCAGGTCAGAAGGGAGTGTCAAAACATTTTAAAACTTATCAAAGGGATAGACCTACAACCAACAATACTCTACCTGGTAAGAGTTTCATTCAGATTTGATGGAGAGATCAAAAGAATTCAAAAAGAGTGCTTCCCCATTGGTGCAGTGGTTGAGAGTCGGCCTGCCGATGCAGGGGACATGGGTTCGTGCCCTGGTCCGGGAAGATCCCACATGCCACAGAGCAGCTAGGCCTGTGAGCTATAGTCTCTAAGCCTGTGCATCCAGAGCGTGTGCTCCACAACAAGAGAGACCACAACAGTGACAGGCCCGCGTACCACACACACAAAAAAAATAACTATCCAAAAAGAGCAAAGGCTAAGACTTCACCAGCACCAAACCAGCTTTGCAAGAAATATTAAAGTGGTTTCTCTAAGCAAAAATGAAAAAGCCACAATTAGAAATATAAAAATTATGAAAGGAAGACTTTCATTGGTAAAGACAAATATACAGTAAACATAGTAAATCAAATACATAGAAAGCTAGAAGAAAGTTTAAAAGACAAAAGTTGTAAAATCATCTATATCCACAATAAGCAGTTAAGGGAAATACAAAACAATTTTATGTAAAATATAATGTCAGAAAGTAACCATAAAGGGAGGAGAGTACCAATGCAGGGTTGTTAAAATGCATTTGAAATTAAGAGAACAGCAATTTGAAACAATTACAATTAGATATAGACAGATAGATAGATCAGTTTATAGTTAGCTAGCTAGCTAGCTAACTATATATAAACCTCATGGCAGCTACAAAGCAAAAGATCTGTAATAGATAAACACAGAAAAAAGACAAAGGAATCAAATATAACACTAAAGGTTGTTATGAAATCACTAGAGTATAGGACAAAAGAAGAAGAAAGGAACAAAAAACAACTACAAAGCAACTCCAAAAAATTAACAAAATGTTAATAAGATCATATATATCAATAATTATGTTAAATGTAAGTGGACTAAAGGCTTCAATCAAAAGACAAAGAATAGATGAATAGATTAAAAAAACAAACCAGGGGCTTCCCTGGTGGCGCAGTGGTTGAGAGCCCACTTGCTGATGCAGGGGACATGGGTTCGTGCCCCGGTCCGGGAAGACCCCACATGCCATGGAGCAGCTAGACCCGTAAGCCATGACTGCTGAGCCTGCACGGCAAGAGCCTGTGCTCCACAACGGGAGAGCCACAAGAGTGAGAGGCCCATGTACTGCAAAAACAAACAAACAAACAAACAAAAAACCTCTATATATGTTGCCTACAAAAGTCTCACTTTAGATAAAAGACACACATAGACTGAAAGTGAGGGGGTTTATAAATGTATTCCATGCAAATGGAAATCAAAAGTAAGCCAAGGTAACAATATTTTATACCACAAAAAATAAACTTTAAAACAAAGACTACTACAAGTGACAAAGGACATTATGTAATGACCAAGGGATCAGTCCAAGAAGAAATATATTAATTGTCAATATATATGGATCCATCCCGGGGGAAGATAGCAGAAGAGTAAGACATGGAGATCCCCTTCCTCCCACAGATACATCACAAATTCATCTACACGTGGAACAACTCCTATAGAACACCTACTGAACGCTGACAGAAGACCTCAGACCCCCCAAAAGGCAAGAAACTCCCCACATACCTGGGTAGGGCATAAGAAAAAAAGAATAAACAGAGACATAAGGATAGGGATGGGACCTGCACCAGTGGGAGGGAGCCGTGAAGGAGAAATTGTGTCCACACACTAGGAAGCCCCTTTGCAGGCAGAGACTGTGGGTGGTGGAGGGGGAAAGCTTTGGAGTAGCGGAGGAGAGCAGAGCAACAGGGGTGCGGAGGGCAAAGCAAAGAGATTCCCGCAGAGAGGATCAGTGCCGACAGGCACTCACCAGCCCGAGAGGCTTGTGTGATCGGCTGCCAGGGCAGGCAGGGCTGGGAGCTGAGGCTCGGGTATCGGGTTTCAGTCGAAGCGCAGGGAGAGGACTGGGGCTGGTGGTGGGAAGAGAGCCTGAAGGGATTAGTGCACCATGGCTAGCCGGGAGGGAGTCCGTGAAAAAGTCTGGAGCTGCCAAAGAGGCAAGAGACATTTTCTTCCCTATTTGTTTCCTGGTGCGCGAGGAGAGGGGATAAAGAGCGCTGCTTAAAGGAGCTCCAGAGACAGGTGTGAACCGCGGATAAAGGCGCGGACCCTAGAGAAGGGCGTGGGACGCTGGGGCTGCTGCTGCCACCAACAAGAGGCCTGTGTGTGAGCACAGGTCACTGTCCACGCCCCCTTTCCAGGGAGCCTGTGCAGCCCACCACTGCCGGGGTCCCGGGATCCAGGGACGGCTTCCCCAGGAAAACGCATGGAGCTCCTAGGGTTGGTGCAACGTCACACTAGCCTCTGCCGCCGCAGGCTTGCCCCGCACTCTGTGCCCCTCCCTCCCCTCGGCCTGAGTGAGCCAGAGTCCCCGAAGCGGCTCCTTTAAACCCGTCCTGTTTGAGCGAAGAACAGACGCCCTCCGGCGACCTACATGGAGAGGCGGGGCCAAATTCAAAGCTGAGACCCGAGAGCTGTGAGAACAAAGAAGAGACAGGGAAATCTCTCTGTGCAGCCTCAGAAGCAGCAGATTAAAGCTCCACAATCAACTTGATGTACCCTGCATCTGTGGAATACATGAGTGGACAGCAAATCATCCCAAATTGAGGAGGCGGACTTTGAGAACAAGATTTAAGATTTTTTTCCCTTTTTCCTCTTTTTACAATGAATTATCCCAAATTGCAGTGCTGGACTTAGCAAGATTTAAGACTTTTTCGCCTTTTCCTCTTTTTACAAAAATTATCCCAAATTGAGGAGGTGGACTTTGAAAGCAAGATTTAAGATTTTTTTCCGCTTGTTCTCTTTTTGTGAATGTGTATGTGTATGCTTCTGTGTGAGATTTTCTCTGTATAGCTTTGCTTCCAGCATTTGTCCCAGGGTTCTATCCGTCCTTCTTTTTTTTTTTAATTTTTTTTTATAATAATTACTTTATTATTTAAAAATGCTACTATATTTTATCATACTTTAATCTATTATACTTTATCTTCTCTCTTTCTCTTTTTCCTCCCTCCCCTTCCTCCTCCCTCCCTCCCCCTCCTTTCTTTCTTTCTTTCTTTCTTTCTTTCTTTCTTTCTTTCTTTCTTTCTTTCCTCCCTCCCTCTGTCCTTTCTTTCTTTTTCTTCATTCCTTCCTTCCTTTCTTTCCTTCTTTCTTTCTTTCTTTCTTTCTTTCTTTCTTTCTTTCTTTCTTTCTTTCTTTCTTTCTCTCTTTCTTTCTTCTACTAATTCTTTCTTTCTACATTTTCTCCCTTTTACTCTGAGCTGGGTAGATGAAAGGTTCTTGGTGCTACAGCCAGGAGTCAGTGCTGTGCCTCTGAAGTGGGAGAGCCAACTTCAGGACACGGGTCCACAAGAGACCTCCCAGCTCCACATAATATCAAGCGGCAAAAATCTCCCAGAGATCTCCATCTCAACACCAGCACCCAGCTTCAGTCAACGACCAGCAAGCTACAGTGCTGGTCACCATATGCCAAGCAAGTAGCAAGACAGGAACACAACCACACCCAATAGCAGACAGGTGGCGTTAAAACATAATAAGGCCACAGTGACCCCAAAACACACCACCAGACGTGGACCTGTGCACCAGAAAGACAAGATCAAGCCTCATCCACCAGAACACAGGCATTAGTCCCCTCCACCAGGAAGCCTACACAACCCACTGAAACAACGTTAGCCACTGGGGACAGACACCAAAAACAATGGGAACTACGAATCTGCAGCCTGCAAAGGGGAGACCCCAAACACAGTAAGATAAGCAAAATGAGAAAACAGAAAAACACACAGCAGGTGAAGGAGCAAGATAAAAACCCACCAGACCTAACAAATGAAGAGGTAATAGGCAGTCTACCTGAAAAAGAATTCAGAATAATGATAGTAAAGATGATCCAAAATCTTGGAAATAGAATAGACAAAATGCAAGAAACAGTTAACAAGGACCAAGAAGAACTAAAGATGAATCAAGCATCAATTAAAAACACAATAAATGAAATGAAAAATACTCTAGATGGGATCAATAGCAGAATAACTGAGGCAGAAGAATGGATAAGTGACATGGAAGATAAAATAGTGGAAATAACTGCTGCAGAGAAGAATAAAGAAAAAAGAATGAAAAGAACTGAGGACAGTCTCAGAGACCTCTGGGACAACATTAAACTCAACAACATTCGGATTATAGGGGTTCCAGAAGAAGAAGAGAAAAAGAAAGGGATTGAGAAAATATTTGAAGAGACTATAGTTGAAAACTTCCCTAATATGGGAAAGGAAATAGTTAATCAAGTCCAGGAGGCACAGAGAGTCCCACACAGAATAAATCCAAGGAGAAATATGCCAAGACACATATTAATCAAACTGTCAAAAATTAAACACAAAGAAATCATATTAAAGCAGCAAGAGAAAAAAATATATAATGCAAAAGGGAATCCCCATCAGGTTAACAGCTGATCTCTCAGCAGAAACTCTACAAGCCAGAAGGGAGTGGCAAGACATATGATGAAGGAGAAAAACCTGAAACCAAGATTACTCTACCAGGCAAGGATCTCACTCAAATTTGAAGGACAAATTAAAATATTTACAGACAAGCAAAAGCTGAGAGAGTTCAGCACCACCAAACCAGCTTTACAACAAATGCTAAAGGAACTTCTCTAGGCAAGAAACACAACAGAAGGAAAATACCTACAATAACGAACACAAATCAATTAAGGAAATGGGAATAGGAACATACATACCAATAATTACCTTAAATGTAAATGGACTAAATGCTCCCACCAAAAGACACAGATTGCCTGAATGGATACAAATACAAGACCCATATATATGCTGTCTACAAGAGACCCACTTCAGACCTAGAGACACATACAGATTGAAAGTAAGGGGATGGAAAAAGATATCCCATGCAAATGGAAATCAAAAGAAAGCTGGAGTAGCAATTCTTATATCAGACAAAATAGACTTTAAAATAAAGACTATTAGAAGAGACAAAGAAGGACACTACATAATGATCAAGGGACCGATCCAAGAAGAAGATATAACAGTTGTAAATATTTATGCACCCAACATAGGAGCACCACAAAATATAAGGCAAATACTAACAGCCATAAAAGGGGAAATCGACAGTAACACACTCATAGTAGGGGACTTTAACACCCCATTTTCACCAATGGACAGATCATCCAAAATGAAAATAAATAAGGAAACACAAGCTTTAAATGATACATTAAACAAGATGGACTTAATTGTTATTTATAGGACATTCCATCCAAAAACAACAGAATACACATTTTTCTCAAGTGCTCATGGAGCGTTCTCCAGGATAGATCATATCTTGGGTCACAAATCAAGCCTTGGTAAATTTAAGAAAATTGAAATTGTATCAAGTATCTTTTCCAAGCACAATGTTATGAGACATCAATTACAGGAAAAGATCTGTAAAAAATACAAAAACATGGAGGCTAAACAATACACTACTCAATAACGAAGTGATCCCTGAAGATTTCAAAGAGGAAACAAACAAAAAAAAAACACCTAGAAACAAATGACAATGGAGACACGACGACCCAAAACCTATGGGATGCAGCAAAAGCAGTTCTAAGGGGGAAGTTTATAGCAATACAGTACCACCTTAAGAAACAGGAAACATCTCGAAAAAAATACCTGAACCTGCACCTAAAGCAATTAGAGAAAGAAGAAAAAAAATCACCCAAAGTTAGCAGAAGGAAAGAAATCATAAAGATCAGATCAGAAATAAATGAAAAAGAAATGAAGGAAATGATAGCAAAGATCAATAAAACTAAAAGCTAGTTCTTTGAGAAGATAAACAAAATTGATAAACCATTAGCCAGACTCATCAAGAGAAAAAGGGAGAAGACTCAAATCAATAGAATTAGAAATGAAAAAGGAGAAGTAACAACTGACACTGCAGAACTACAAAAGATCATGAGAGATTACTACAAGAAACTCTATGCCAATAAAATGGACAATCTGGGAGAAATGAACAGAATCTTAGAAATGCACAACCTGCCAAGGCTGAATCAGGAAGAAACAGAAGATAAGAATTGACCAATCACAAGCACTGAAATTGAAACTGTGGATAAAAATCTTCCAACAAACAAAAGCCCAGGACCAGATGGCTTCACAAGCGAATTCTATCAAACATTTAGAGAAGAGCTAACACCTATGCTTCTCAAACTCTTCCAAAATATAGCAGAGGGAGGAACACTCGCAAACTCATTCTAATAGCCCACCATCATCTTGATACCAAAACCAGGCAAGGATGTCACAAAGAAAGAAAACTACAGGCCAATATCACTGATGAACATAGATGCAAAAATCCTCAACAAAATACTAGTAAACAGATTCAAACAGCACATAAATAGGATCATAAACCATGATCAAGTGGAGTTTATTCCAGGAATGCAAGGATTCTTCAGTATACGCAAATCAATCGATGTGATACACCATATTAACAAATTGAAGGAGAAAAACCATATGATCATTTCAATAGATGCAGAGAAAGCATTCGACAAAATTCAACACCCATTTATGATAAAAACCCTGCAGAATGTAGGCATACAAGGAACTTTCCTCAACATAATAAAGGCCATATATGACAAACCCACAGCCAACATCGTCCTCAATGGTGAAAAACTGAAACCATTTCCACTAAGATCAGGAACAAGACAAGGCTGCCCACTCTCACCACTCTTATTCAACTTAGTTTTGGAAGTTTTAGCCACAGCAATCAGAGAAGAAAAGGAAATAAAAGGAATCCAAATTGGAAAAGAAGAAGTAAAGCTGTCACTGTTTGCAGATGACATGACACTATACATAGAGAATCCTAAAGATGCTACCAGAAAACTACTAAAGCTAATTAATGAATTTGGTAAAGTAGCAGGATACAAAATTAATGCACAGAAATCTCTGGATTTCCTGTACACTAATGATGAAAAATCTGAAAGTGAAATCAAGAAAACACTCCCATTTACCATTGCAACAAAAAGAATAAAATATCTAGGAATAAACCTACCTAAGGACACAAAAGACCTGTATGCAGAAAATTGTAAGACACTGATGAATGAAATTAAAGATGATACAAATAGATGGAGAGATATACCAGGCTTCTGGATTGGAAGAATCAATATTGTGAAAATGACTCTACTACACAAAGCAATCTACAGATTCAATGCAATTCCTATCAAACTACCACTGACATTTTTCACAGAACTAGAACAAAAAATTTCATGATTTGTTATGAAAAACAAAAGACCCCGAATAGCCAAAGCAATCTTGAGAACGAAAAACGGAGCTGGAGGAATCAGGCTCCCTGACTTCAGACTATACTACAAAGCTACAGTAATCAAGACAGTGTGGTACTTGCACAAAAACAGAAAGATAGATCAATGGAACAGGATAGAAAGTCCAGAGATAAACCCATGCACATATAGTGAACTTATCTATTTTTTTTATTAGTTTCTGCTTTATAACAAAGTGAATCAGTCATACATATAAATCTGTTCCCCCATCCCTTCCCTCTTGCATCTCCCTCCCTCCCACCCTCCCTATCCCACCCCTCCAGGCAGTCACAAAGCACAGAGCTGATCTCCCTGTGCTATGCAGCTGCTTCCCACTATCTATCTACCTTACGTTTGGTATTGTATATATGTCCATGCCTCTCTCTCGCTTTGTCACAGCTTACCCTTCCACCTCCCCATATCCTCAAGTCCATTCTCAAGTAGGTCTGTGTCTTTATTCCCGTTTTACCCCTAGGTTTTTCATGACTTTTTTTTTAATTCCATATATATGTGTTAGCATATGGTATTTGTCTTTCTCTTTCTGACGTATTTCACTCTGTATGACAGACTCTAGGTCTATCCACCTCATTACAAATAGCTCAGTTTCGTTTCTTTTTATGGCCGAGTAATATTCCATTGTATATATGTGCCACGTCTTCTTTTTCCATTCATCGGATAATGGACACTTAGGTTGTTTCCAGCTCCGGGCTATTGTGAATAGAGCTGCAATGAACATTTTGGTACATGTCTCTTTTTGAATTATGGTTTTCTCAGCGTATATGCCTAGTAGTGGGATTGCTGGGGCATATGGTAGTTCTATTTTTAGTTTTTTAAGGAACCTCCATAGTGTTCTCCATAGTGGCTGGACCAATTCACATTCCCACCAGCAGTGCAAGAGTGTTCCCTTTTCTCCACACCCTCTCCAGCATTTATTGTTTCTAGATTTCTTGATGATGGCCATTCTGACTGGTTTGAGATGATATCTCATTGTAGTATTGATTTGCATTTCTCTAAAGATTAATGATGTTGAACATTGTTCCATGAGTTTGTTGGCAGTCTCTATATCTTCTTTGGAGAAATGCCTATTTAAGTCTTCTGCCCATTGTTGGATTGGGTTGTCTGTTTTTTTGCTATTGAGCTGCATGAGCTGCTTATAAATTTTGGAGATTAATCCTTTGTCAGTTGCTTCATTTGCAAATATTTTCTCCCATTCTGAGGGTTGTCTTTTGGTCTTATTTATGGTTTCCTTTGCTGTGCAAAAGCTTTGAAGTTTCTTAAGTCCCATTTGTTTATCTTTGTTTTCATTTCCATTTCTCTAGGAGGTGGGTCCAAAAGGATCTTGCTGTGATTTATGTCATAGAGTGTTCTGCCTATGTTTTCCTCTAAGAGTTTGATAGTTTCTGGCCTTACATTTAGGTCTTTAATCCATTTTGAGCTTATTTTTGTGTATGGTGTTAGGGAATGATCTAATTTCATACTTTACATGTCCTTGTCCAGTTTTCCCAGCACCACTTATTGAAGAGGCTGTCCTTTCTCCACTGTACATTCCTGCCTCCTTTATCAAAGATAAGTTGACCATATGTGTGTGGGTTTATCTCTGGGCTTCCTATCCTGTTCCATTGATCTATCATTCTGTTTTTGTGCAAGTACCACACTGTCTTGATTACTGTAGCTTTGTAGTATAGTCTGAAGTCAGGGAGCCTGATTCCTCCAGCTCCGTTTTTCATTCTCAAGATTGCTTTGGCTATTCGGGGTCTTTTCTTTATCATAACAAATTTTGAAATTTTTTCTTCTAGTTCTGTTAAAAATGTCAGTTGTAGTTTGATAGGGATTGCATTGAATCTGTAGATTGCTTTGTGTAGTAGAGTCATTTTCACAATATTGATTCTTCCAATCCAGAAGCCTGGTATATCTCTCCATCTAATTGTATCATCTTTAATTTCTTTCATCATTGTCTTATAATTTTCTGCATACAGGTCTTTTGTGTCCTTAGGTAGGTTTATTCCTAGATATTTTATTCTTTTTGTTGCAATGGTAAATGGGAGTGTTTTCTTGATTTCACTTTCAGAATTTTCATCATTAGTGTACAGGAATGCCAGAGATTTCTGTGCATTAATTTTGTATCCTGCTACTTTACCAAATTCATTGATTAACTCTAGTAGTTTTCTGGTAGCATCTTTAGGATTCTCTATGTATAGTGTCATGTCATCTGCAAACAGTGACAGCTTTACTTCTTCTTTTCCAATTTGGATTCCTTTTATTTCCGTTTCTTCTCTGATTGCTGTGGCTAAAACTTCCAAAACTAAGTTGAATAAGAGTGGTGAGAGTGGGCAGCCTTGTCTTGTTCCTGATCTTAGTGGAAATGGTTTCAGTTTTTCACCATTGAGGATGATGTTGGCTGTGGGTTTGTCATATATGGCCTTTATTATGTTGAGAAAAGTTCCCTCTATGCCTACTTTCTGCAGGGTTTTTATCATAAATGGATGTTGAATTGTGTCAAAAGCTTTCCCTGCATCTATTGAGATGATCATATGGATTTTCTTCTTCAATTTGTTAATATGGTGTATCACATTGATTGATTTGCATATACTGAAGAATCTTTGCATTCCTGGAATAAACCCCACTTGATCATGGTGTATGATCCTTTTAATGTGCTGTTGTATTCTGTTTGCTAGTGTTTTGTTGAGGATTTTTGCATCTATGTTCATCAGTGATATTGGCCTGTAGTTTTCTTTCTTTGTGACATCCTTGCCTGGTTTTGGTATCAAGATGATGGTGGGCTATTAGAATGAGTTTGCGAGTGTTCCTCCCTCTGCTATATTTTGGAAGAGTTTGAGAAGCATAGGTGTTAGCTCTTCTCTAAATGTTTGATAGAATTCGCTTGTGAAGCCATCTGGTCCTGGGCTTTTGTTTGTTGGAAGATTTTTATCCACAGTTTCAATTTCAGTGCTTGTGATTGGTCAATTCTTATTTTCTGTTTCTTCCTGATTCAGCCTTGGCAGGTTGTGCATTTCTAAGATTCTGTTCATTTCTCCCAGATTGTCCATTTTATTGGCATAGAGTTTCTTGTAGTAATCTCTCATGATCTTTTGTAGTTCTGCAGTGTCAGTTGTTACTTCTCCTTTTTCATTTCTAATTCTATTGATTTGAGTCTTCTCCCTTTTTCTCTTGATGAGTCTGGCTAATGGTTTATCAATTTTGTTTATCTTCTCAAAGAACTAGCTTTTAGTTTTATTGATCTTTGCTATCATTTCCTTCATTTCTTTTTCATTTATTTCTGATCTGATCTTTATGATTTCTTTCCTTCTGCTAACTTTGGGTGATTTTTTTTCTTCTTTCTCTAATTGCTTTAGGTGCAGGTTCAGGTATTTTTTTCGAGATGTTTCCTGTTTCTTAAGGTGGTACTGTATTGCTATAAACTTCCCCCTTAGAACTGCTTTTGCTGCATCCCATAGGTTTTGGGTCGTCGTGTCTCCATTGTCATTTGTTTCTAGGTGTTTTTTTTGTTTGTTTGTTTCCTCTTTGAAATCTTCAGGGATCACTTCGTTATTGAGTAGTGTATTGTTTAGCCTCCATGTTTTTGTATTTTTTACAGATCTTTTCCTGTAATTGATGTCTCATAACATTGTGCTTGGAAAAGATACTTGATACAATTTCAATTTTCTTAAATTTACCAAGGCTTGATTTGTGACCCAAGATATGATCTATCCTGGAGAACGCTCCATGAGCACTTGAGAAAAATGTGTATTCTGTTGTTTTTGGATGGAATGTCCTATAAATAACAATTAAGTCCACCTTGTTTAATGTATCATTTAAAGCTTGTGTTTCCTTATTTATTTCCATTTTGGATGATGTGTCCATTGATGAAAGTGGGGTGCTCAAGTCCCCTACTATGATTGTGTTACTGTCGATTGTCCCTTTAATGGCTGTTAGTATTTGCCTTATGTATTGAGGTGCTCCTATGTTGCATGCATAAATATTTACAATTGTTATATCTTCTTCTTGGATCGGTCCCTTGATCATTATGTAGTGTCCTTCTTTGTCTCTTCTAATAGTCTTTATTTTAAAGTCTATTTTGTCTGATATGAGAATTGCTACTCCAGCTTTCTTTTGATTTCCATTTACATGGAATATCTTTTTCCATCCCCTTACTTTCAATCTGTATGTGTCTCTAGGTCTGAAGTGGATCTCTTGTAGACAGCATATGTATGGGTCTTTTTTTTTTTTGTATCCATTCAGGCAATCTGTGTCTTTTGGTGGGAGCATTTAGTCCATTTACATTTAAGGTAATTATTAGTATGTATGTTCCTATTCCCATTTCCTTAACTGTTTTTTGTTCGTTATTGTAGGTATTTTCCTTCTGTTGTGTTTTTTGCCAAGAGAAGTTCCTTTAGCATTTGTTGTAAAGCTGGTTTGGTGGTGCTGAACTCTCTCAGCTTTTGCTTGTCTGTAAAGGTTTTAATTTCTCCATTAAATCTGAATGAGATCCTTGCTGGGTAGAGTATTCTTGGTTGCAGGTTTTTCTCCTTCATCACTTTAATTATGTCCTGCCACTCCCTTCTGGCTTGTAGAGTTTCTGCTGAGAGATCAGCTGTTAATCTGATGGGGATTCCCTTGTGTGTTTTTTGTTGTTTTTCCCTTGTTGCTTTTAATATAATTTCTTTGTGTTTAATTTTTGACAGTTTGATTGATATGTGTCTTGGCATATTTCTCCTTGGATTTATTCTGTATGGGACTCTCTGTGCCTCCTGGGCTTGATTAACTATTTCCTTTCCTATATTAGGGAAGTTTTCAACTATAAACTCTTCAAATATTTTCTCAGTCCCTTTCTTTTTCTCTTCTTCTTCTGGAACCCCTATAAGTTGAATGTTGGTGCATTTAATATTGTCACAGAAGTCTCTGAGACTGTCCTCTGTTCTTTTCATTCTTTTTTCTTTATTTTGCTCTGCATCAGTTATTTCCACTATTTTATCTTTCACCTCACTTATCCATTCTTTTGCCTCAGTTTTTCTGCTATTCATCCCATCTACAGTATTTTTCATTTCATTTTTTGTGTTTTTAATAGATGCTTGATTCATCTTTAGTTCTTCTAAGTCCTTGTTAACTGTTTCTTGCATTTTGTCTATTTTATTTCCAAGATTTTGGATCTTGGAAATAGAAACATGGATCATCTTTACTATCATTATTCTGAATTCTTTTTCAGGTAGACTGCCTATTACCTCTTCATTTGTTAGATCTGGTGGGTTTTTATCTTGCTCCTTCACCTGCTGTGTGTTTTTCTGTCTTCTCATTTTGCTTTTCTTACTGTGTTTGGGGTCTCCTTTTTTCAGGCTGCAGGTTCCTAGTTCCCGTTGTTTTTGGTGTCTCTCTCCAGTGGCTAAGGTTGGTTCAGTGGGTTGTGTAGGCTTCCTGGTGGAGGGGACTAATGCCTGTGTTCTGGTGGATGAGGCTGGATCTTGTCTTTCTGATGGACAGGTCCACGTCTGGTGGTGTATTTTGGGGTGTCTGTGGACTTTTTTTGATTTTAGGCAGCCTCTCTGCTAATGGGTGGCATTGTGTTTCTGTCTTGCTAGTTGTTTGGCATAGGGTGTCCAGCACTGTAGCTTGCTGGTCGTTGAATGAAGCTCGGTGCTGGTGTTGCGATGGAGATCTCTGGAAGATTTTCGCCATTTGATATTATGTGGAGCTGGGAGGTCTCTTATGGACCAGTGTCCTGAAGTTTTCTCTCCCACCTCAGAGGCACATCACTGACTCCTGGTTCCTCAATTTGGGATGATTCATTGTCTATTCATGTATTCCACAGATGCAGGGTACATCAAGTTTATTGTGGAGCTTAAATCCGCTGCTTCTGAGGCTGCTGGGAGAGATTTCCCTTTCACTTCTTTGTTCTCACAGCTCCCCGTTCTCAGCTTCGGATTTGGCTCCACCTCTCCACGTGGGTCGCCAGAGGGCATCTGTTCTTCACTCAGACAGGACAGGGTTAAAGGCACAGCCACTTCGGGGACTCTGACTCACTCAGGCCGGTGGGTAGGGAGGGGCACGGAGTGCGGGTGGAGCCTGCAGTGGCAGAGGCTGGCATGATGTTGCACCTGTCTGTGGTGCACTGTGCATTCTCCCAGGGAAGCCGTCCCTGGATTCCGGTATCCCAGCAGTGACTGGCTGCACAGGCTCTCCAGAAAGGGGGTTGGACAGTGACCTGCACTTGCACACAGGCCTTGCAGTGGTGGCAGCAGCAGCCCCAGCATCCCACGCCCATCTCTGTGGTCCTTGCTTTCAGCCACGGCTCACGCCCCTTTCTGGAGCTCCTCCAAGCAGCACTCTTAATCCCCCTCCTTGTGCACCAGTAAACAAAGAGGGAAGAAAAAGTCTCTTGCCTCTTCGGCAGGTCCACTTTTTCCCGGACTCCCTCCTGGCTTGCTGTGGCACATTACCCCCTTCAGGCTGTGTTCACGCTGCCAACCCCAGTCCTCTCCCTGCACTCCGACTGAAGCTCAAGCCTCATCTCCCAGCGCCGCCCACCCCAGTGGGGAACAGACAAGTATCTTGGGCTGGTGAGTGCTGATTGACACTGATCTTCTGTGCAGGAATCTCTCCGCTTTGCCCTACCCAGGCACGTGGGGAGTTTCTTGCCTTTTGGGAGGTCTGAGGTCTTCTGCCAGCATACAGTAGGTGTTCTGTAGGAGTTGCTCCACGTGTAGCTGTATTTCTGGTGTATCTGTGGTCAACTTATCTTTGATAAAGGAGGCAGGAATGTACAGTAATAAAGGACAGCATCTCCAATAAGTGGTGCTGGGAAAACTGGACAGGGACATGTAAAAGTATGAGATTAGATCATTCCCTAAAACCACACACAAAAATAAGCTCAAAGTGGATTAAAGACCTAAATGTAAGGCCAGAAACTATCAAACTCTTAGAGGAAAACATAGGCAGAACACTCTATGACATAAATCACAGCAAGATCCTTTTGGACCCACCTCCTAGAGAAATGGAAATGAAAACAAAGATAAACAAATGGGACTTAAGAAACTTCAAAGCTTTTGCACAGCAAAGGAAACCATAAATAAGACCAAAAGACAACCCTCAGAATGGGAGAAAATATTTGCAAATGAAGCAACTGACAAAGGATTAATCTCCAAAATTTATAAGCAGCTCATGCAGCTCAATAGCAAAAAAACAAACAACCCAATCCAACAATGGGCAGAAGACTTAAATAGGCATTTCTCCAAAGAAGATATACAGACTGCCAACAAGCACATGAAAGAATGCTCAACATCATTAATCATTAGAGAAATGCAAATCAAAACTAAAATGAGATATCATCTCACACCAGTCAGAATGGCCATCATCAAAATATCTAGAAACAATAAATGCTGGAGAGGGTGTGGAGAAAAGGGAACACTCTTGCACTGCTAGTGGGAATGTGAATTGGTCCAGCCACTATGGAGAACACTATGGAGGTTCCTTAAAAAACTAAAAATAGAACTACCATATGCCCCAGCAATCCCACTACTAGGCATATACGCTGAGAAAACCATAATTCAAAAAGAGACATGTACCAAAATGTTCATTGCAGCTCTATTCACAATAGCCCGGAGCTGGAAACAACCTAAGTGTCCATCATTGGATGAATGGATAAAGAAGACGTGGCACATATATACAATGGAATATTACTCGGCCATAAAAAGAAACGAAACTGAGCTATTTGTAATGAGGTGGATAGACCTAGAGTCTGTCATACAGAGTGAAATAAGTCAGAAAGAGAAAGACAAATACCATATGCTAACACATATACATGGAACTTAAAAAAAATGTCATGAAGAGCCTAGGGGTAAAACAGGAAAAAAGACACAGACCTACTTGAGAATGGACTTGAGGATATGGGGAGGTGGAAGGGTAAGCTGTGACAAAGCAAAAGTGAGTCATGGACATATATACAGTACCAAACATAGGGTAGATAGATAGTGGGAAGAGGCCACATAGCACAGGGAGATTAGCTCAATGTTTTGTGACCACCTGGAGGGGTGGGATAGGGAGAGTGCGAGGGAGGGAGATGCAAGAGGGAAGGGATGTGGGAACAGATGTATATGTATGACAGATTCACTTTGTTATAAAGTAGAAACTAATTATATATATATATATATATATATATATATATATATATATGGATCCAACGTAGGAACACCCAAATACCTAAAGTATATGTTAACAGACATAAATGAAGAAATCGACAGTAACAGAATAAAAGTAGGAAAATTTAATACCCCACTTATTTTGATGGCCAGATCATCCAGACAGCAAATCAATAAGGAGACACTGACCATAAATAACAATTAGAACAGATGGACGTATTAGAATTATATAGGATATTCCAACAAAAAGTAGCAAAATACACATTCTTTTCAAGTGCACATGGAGCATTCTCCAAGACAGATCACATGCTAGACCAAAAAACCTTGAAAAATTGAAGAAAGTTGAAGCCATATCAACCATCCTTTCCAACCACAACACTACAAGAATAGAAATCAACTGCAAGTAAAAAAAAAAAAAAAAACCTGAAAAAAACAAACACACAGAGGATAAACAGTATGCTGCTAAACAACCAATGGATCAGTGAAGAAATCAAAGATGAAATCAAAAATACCTGAAGACAAATGAAGACAAAGATACAATGATCTAAAATCTATGGGATGAAGGAAAAGCAATTCTAAGAGGGAAGATTATAGCAAAAGAAGCTTACTACAGGGAATGAGAAACATCCCAAATACACAACCTAACATTACACGTAAATGATCTACAAAAAAACAACAAACAAAACCCAAAGTTAGTAGAAAGAAAAAAATCCTACCGATCAAAGCAGAAACAAATGAAATAGATACTTAAAAAAACAATAAAAAAAGTCACTGAAATTAAGAGCTGGCACTCTGAAAAGGTAACAAAATTGATTAACCTTTAGTCAGACACAAAAAGAGAGAGAGAACCTATATCAATAAAACCAGAAATGAAAAAAGGGACACCACAGAAATACAAGGGATCATAAGAGATTACTATGAAAAATTATATGTCAATAAAAAGGAAAACCTAGAGGCAATGAAAAAAATTTCTACAAATGTACAATCTCCTAAGACTGAACAAGGAAGAAACAGAATTATAAACAAACTAATTACCAATAATGAACCAGTGATAAAAATTATCCCAACAAACAAAAGTGTAGGACCAAATGACTTCACAGGTGAATTCTATCAATCATTTAGAGAAAAGTTAACACCTATCTTTCTCAAAGTATTCCAAAAAGTTGCAGAGGAAATAATAGTTGATTTCATTCTATGAGGCCAGGAACACTTTGATACCAAAACCAGACAAAGGTATCCCCAAAAAAGGAAAATTACAGGCCAATATCACTGATGAACATAGATGCAAAATTCTTTAACAAAGTATTAGTAAATGGAATCCAATGATATATATTAAAAGGATTTTATAGCATGGTCAAGTGTGATTTATCGCATGGACACAAGGATGCTTCAATAACCATAAATCAATCAATGTGGTACACCACATTAACAAGTTGAAGAATAAAACCACCATATGATCTCAATAGATACAGAAAAATCTTTTGATATAAATCAATATATATTTATAAAAACATCTTTCAAAAAAGCAAGTATAGACAGAACATACCTCAACACAATAAAGGCCATAAATGATAAGCCCTCAGTTAACATCATATGCAGTGATGAAAAGCTTGAAAGCATTTCCACAAGAACAAGACAAGGATGGCTACTCTCACCACTTTTATTCAACATATTATTGGAAGTCTCTAGCCACAGCAATCAGAAAAGAAAAATAAATAAGAAAAATCCGAATTGTAAAGGAAGTAAAACTGTCATTATTTGATGATTTGATACTATACATAGAAAATCTTAAAGACACCACCAAAAACCGATTAGAGCCCATCAGTGAGTTTAGTAATGTTATAGTATACAAAATTAATATACAGAAATCTGTTGCATTTCAGTACACTAACACTAACAACAAAGTATCAGAAATAGAAATTAAAAAAGCAATCCCACTTACAGTTGCATCAAAAAGGAATAAAATACCTAGGAATAAACCTATCTAAGGAGGTAAAATATCTGTACTCAAAAAAACTATAAGATAGTGATGAAAATAATTGAAGATGACACAAATAGATGGTAAGATACACTGTATTCATGGATTGGAAGAATTCTTATTGTTAAAATGACCATACTATTCAAGGCAGTCTAGAGATTCAATGCAATTCCTATCAAAATACCATTGGTATTTGCCACAGAACAAGAACAAAAATTTTAAAATTTGTATGGAAACAAAAAAAGACACCAGGGCTTCCCTGGTGGCGCAGTGGTTGAGAGTCCACCTGCTGATGCAGGGGACACAGGTTCGTGCCTTGGTCCGGGAGGATCCCACATGCTGCGGAGTGGCTGGGCCCGTGAGCCATGGCCGCTGAGCCTGCACGTACAGAGCCTGTGCTCCACAATGGGAGAGGCCACAGCAGTGAGAGGCCCGTGTACCACAGAAAAAAAAAAAAGACCCCAAATTGTCAAAATACTCTTGAAAAAGAAGAACAGAGCTGGACGTATCATGTTCCCTGACTTCAGATTATATTACAAAGCTACAGCAATAAAACAATTTTAGCACTGGCACAAAAACAGACACAGAGATCAGTGGAAAATAATAGAGATCCCAGAAATAAACCCACACAATTATTATCAATTAATCTAAGACAAAGTAGGCAAGAATATATTGTGTGGGCCAAAAGGTTCGTTTGGGTTTTTCCATATCATCTTATGGAAAAGCCCAAACGAACCTTTTGGCCAACCCAATATAATGGAGAAAAGACAATCTCTTCAATAAATGGTGCTGGGAAAACTGGACAGCTACATATAAAAGGATGAAAGTAGAACATTTTATCACACCATATGCAGAAACAAACTAAAAAACTTTAAAGATCTAAATGTAATACCAGAAACCATAAAATTCCTAGAAGAAAATATTGGCAGAACACTTTGACATAAATTGTAGTAATATTTTTTTAAATCAGTCTCCTAAGGCAAAGTAAACAAAAGCAAAATTAAACAAATGTGACCTAATTAAACTTAAAAGCTTTTGCACAGCAAAGGGAATCATCAACAAAAAGAACTAAAACATTGTACTGAATGGATGAAAATATTTGCAATTGATACGACCAATAAGTGGTTAATATCCAAAATAGCTCTCACAGTTCAAAAAACCCAAAAAAACCTGATTGAAAAATGGACAGAAGGTCTAAATAGACAGTTTTCCAAAGAATACAAACAGATGGCCAATAGACACATGAAAATATGCTTAACATCACTAATCATCAGAGAAATGCAAATCAAAACCACAATGAAATATCACCTCACACATGCCAGACTGGTTAGCATCGAAAAGCCCACAAATAACAAATGTTCACAAGGATGTGGAGAAAAGGAAACTTGTACAGTGTTGGTGGGAATGCAAATCCTGCAGCCACTTGAGAAGAGTGTGGAGTTTCCTTAAAAACTAAAAATAGAACCACTATTAAATCCAGCAATTCCACCCCTAGGTACAATATATTTTTGAATAAAACAAAAACACTAATTTGAAAAGGTATGTGAACACCAGTGTCCATAGCAGTGTTATTTATGATAACCTATATATGGAAGATATTTGTGTCCCTCAGATAAAGAAGATAGGCATATATATATATATATACACACACACACACACACACACATATATAAAACAGAATACTACTCAGCCAAAAGAAGAATGAAATTTTGCCATTTGCAATAACATGGATGGACTTGGAAGGTATTATGTTTAGTAAAATAATTCAGACAAAGAAAGACAAATACTGTATGTTTTCACTTATATGTGGAATCTAAAAAACAGAACCAACCATTGAATATAATATAAAAGAAACTGACTCCAAATATAGAGCTCAAACTAGTGGGTTCTGGTAGGATAGGGATGGAGGGAGGGGGAAAGATTGGGGAAGGGTATTAAGAGGTACACACTACTAGGTATGAAATACATAAGTTATAAAGATATATTGTGCAGCATGGGGGGTATAGCCAATGTTTTAAAACAACTATAAATGGAGTATAATCTATAAAAATTTTGAATCAATATATTGTATGGTTGCAACTCACATATATTGTAAATAATCAACTATACCTCAATAAAAATAGAGAGCAAATCTTTCCTGAGTTCTTGTTTGTTAAAACCATTTGTTTCCTAATGTTATCAGTTGACATTTTCTCCAGGTACAGAATCTTTAGGTCACTTTCTATCTTTAAGAAATTTGTAGGTCTTACCTGGAGATCTCCTCTTGTGTTGACAGTTGCTATGGAGAAGTTGTGGCCAGCCTTGCTTGCTTCTGTTTTCTCCCCTTGTGTATATGAATCACTTGTATCTCATGATACCCTAAGGGTTATTTTTTTATGGTTGAACATCAGTGCCTTTACTATGATGTGCTTCAGTTGCTCATTCTTATTATACCCTGCCACAGGTTGTATCTTTAAATATGAATAAATAATAATTTTTAATTGTATGAATTTTTTGAGTTAATATTTCAATATCTGGTTTTTATAATTTTTTTTCCTTTAAAACTCTGTTTATATGTAGGTTGAATCTCCATTTCCTGTCTTTTTTTGTATATCCTTTATTTCTATTTCATTTTTCTTATATTTTCATTCCTATGTCTTATGGTCCTTATATTTTAGTTGTGTTCCCTTTATTGCCCTTACATTTCTGTGATGATGTTATTTTTTATTCTATTTTTTTCTGACCTGTTTCAACTCATAATATCCATGTCCACTTTTGCCCCACTCTCATGTTTTTAATGTATTATCATTATTGTTGTTATTGTGATTATTATTATCTGCTTCAAAGCAGAGTTAGACATAGTATCTTTCTTCAACAATGGTAAATTTTTGGTTTATGTTTTTATCTACATCTTGGCAACACTTTTTTAGTAGTATTCTTTTTTCCTCTTTGTCTTTTAATGTCTTTCTCTGGATCTTGTGCTTTTTCTTTTCATCATCTTCACTGAAGGATGTGAATTTGTTTTGTGTCAGATATTTTCAGTGGGGTCCTTTGGCAGTTGAGGGCCCAGAGCCTTTTTCTGGTAGAGCTGAAATTTATCATAAGCTCTAGGTTTTTGTGTATGAGTCTCTGCTAAAGAAAATTCTACCAGCTAACAGTGATAGGCATCTGTGCTTTTTGTATTGTAAGGGCTCTCTTTTCCTCAGCACCATACAAATTATATTGTAAAAAAAATGATTTGTTTGTATGATTTATCCTTGGTTTAGTATAATCGTCTCTATTACCTAACTGATTCCATGGTATCTCCTTCACCAGCCAGTACAGAAAACTATACTATATATATGTTTTTGTCTAACTAACATCTTCAAAATAATGACCATTAACAACTATTAATTTAAATAAATTGATAAACTCTCTTCCTTGAAGGGATTTATAATTTATCTTGTACTAGATAAAGAGGAGTAAATGAAACATCTTAAAAATAAAATGGGATGATACCTACAACAGGATTTCAGAGAAGTAAGGATCTCTCTATCATCCCAGGAGGAATGAGACCATATTTAAGCTCATGAATAAAGAAAAAAAGCAAACATAAAATTTTGAATAATGGTTCCACAGTAAGTCAGTTTCTGCTGCATGTTTTGTGATGTTATCTAACATCAATACCATATGTGACTTTAGATTTAGGTTGATATTTTGTAATCCATGCTCATTTAGACTTAGCAATACATTGTGTTAATTTCTTTGCTCACTGCAGTTTCTTAAACTTCATTTCCTTCACTAGGACTCACTTATTTTACTTGCTGGTATGTAAGCTTTAGTAATTTTTTTTCAGATTTGAGTTATGGATGGTAAAATATCCATGTCCTACAAAATCTGAAAATATCTTTATTTTTCTCTAAAAAAATAATAATAGTGTTCAACATATTTTTTTCTAAGAATCCTGAGGAAGTGCACTTCTTGTACTCAGAATTACTTATGAGAATTTGAGGACAAGGTAGGTTGCTTTGTTTCAAATTCCTTTTATACTCTTTTTTTAAACTTAAAACACTCTTAGGGGGTTCTCTCTAACTTTGGATAAAGATATTTGGAATTTCAAAATTCACCATGATATTCCTATGCACAGTCTTTTTTTTTTTTTTTTTAAGTCACAATAAATGTGAACTCTTTCAATCTAGAAAGTCATATATTTTTCAGTCATGGAAAAATTTGAAATTTTGTATTTACCACTTTTCTCCCTCATTTTCCTATGATATCTTTCTCAAACTTTATTTACATCTGTCCAAATATCTGCCCATGTGCTTTAATATCTTTCTACTTTTATACTCCATGAGAGTTGGGGGAAATCCTCAATTCCACCTTGCTTCCAAAAGACACAATTATCATTTAGTATTTGAATAGTCCACTATTCAACTTTTCTATTCACGTTTTTCAAGAATTAAATTTTCAGTTTCCAAGTTTTCAAGTTGAATCTTAAAAAAAAAAAATTATCATGATACCCTCTTGTGTTTCTCAGAGGATATATATAGCTAATATTTAGTCTAATATCTTGCCTGTTTTCTTCACTGTTTCTGTGAGTTTTGCTGCATTTTGTGCTTTTCCTTCATTATGTGGCCCTCCCCAGATATTTGGTTATGCTCAGTTATGTCTTTATCTGATTATGCCTGGTCGCGTGTTTTGATTTAGGATGCACTATTACGTTTTTAGTAATGCTGTCTCTGCACAGACTCCATGGGCTATGGGGCCAGGTCTCATCACTGTGGTTTAGATCGATGTCTGGGTAGAGTTACAGTGAAGGAGAGGCACTGTTGTTCAGTGCTTACCCAAAGATTTGAGGGTGAGGAGAGATGCAAAAATTCCCACCTGTGCCACTCAAACGAATTCCCCTGCAATTGCTTCAGCCTCACCCTGCTCCTGATACCATGCCATTGTTAGACCAGGGCACAAACCCGTGTCCCCTGCATTGGCAGGCGGGCTCTCAACCACTGCGCCACCAGGGAAGCCCCCCTCTGACTTTTTGTAGCAGTGTGTAGTCTGCCTTAGGCTGCTATCCATATTTTAGATATTACTCATCCAATGGAGTTGCCCCTCCACTATGGCTGTGGATTCATTTTCTAACAGTACTGTGAATTGGTGATGGAAAGAGAGTCAGTATTATGTGTGCCCTCTTGAATTTGTAAAGTAGAAATTAGATGTAACATTCTAACTATTGCTGTGGGGACATCTCCGGAATTTTCATGATCTTAACACTTGTTGATATTATGATTTCTTTGAACTGTGGGATGAGAACAACCATCAACCCTTGAGAGTTAGCAGTTTCAAACCCAGCAAACTGATAGGGGCTGCTTGGCTACAAATGTTCCATTTCCTGCTGCATTCAGTTGGGGGACAGTTGAAAAATCCATGAGACATGCCCAGCTAGAACAATAATCTTTCTGCCTTCTCCTTATTTAAATCCTCAAGTACTGACACAAATCCTTCTTTGAATAATCATATAATAAATAATGAGTAAATCATGTAAAATATGCCCTAACTTCTCCATCCTTTCGAATTCATCTCCTTCAATAAGCTTTTTCTAATGCATCAGCCTAATTTATCATGCAGTCCCTACATCAGAGTTTCAAAATCAGGAATGGGGACGGTTATAGAGGAAGGACAGGTCATCATACTTGTTTGTGACTTTCTTCATGACAATCTAATTGAAGGTTTTGCTTTTCAAATATGATGTAGTCACATGAGAGTGAAGATTTTGTAACAAAAATAACAAAACAAAAATTGGCAAAACTGAATTCAATGGGGGAAAAAAAAATATCTCCAGAAACAGGGCTCCAAATCCTACGTGTTACATCTATTCTGCTTCCCTCACTTCATCAGTCCTGCTAACGTTTTACCTGCAATGACTCTTGAGAGCCTATTTCTCTGCCCTGTCACTCTTGCTACTATAAACTTTTCTTATTATCTGGTCCAAGCTTCTTTCTTAGCTCCAGGCTACTGCACTTACTCCTGCCATCAGCTGAGCCTGTGAATAATTTCTACCCTTCATTTATAGTGCTACCTTGAAGGTATTTACAGTCTGAGATCATATCCCTCTTGAGCTTTCCTTTTCAACGGGTCCAGCTTTCCCCAAACTCTCTTGCCAGTTCATGGAGATTTGTTTCCATTCTTGATATATTTCTCTAGTTTTCCTACTTCCTTCCAAAGAAAGCCAAATAGTGCCGGATGTTCCCAGTGCTCTGGAAGGAGAGAGGCGAGACATGCGAAGTTACCCCTCCTCACTGTGTGTGTCCTCTTTGGAGTAGAGCCTAAGAACTGATAATCGTTCCACTCATAAAAATAAGCATAATTCCAGTAAACTAACCCTGTTAATAAATCAGAGAAAACCGCCATTCGCCAGCTGCTTCCCTTGCTCCCAGGGTCTCTGTGATATAATAGGGCATAATTCACTCCTCACAAACACTTAATACCGCATTTCTGCCATTGAGAATCTGATAATATTCAAATACTATTGCGGTATTATGCAGCTCACAATTGCAGATGAGATTCTATAACAGCCTCACACTTTGGCATGCATTATGTAAGTTGGGATAAAAATTGCCTGTCTTAAAACTCTTCTTCAATCGCAACCCAATATCATCGTTTCACACACAGAGCTTCGGGACCATTAAAAATTTAGCTTCTTCTCTATTTAGCAGGTTCTGCGAAAAAGAGCAAAAACAGACAAACAGATGTTCCCTCTTCTGAGTCCCCAGGGGGTCTGAGACAGAGCAGAGACATGCTGAAGTGGAGACAACAACAATGACACTGAAGATACATTTCTTCTGATTTGAAAAAGGAGGAAAAAGAGAGAGAGAAAAAGACAGAAACCATTTACTGTCTCTTCTGGAAAAGTAGGAATACTCCACATACACTGGTGAATGCTGTTCTGAACTGGAGAGATTTTCCAGGAGGTTACCACATTATGAAACTGAACTTCCCCATCTTACAGTTACAAAAAATTTTCCCACATAGTCTCCTGAAAGGTGAAGTGATGGGTGAATTTTGTATTGCTAGTAGTAGACATTAGTAGCTCAGAGACGAGAGTGTCAAAAAAAAAAATCCTACCCCTTCCCGCAATCTGCCCCAGTGACAAAACTTTTAACAGGGACAAAAATCTTCCATTCCACAACTCAGAATATATGTCTGAACATGAATACACCCTCAGGGAATGTGATGCAGGGTTTCTCATTTATCTTAAGTGGTAAAAGACAGATGTAAAACATTTTCCCATTGCAAGTTTTGATAGAAGAGGATAAAACCAAGACTCCTGCTATAAGTTAGGAAGGTGGGAAAGGCAGCTATAAAAGGCATAAAATAACATGCCTTCCCTTCCTCCAGTAAAGGGAAGATAATTTTGTAATGAGATATCCTACCAAGAATGCTGAATGAGGAAGGAGTCAGAATATGGAATTTCTAGTCCTGGCTCTCTTTCCAAGAAGCTACAGGATCCTGGCCAAGTTGCCTACACTTAGAGCCTCAGTTTTCTTTATTGATAAACTAGGGGTTTGGACTACCAGCTGTCCCAGTCCTGATATACTAGGATAACTCTGCTGATGAGCAGCCCAGAATATATTATCCACTTTAATGTCTTTGGGCTTAGATCAATGAGAACTTAAAAAGGAAAATTGTGAAGGTAACATAGGGAGATAACACACATAGACAGATGGTTTGCCAATTAGTCATTAGAATGATTTTTTTTCCTTTTTTTCCCCCCTCTCTTGCTTTGCTGTCCTTTGCCTTTGAAGATGACTGTGCTAATGCAGCTGACTCTCCTCGTGAGGGTGTGGCTGAGAAGATGAAAGAAGTCTAAGGACACATTTCCCTTTCTTTTGTAGACTTGGTGGGGAGGATCTGTCTTTTTTGCTCCCACTTTGATTTATGCTTCTGGTTATTCGGAGACCAGTTAATCCTTAGTGACAGCAGCTGACCACTTCCACAAAACTTCAGAGAAATATGCCCAGCTACCATTTCTGGGAGGAGGGATTTCTCTGACAGTTTGGGAATGATTACCTTTGTGGGACTGCAGCTGCAAGGGAGATGGGGAGAAGCTGGCTGCTGCATTCTGATGTCTTATTTAAAGACCAAGTAAGGGCAGAGGAATTGATAGTTTGAAGTTAAATCAAACCCAAAACACAACAGAACTTCCAGAAAAAAATTTGAGTAGGATAAAATGTTGTTTTTAATTTTGTCTGTTTTTACCTGAAATTATCCAGTTGCTGTGTCTACAAAGGTATTCATAATTGAATATTTTCCCATTTCTGGTCCTCAGCTTGCTTATATGTGTGCATTGGTAAAACTGATTTACTCCTCAGTGGGATTTGAGTATTCATACGGATATGGTTCAGATCCTTACATTTTAATCTGCAATTTAGTTAGGTAAATAACCTAGATTACTTCCAGAATGCTTGACTCAATGTACCCATGTTCTATAGTGGAAATATACACTGGACTAGGTGGGAGGAGCCTTGTACTCTAGCCTTGTCTCTTCTACTTATGAACTACAGGAGAGTCACATTGTCCTGGAAATCTTGAGTCTTTGTTCTATAAAATAAAGGGGGTGATGTATTTGGTCTTTCAGTGACTCCCCAGTAATAGGATTTGTTGTTTTACTACTAACAGCCATATTAGCTAAGCAAAACTGCCAGGGGAAGAGTAACAAGCAGAGAAATTCAGCAGAATGGTGGAAGGTTGCACTAATTATGCCAGAGGTTATGTCAGTGGCCGGGGTCCAGAGGGTAAGCCTGATGTGATAGGAACCAGATGGAAGGTGTTTGAGCACAGCCAAAGTTCCCTTCTGTGCAGGTATGTCTAGGCTCAGCGTCCTCTACAGCCTCATTGTTTTAAGTTGGAAGCAATTAGAAAAACAAACAGTTCTATTATATGTAAAAATTTACAACCAAACAAGCATGCATATGAAGAGATCTTAACAACTAAAATTTTTCCTAGAAACAATGATTAATGTTAGGTTAGGCCACTTAAACTCTCCTGAGAAAAGCACTTAAGAATGAACTGTAAGAAAGGTTAAAATTAAGATGTAGAAGACATTAAGAACTCAAAACACTATTTCATTTAAAAATTGATTTCAAAGATATCTAGTTTAAAATCATGTAAAACTCTGTTTTTGTTGATTTTTAAACTACACTTTTTCACCAACCTCTCTGGTGCAAATAGAAAGGAACACACAGTGGCAATCTCAAACAAACTCTGACATGAACAGAAACCAAAAATATGTTGACAAATCAATAGATATGGAACAGGATGGAGTTGATAAAGTTCTTGATAGCTCCAAGGGCAGATTCAAATGTAGGGTTGAACAATCATTTGCTAAATCTAATAAAAAATAATGACAGTAGTTCCATTCTCCATACATTTGTCAATTCACTTAATAAATAAGTAGCTGTTAGGGAAATGCATTAGGTATAAGTATAGATCAGTGAACCAGATATATCCATGAGATTGACCCCCGTCCTCAAGAACCATATTATTTAACAGAGAACATAGTCAGTGAGCAAGTAATTTCAAGTATGATGAGAGCTATAAATGGGCAAACTAACTTAATTACAAAGACAGAGAAGCACCTCAAAGACTGTCCTTTAACCTGAAAACTTACAAATGAATAAGGAGTAAGTCAGACATTGGTCATTAATCCCCAGCTCCCTAGGAGCACCTCACCTTGGCTGTAGCTAGAAGGCAGGGTTAAGGTGAAATGGTGATAATTTTAGGCTACTCCTGGGAACAGTGTAGTCCAGGGGGGAGAGCCTGAGGCAAAAAAGTGCACTGCACAGAATAAACAAATTAGATATAATTAGAGCATAAAGAGAGAAGAATAACTAAAGTGGCATTCCTCAGAAAGGTAGTGGAGCCTCCTGATTTTTCTGGGCATTATAGTGTAATTTCAGGGGCTTTCTCTGGCTGCTTTATGGAAATGGATTAGTGAGGAAGCAAAAGGTGTTAAAGTGCTGATTGCAAAGAATTGATGTGAGAAGTAAGTACTTTATACACATGAAAACAAAAATGTATTAAGATAGCCACAATCTAAAAGAAGCCACTAATGATTGAGGGTGGAGCTTCTCCAGGGTTTATTAAAGTTCACAGGACTGACCCTACTACAGCGCATTTCTATCCCACTGTCTTCATCCCACTTAGGCGGTGGCAGAGACTACTGTGATGAGCAGTGTATGTAAAGACGTTCAAGAAAATCTCTAGTGAAGATGAGAGATGCTGCTGATGGCAGGAGACAGGACCTTTCCAGATTGGATGGCTATGTAGATAGCCAAATTACTAATCTATCCACACCAGGGGTAGAAAAGAAAATTGGAGAGAAGATGCAGGCAAAGAAAGAAAATGGCAACCTTGACTCACACCCCTAGGCTTGACAAAGACAAGTTAACTCGAGGTCAAGTGGACATTTGTACAACAGTGTGGAAGGTAGAGGCATCTTGCCTGAACCCTGCTCCACAGAGTTGCCCTCTGAGTGAATGCTTGCAAGTTGCAAGAAGCAAGTGGGAACTGATGGCAGATGGAACATCCAGGCTGGACAGGGTCCTGAGTGCCGGGAGGCAGCATTAAGCTCTGCCATTGCACAGAGTGTGAGCAGCTTATGAACAGTGCCCACACAGAGGCCATCATTGATGACAGGTCAGGGCAGGCAGAAAAGCAGCAGACATCAATGGAAAGGGATTAAAATTATCCCCAATAAGGTAAGGTATATTTGTTCTCACCCTTCATTTCTTTGTTCTGTCCCTCATTCTTGGGGAGTTAGAATGTAGAAAAGGGTACTGGTGAGGGAGTGAAAGGTACCAGCCAATCCTGGGCCAGCAAAAGCAAGGAAAGTGTTTAGAATCAGATAAGAGTTGAAGCTTTTCATGTAGACGTACTGATTTGTATATCTGAACTAGACGGAAAGTAATATAATCTTCCACGTATATTGACAAAAATCAGGGAAGAGGAGGAAGTTGTTCAATATAGCACAGTTTGAGGCAAAGTTTAGAAGAGATAAAATCATCTCATTGTATACCTAAGTGGAGTGAGATTCCTTAGTGAAGAGTTTGGATTGAATTAAATGTGGCTGCTCTCTGGGTCCCCAGCCCAAGACTCTGCCCCAGTTCCTGCTGGCATCCTGCTAAAGTCCAGAAGTCAACTTACTTTCTAGAGAGGTAGGTTTTTGAGGTCTTCTCTGAACAGCATCTGGTCCCAGAGAATAAACAATATTTTTAAGGTAAAAAACTAATATCCAGTGATACAAGTCAGCCCAGAATGAAGGCACTATTTTACAATAAATGCAGAACCATTTTTTCCCCTATTTTTATTTGAGAATAGGATGTTTTACCTTAATGTCACCAAAAGTTTCCTTACCAACTCCAACTCCCATGAATTAACCCTAACCCATAAATTAGATTATTGTGAAATGTGGTGTCAAATCTTTGCCTCTAGAGAATAATAAAATAAAATAAACAAAAGGAAAATATAATAAAAAACTACTTAGTGTTTATGATAATAACTTACCCCCTCATCCCCATCTCCCTCTTATGGTAAGTAGGAGTTACAGAGGCCTGGTGGGTTTAGAGAGCAAGTGTAAGGCTGAGCATACTGAAATTGAGGCAGGGCTCTAGAACAGGGGTGTCAGATATTTGTATTTAAAAAAGGTCTTTCTCAGAACAGGACTCAGGAGTTCTCAGTATATTTGTGGTGACTGAAGCCACAGACATGGCTGTGCCTGGAAGCAGGTGAAAGATAAAATAGGAGCCCAGAATTATGTCTGAGCAGATTTTGTATTGAACAACAATTTTGTGCTTTTGCTAAAAAGTTTTACTTCCACATTTTATTTTCATCATTTATCTGTAGGTAAGAGTTATTTTTCTTCCATTTCTGTATTACAGAATGGAGGCATATATGTTTAAATCTAAGTGGCAAATCCAGAAGGACAAATCAAGCACCACATTTCCGAGTCCTATGTCCTTTCCAGTACACCTCAGTTACTTTCTAATTTTTTTCCCCACATGGAGTAAGAATTTTAACCGAAATTTTATGGATAATTTTTTCTACTTTAATATTGAGAAATATCTCTAGGAAGTTGACTACTTGTCAAAGGGAGATATTTTAAAAATCTAAGAAACTGTATATGATTGATAATGATCTCACATATGCTGTCATTGTGTTTAACTTAGAAACAGAATCATCTCTTTAGTTTGATGTGTATTTCAGGTGGTAATTTTAATAAAGTTTTAGGACATCTTTTCTCAGGCACCAAAGAATTTACAGACATCCTAAATATTACCCTCCTACTACTCTCCTAACGAAAGTGATATACTGCCTCTAATGAGCCTGAGACCCATTTAGAATTTTTCATTAAGCTCCATTTAGTAACAGGAGATATGGCAACACACTGGGTGGCCAGTCCAGTACTATACCCTTAACCCCAGTGGAGATCAGCTGATGGGAACTCACACTTTTGTTCATGGAAGAGCCCTTTGTTCATCTTCAGATCCTTGTTTCTGTTTAGAATTGAGAGAAATGTCTTTTCTCCATCAATTGTCAAATTGTCAAAACACACTGAGCTTGTTTGGATTTGGTGTATTGGAGCGGTGGGGAGGCCGTCTGCTTTCTCCGACATGATGACTCCCCATATTTTGCCAGATGTAATTATTCAGTCCCTGGTACCCAGGCTTTCTCTGAGACGAGGCATTCAAAGTCCACTATTAAACATTTTTCAAATAGAAGACAGGATTTTATGACTCTGCAACTATGGGATCAGCGGTTTTATGCTCCTTAGCTTTGTGATAATGTGTGTCTGCTTCCCCCATGCAGGCTATGCTGTAGTTAGTGTTGATTTGGTAAATAATTTTCTGTTTTGTTTCTGTAGATATTGTGTTTATGGAGGGCAAATTGTATTTCCTGATAAAGCCTCCTTAAAGCACACTTCACTAATCCCAGCTCTCATTTGTGGTTTTCAGTCTAAAACAAGGAAACCAATTATAAACGAATCTGCAAGCACTAAGGAGGGATGGGGCCAGATGTGGCATATCTACAGAGAACAATTGAGAAATAAAAGCATTTAAATATAAAATATTACAAAATATCACTTAGATATCAATTTAGTTAAAATGATATATATGCTCAGAAAGTCTCTGATCTTACTCTCCCAGACTGCAGATGACACTCTAGCTTACTGCACAGATTTTAACATTACTCAAATTAACTTTCTGGAAGTTAGAAACTTGTAAATTTCTCCTCACACAGTGTTTTGCAGTTAGAAAAAGACTTACAACATCTTTTGACCTTTAGAGAGAGTGGTCCGTATTGTGTTTTTTTTGTTTTGTTTTGTTTTGTTTTTTTTTTTTTTTTTTGCTGTACGCGGGCCTCTCACTGTTGTGGCCTCTCCCGTTGCGGAGCACAGGCTCTGGACGCACAGGCTCAGCAGCCATGGCTCACGGGCCCAGCCGCTCCGCGGCATATGGGATCCTCCCAGACCAGGGCACGAACCCGTATCCCCTGCATCGGCAGGCGGACTCTCAACCACTGCGCCACCAGGGAGGCCCTGTATTGTGTGTTTTATTGTTTGTATTGTTTTGTATAAAAAATATACCTTTAAAGGCAGAAGATACGTTCTGACACGTGTCCTCTGAATCTCTGTAACGCAGATCCTGGTTATAATGAGAACTCTTGAAATTGCTCATCTGTACCATTGTTGTGTTTGGCCCATTAAATTCTGAGCTCATGAAAGAAAAGAGTTCCATGTAGTCCTACTAGGTCAGGGGCACATAGTTCTCTAAGAAAAGGGCTGGCTAGAAAGAAGTGATTGATTGGGTGTTGTGAAGTGTTTATATAAACATGTGAGCTGGTTACATAGATATATTGAACTTGTGACCTGAGGAGACAGTAATGGAAGCCCATCTGGAAGTCTGCACTCTGTCTCAAATTTGCTCTTCTTGGAGGGACGATGATAAAGGCAGAGGTGACTTTCCTACTTAGTGAAGTCTGCATGTACAAGATCATTTTTATTTAAGGCTAATAAACCAAAGGGGTAATATGCAAAGTATGGACAATTTAGTGACCTTTATTCCTTCACTTACCTGGTAATGTGGAAGACAATGTTTCTAAATATTAAAATGATTGGCTGATCACTTGATGATATTAAAGTGGGTTTTTAGACTTCCACGTGAAAGTGGAACCTTTGCAGTTGCCACTGTGGGCAAGTGGCATAGCACTGCTTCTAGAGGCACCTACAATTGTGTTTGTAAAGTAAGTGATATTGTATCTTCCATGAGATGGGGAAGGGAGTCAGTGTTTAACTGGGGTGAAATCAAAAGGTAATTCTCTCCAACAAATATAATTCTCCTCATGGCCATAGGACAGAAGAGAATATCACACATGACAAAGAGCAGCCACACAAGGACTCTGAGGTTGGAGAGAGAGAAGCTGTACTTACATAAACAAATTAAGGAGCCATTTTGAGGTACATGCCACAGTCCTGGAAGATGAGACTGACAATAACTCACTAGAAGTGATGATGATCTTGAAGCAAGGTGATAGCTGCCCAAGGACAACTTTCCCAAACAGCAGCTGTGCAGGACACAGGAAGATTTAGAAGATTCTAGAAGACAAGAAATCTAAAGTTACCCAGGGAAAATTATTTTTTATTACCATGTATGCAAAGAGTCTCTCACAGATCTTTGGTGAGTAAGAAAGCAAAATTCTATCAGAATTTTTGAGCATATCATATGTTGTCTAAGTGTAGATACAAGATAAATATGTAGTGAAATGTGTTTTGTGAAAAACTGTGTTTTAAATGTATGTGATTTGGGATATATTATGGAAATATTTCTCAGGCTAATGTAGATACTTGGTAATTCCAATTTTTAAAGAAATTTAGGATAAAATTCTTTCTGACATTTCTGGTGTAGAGATTGGGGATGCTGATTATTAATGAAAAATCAAGAATCATGTATTTGTATGGACACAGGTGATCATTTTAAGAAAAACTTTGACCTTGCTCCACGTCCCCATTTGGTCTAACACTGTACAGAAATAAAGATACAATTTATTCATGAAAGAATACTTATTATGAAACTTTATTTTCTTAGAGAATGTTATTCCTAATTCTTCATTTCTTATGAAGTTACAGTATCTACATTATTCATAAATTAGATGGTCTCAGATTTTGTATTTGGCAAGTACCTGTGAAGATGCATGCATCTACAACTCTGTAATTCTCAAATCTGATTCCCTTACTCATATTAGAATCACCTGGGATGTCAAGCACCCCTTCCCCCGTATGCACACACATCCATCACATACACATGTACACACACACACACACATGTTACTAGAGAAACAACTTGAAATAATCTGGTTTTATATCACAGGTAGGAGTCTGAACATTGGTATTTATAAGTACCACCCAGTGGAATGTTAATTTGCAGCCAAGGTTGAAATCCATTGGTCTATAGTATATAGGAATCTGCAGTTTTGCTAAGGCACAAAACTGAGTCACTTGTTCTTGGAGTGAGTGGTTCAGTCTGTTGAGGAGGCCAGTCTGCTACTCTGCTTCTAAACATCCAGGCAACCTGGTTTACTCTATCTGGGCTTGCACACACACTGACTCTTAGGAAGTAAACAACAAAATTTAAAAAGCAAACAAACAAAAGCAAACCAAAATAACACTTTGCCTCCTCTTTGTGGAAAACTGGCTGAACAGAATGAGTCACTCCTATCTTGGGTGTAAGTGAAAAGATTGTGAAGATGCCTAAGCACAATAGTAGAAGATTTGTTAAGTGTATTCTAATTAAGCAATCTTATATCACCTCTATCTCCCTTGTCTATAGTGGTGATCCTTCTAGAGTTCTAAGTTAATGCAAAAAAAAAAAAAGAGAGAGAGAGAGAGAGATTTGTCTGACTAGCTACATGTTAGAATTTTTGGCCCTGTGATGATCATTATAGGAACTAAGACTGATTCCAGACTAGCTTAATAGTGAACACTCTAAACAAGGATAGAATCACCTGGGATTTTATTCCATATATATGTGTATGTATGCACACAAGCAAAAGCAAGGAAACAACTAAGAAATCTCCTTTGTATTGAAACCATTTCTCCCAGGGTGTGCAGTGACTCACAACCACGACAGCCACTGATTTTTCTCTTTATCCCCAATTAGGAGATGTTTTTTTTTCACAGATCTTTCTTTTATTTATTATTATTGTACCCTTTGTGCCTTGAGACACTCACTGTGCATAGACTTTAAAGGGTCTAAAATATACTATTTTGCTAATAATATTATAAAATCTAGAAGAGGATCGGGAACTGTTTTAATGAAAGAGTTTTTATTTTCTTGTTTGTTTTAATAAATCCAAACTCTGTATTCTGTCTACTAAAGGACACTTTCTAAATACTGAATCCAGACTTTTTGATGGGTTCCAATTCAGCTATGACACCTTTCCAACTACTAATAATTCAGTCAATGACTTTTTATTGGAACTCTCCTGATCTTTGCACTGTGAGAAGGCTTGAGAAGTATGGATAAAATGACCCCACTTTTTATGTTTCCTTGATATATTTCTTATCTTCTAGACATTCTTTTATGCCATAGGTTTTGTCCCTCTAATGGTGTTAAGTAGCTAGATATCTGAACCAAAATAAGCCTCTTTATAGATGTAACTGTCCTTTTCTATTTTGAAAAAGTCCACTTCACATGCTCATGATTTTAAGATTCAGCTATTGTTCTTACAATATTCAATATGATGGACAAATGACACTGTGGTAGAGGTTTTACTTCCAAAAACCTTACTTGATTAACTAGGCTTCTGGTATTTGCATAGCTAACCATTACAATACTATATCTGTCTTCCATGTGTCATTACACATGGATTCTTCACACATAGGAACCAGAAACTCTAACACAAACAACAGCTCTGTTTGCCGATGTCTAGAGAAAAGTCCTTGGAAGCCCTTCCACTTAAGGAACTATGTCACACTAACATCCTTTTACCTCCCCAACATCTTTTTGATCAGAAGAATGAGTAGCAATCTCTTAGAAGTCTTGCACAGCACCCCCAGTAATAACATAATTGCTTCTGTCCCTGCTCTGCTAGTACTGAACATACATGACATGTTTCCATGGTCCTTGTCATTGAGACCAATGAAACTCCAACACTTATATATCTTGTCCCCTACATATCATTGCCTTTCCTACTGTCATACCCAAGTAAAACCCACTGTTACCCTTGATTATAAAAATGATCCATAGCATAAAACCTGCATTTGAATTAGGAACTCCAAGTTTGATTACATTAACAGTCTCAAATGTATGTCTACACTCAGCATATACCCATATGCATCGTTGCACCTTTTTTGTGTCCAGGCTTAACTTTCAATTGATTTTCTTTGGCTAAATAGATAGTGACACATCAATATTTGTATCTTCTCATAATGACTTGCATATGTTTTGTATATGGTTGGAAAATCTATATTAATAAATATATGCTCAAAACAGAACTGTTCTTTATTAAAATTCACGGTACTCTCTGGCTGCATTTTAAAAAATGTCAGCCCCTTCCCCACCACATATGCTATTTTTGCCTGGATTAGAGTTAGTCATGTCTCGTTTAGTAATTCTGAAAATGTTCTTAGAATTTTCTGATTTTGATTTCCTCTGAGCTAGAAAAGTAGCTAGCTAAAATTTGTACAATTTGTTTTAAGTTAAATGGGACATGCAGAATTTGTAGAATTTTCTTCGATACATTAAAACACCCTGTTGTTTTTTTATTGTTGAGTTTTTACGTTAGGCTTTTGGGTATTTATGGAATCACACACTGCTCCTTCTTTTACTACTTTCCTGATCCCTTTCCTCCTTATCTCTTTCTCCCTTCCCCTCTTCCTCTTCCTCCTTGAACTAGACTACTATGCTCTAAAGTTAGGCATGTTTATACCTATGAAAGTTTATACCTCTAGAAATATATGTCTTTACCACATTTATCATACAATCTAATATCAACAATAGTATTTTTACCCACCTGAAATAGAATAAATAGTCAGTAATTACATAGGAGTGTAGAGGATACATATATGTAAGTACCTAAATAGATGAATTCAAAATAAAGAAGACAACTGAAAATTTTTCTCTAATACATTTCCTAAATATAATTCTAAATATGTTTACTATATTGCTCTTTGTCTCTATTCCCTGATACAGGAGTGAATGAAGAGGATAAAATATCCTATAAGTGATATTTAGTTAAGTTATTTTAATAGCAGTTTCCTTACCTCCAGCCATTGGAAAGGGTGGAAAGTGAACCCTAGGGAGTTGTAATGATTTGACAGAGGTCATTTTAGCAGTAAATGATATAGATAAGAGTGTTTCCCAGAGACCTGACCTCTAAACCCTACCTCACCTTTTTCTACCATTTCACTTTCCCCTGATACTGCCATAAATGCTTATGTTATTTTGCTGGGGTAAAAACAATAACAATACTTTGTACTTTATATTTAAAATGATATTGTTCTTAACTCAAATTGAAAGATATGACAATGCTTCACACACTTATTAGTGAGATGTACCTGTTCTTATAAAAGTATACATAGAAGCCGAAAAAGCTATTCTTTTTGTATGCCCTACTAGAACCAGTTTTTTTGATTCATTGTTCTTAACAAAGCTGTAAAATTCCAGGTCCAGGTCCCATATTAAAAAAAAAAGAAAAAGAAAAGAAAAAAAGAGAAAGGAAGAAAGGAGGAAAGGGAGGGAGGGAAGTAGGGAGGGATGAGGGAAAGAAGGAAGGGAGGAAGGAAGAAAAGACAATGTTTACAGTATATTTTTTTTCAGTTAGAGCCACAGCATAATGAGTTAATATACAATTGGTGTTGTGAAAAAATTTTCAACTCTCTACTGTTCTGACCATTCATTGCTTAACAGTTAAAATCGATATAAAAACTCATTTTCAGCCATATCTTGCTGTGTGGTGAGTAGGTGAGGTCCTCAAAGTAAGGAGAAGGAAAGGCTAGGTCTTACTTAGATGTACACAAGATGACAGTCACATGGTATGATGTGAGGGGGATGCGCACATAAAATCTGCTTATCTCTCAGGGTCTATCTTTCTCATATTATACTTTTATTCCTTTGCATTCTTCAAGCCTCCATTTAGCAGTATTATTTATTTCCCTGAAATTTGTCATACTTTAAACTTAAAATTGTTACTTTTATTTAATAGCTATCTCTTTAACAAGTAATCCATTGGCCAAATAAAAAGCAGAATTTGACATGATTTTGGGAAGGATGCCTGTCCAGTTTAAACTCATATCGTAATCAACTCATGTGATGGAGTGGGACTTGGAGGTAGAAAAAATCCTGCTACATCTCAGTGAAAGAATATTAGCAAGTGAAGCTTTCAGTACGAGAGTCAGTAAGTGAAGGTGTGGACTTCTTGCCAAGAGATTGGTGAGATTTCTATCAGCCAAGTTGCCCACTCTTTGAAGTACTCCAGTTGTGATGGCACTGCAAGTATTTTTATTAGGACCATCACCTGAGTGCTAGGAAGCTATCCTTGAGTCTACTTGGAAGCATCATTTAAAGGCATTTCTCCATGCTGTGTTATAGTTAAAAAGAAAATAAAACAGAATATATATATATTTTTAAAATTTTTATTTATCTATTCATTTTTAAATTTTCCTGGAGTATAGTTGATTTACAATGTTGTGTTAGTTTCAGGTGTACAGCAAAGTGATTCAGTTATACACACACACACACACACACACACACACACACACACACACACATATATATATATATATATATATATATATATATATATATTCATTCTGTTTCAGATCCTTTTCTCATATAGGTTATCACAGAATATCGAGTAGAGTTCTTTGTACTATATAGTAGGTCCTTGTTGGTTATCTATCTTATATATAGTAGTGTGTGTATGTTAATCCCAAGCTCTTGATTTATCCCTCCCCTGCACGTTTGTTTCTCCTTTGGTAACCATAAGTTTATTTTCGATATTCTCTAAGTCTAAAACAGAATAATAAAAAAAACCCAAAAAACCAAAAAACAGAAAACAAAACACTAGACAGAATCTTCTGCAGAAAAGCACTGTTCATAGATAGTCATAAATTAAAGAAGGCCATCAAACACCTTTTTTTTTTTTGCATTTTCTTGGTTATAGTGACCTAATTTATTTAATTTTCTTATGTATCTCTGTAATAGTGTTTCTGTTTTTAAAAATGCATCTAATTTGCTCATCATTTTAAGAAATGTAACTATAATTGCAAAATTCCAAATGTGAAGTAATAAATGCAGAGAATGGGGGGGAAAACAAGTTTATTACATTGTATATCATGTTTCTTTATGATATTCTGAATTCCTGTTGCTATTTCTCATAATGGCACTATATTACCAAATATAATTCAGCTTTTTAAAATTATTTATTTATTTACTTTTGGCTGTGTTGTGTCTTCGTTGCTGCGCACAGGCTTTCTCTAGTTGCGGCAAGCAGGGGCTACTCTTTGTTGTGGTGCACAGGCTTCTCATTGTGGTGGCTTCTCTTGCTGCGGATCATGAGCTCTAGCCATGTAGGCTTCAGTAGTTGTGGCTCACAGGCTCTAGAGCGCAGGCTCAGTAGTTGTGGTGCATGGGCTTAGTTTCTCCACAGCATGTGGGATCTTCCCGGACCAAGGCTTGAACCCGTGTCTTCTTCATTGGCAGGCGGATTCTTAACCACTGTGCCGCCAAAGAAGCCCCAAATATAATTCATCTTTAAAGCAGGTAGAATCACGTGACCAAATGTAAAACAGAAACCTATCTCATCCAGAGATTTGAAATATGCTTCTTGATTAGTTAGTTTTACAAATACAATTCATCAGTGCATCAACCAACAAAATCTGAGTACCACACTGTCCTACAGTATGAAGCAGTAAAAGGGATAGTCTTAAGAATCTGAGAGTAGCTGGGCATGGTGCTGTGGTTATGTGCATAGTTCGCCATGTTCCTTTTTCTCTCTACCTTTGGGATCATGGTAGGGTCGTTCTTCTTGGTCTCTTAGTTGAGTAAATAACATGTCCAGTTCTTTCCAGCAGGTTGTCAGTGTAAATAAAACATTCTAGGCACTCCAGACCTCTTTTCCTTCTAAACAGGGTTTCAGAGTGAGGATAAAGAAGAATATCCTGTTCTCACAGAATGGATATGTCTCATAAACAAGAAATAACCATTTTTGTTTCAAAATACTGAGATATTTGTTATCACAGTTTAACCTTCTCTCTACTGACTAATAGACATGATCAACATCTAAATAACTCTAAACAGGAAAAAAATCCTGTATTTGAAATAAATTTACTATATATATATATATATATATATATATATATATATATATATATATATATATATCATAATGAATATGTTTTCTAAGTTGGTCATATATTAGACTTAAGCTAAAGCCCTGCACATCTCTATATCTAAGCCAGATATTTGGTGGGCAAGAAGATGTAGTCTACTTTTATCAGAAACAATCAAACATATGAACTGTATTAATATCCTAGGGTTGCCATAATTAATTACCACAAACTGGGTGACTTTAAACATCAGAACTTTATTACCTCACAGGTATGAAGGCTAGAATTCCAAAATTAAGCTGTGAACAAGGCCATGTTCCTGTGAAGCTTCTATGGAAGATTTCTTTCTTGTCTCTTTCTAACTTCTATTGTCTCCTGAAAATCCTTTGTGTTCCTTGGCTTGTAGCTACATCACTTCAATCTCTATCTGCATTTTCACATGGCTTTCTTTTCTGTGTGCCTTTACATGGTCTTTTTATAATGAAACCAGTCATTAGATTTAGGGCCAGCCACATTCTGAGGTTTTAAGTGGACATGAAGTTTGGAGTTGGGGGAGACACTATCAAACCCTACACAGCAGCACTGCCCTAAATAGAGTTTGTAGTTTCAAAAATTATCTGTATAATTTTTGGGCCAATGTCACAAACAAAAGCAACTATGCTATTGGATCTGGTATTCTTTTTTATTGCTGATACTATATACAGGTTACAAATGAAAACTGAGGATAAAGACCAATTCTTAGTCATCCTTGTCTTCTCCATATGTTAATAGATATGAAATAAGTATTTGCCAAAAGAAAAAAACTGATTGGATACCTGCACTTATTCTTGATCAAATGACAACTAGATTTTCTAAGTTTGAATCCACAGAACAACTGGTTTTGTAATTCTGCTGCTACTTGGATAACTAGCAGGTCTGGAACAGAAACCCAAGCCTGCTAATTTCTGCTTTAATTTTTTATTTTGTCCTGTACAGTGTATTATTTTTTCTTAAGGTGACAAGTAAGCATGTAGTTCAGATGAACCTACAGAGCAGCTGTTTGCAGATTATCAATATCCATTGCATCAGCATCATTATTAAATATGAATTGAGTATGTACTCAATATTGATTATGACAAATAGTAAGGTGGGGGGCTTCCCTGGTAGTGCAGTGGTTGAGAGTCCGCCTGCCGATGCAGGGGACACGGGTTCATGCCCCAGTCCAGGAAGATCCCACATGCCGTGGAGCGACTGGGTCCATGAGCCATGGCCGCTAAGCCTGCGCATCTGGAGCCTGTGCTCCACAACGGGAGAGGCCACAACTGTGAAAGACCTACCTACCGAATATATATATATATATTGCCGTTTTACTAAAGGTTGTCCTTAAAAGCTTCATAGTCTTGGTTTCCTTGGACATTAATTATTGCCTAGAATAGTGCCATGTTGCACTCTCATTTACCATGGCACATCAGAGTATATGATAAATTTATTTTTTCTACTTTAAATTCCTTCAGAGCACAATGATAGAGACATAATGCATCTGCATACACATGCAAGGTAGTTTGAATTTAATGCATTTCATATCATTAGAGTTAACATTTCATGTATTACATTTCCTTTTAGAATACACTTGCATACATCCATATCCATATAGATATATGCATGCACACACACAGAATCCCATTATGTAGATCAATTTACATGATCACAATGTTTATATCCATAAAGCAGTGAACTTCCCAAATCAGATGCATGCATAAAAGCGTTGATGCGTAAAATTTCCATCTTGCAAGTACAGAGGAAGTTCTAGTAGGCATTTAATGCCATGACAGGTCACTTAGGTTACAGCTAGCTATACAGGACATGCTAATATGATTTAACCTTCTTTGTCTGTTGCTGAAGAGGGGGAATAAAGGGAGGGGTGAGACCTTCTTATCTTTGAAGGTATCAAAGAATATTAAAAACAACCACTTTCCCTCTGATCCCTGTGACTGGATGTTTTTTTAGCTGCATAAATAAGGTATACACTAAAATACTATATTTTTAGGGGAACAATATGAGGTCTTAATCCAACTCTATCTCTACTGATCATACCATAAGTGACATTGATAAAATAGAATTTGATGGAGTGTGTGTACAGAATTACTTCCATCTCCATACTTGATATGACTTTTCATCTAAAGTAAACTCCATTGAGATTAATATTTAAAATGGAAAGCTAAAAACCCAAAGTGCAGTATGACAACACTTAGGTGAAAATTTATTAGACTTGTCATTTCTTTTAATTATTGTCATTTCAGCTAATTACTAGCCATTTCTGTTTGTTATTAGAGATGTCATTTCCTTTTCTAAGCTGCCATGTAGCACTATCTCTGATTCTGGTTTCATTGCACACACTCAGGCAATGGGTCAGGGGCCAGCCCAGTTGATTAATGCTCCAGAAGAATAATTCAGAATTGTTACCAAAAGACAGAATGATTAGTGAAGAAATTCTTAATAATTCATGTCCTTCTTGCTTGCAAGGCTGAAATTGAAGGAGGTAATATTTTGTTATAAACAAAACAACAAAAGCAAGAGGGATTGTCTATGGGCTTGAGACAATCTATAAGTGGTTTATCTATAGTTTAACTAAACTCCAGAAATCTCTTGAACTCAGCAACATTCACTTCCCTAGGGCCTTATAATCTATATTGGACAATAGACTGAGAGGTATCAGCTAAATTGTAGCTTAGCGAGACCAGCCTGAGACCGATTTAAAATTAAAAAAAAAAATGTGTGTCTGAAATGCTTTCAATGGGTGTTGGAGCACTGTGTTCATGTATATGTTTATTTTTCTCTCTGGGAGTCATAAACTATAATCTAATGGTGGTAATGGAGAGATTAACCTAAGGAATTGCATCAATGAAATGAAATCCAGGTATCATAAGAAAGAAAACAAGGAAATGGAGATACTGTATTTAAAAGAAATATCAATAGAGTTAAGCATTCCTAAGCAAGCAGTATGGACACTTGACTTTGGTATCATCAGAGTTTGATTGGGAATCACGGCACGGTTCACATAAATAAAGCAGGCTGTGCTAATTATGAAGAGTATTCATGGCAACCTTATTGGATAGCTGGATACATGCCCTCTCATTACATTTTAGTTTCATACATAATCAAAATAAAATGGAAAATTGAAAGACTATTTGGAATCAATTCACGAGAAAGAGCCAAATTCATCAAATAAATTATTTTACTGTGGAGGTTTTTCTCCAAGATAATCCAAACACTCTATTATTCACTTACTTTAATTTACCACTTTAGATTCAAAAGTCCACTCTTCCCCACAAAGGATGTGTTTGAGTTCATAACTCATTCATTTTCAAATAGACATCTATGTTAATATGATATCATTGGTATCCCCTCCATACATTGGAGTGTCATCCCACATCCTTTTGAAATGTTTGTAGTATTAGTGAGGTGAGAGCATTTTGGTCAAGAGTATCAAGAGTATTATTACTTGTCAGAGTTCAAGAGCATCTGCCATACCCAATGCAAAAGAGGGAAAGAAGGGCCATGGAGTGTCTAAGATCTGACACAGTCTAAGAAAATCTTGGGTGTTCTAAACACACACATGACATCCTCAGGTTTTATTAGGTGCTTCTTAAGGGGCAGTGACACTAGGACAAACATTAAAGTCCCTTAGCCTGAAAAACATATCCAGCCATTCATTGGACTAAACCAGAATGCTTCAGAAAGTATCTGTCTCACTAAAGATCTGCCCAGAAATGTTGGCTGTTGAAATGCCTTATAGAAGACTGAGATAGCAGATAGGCTCTTGCTCATTAAATACTTAAATTTGGTTTACAATTTATATTCCCAGACTGTCAGAACAGAATTATTGAGATTTGGACACACACTGTCATCTTGTGCATTCTGCAAGATTAGGAACCCAAGAGCAGTCCTTTCAGAACAGGATTCCTAGGGACAGGAACAAATTAATCAAATGGTGGAAGAGCTTTTGAAGGCAGGAGCGGAATATAATTGCTACAAGACAAGGAGACACGAGTAAATTTAGGGTGCAAAAGATTAAAGTAGATTATTCTTGGGGGAAAACCAGAGCAACAGGAATAATACTTTCTTAGTATACATATATTATAGAAGGTAGAACCTATTAAATTAGTGATGAAATCAACAGTTTACACCTGGATTAGGGGCTAGTGTGGTCATGATAATGCACAAATTTTCTGTTCTGTTCAATGTAGATGTAACAGAGTGAATAGAAAGGCTTGGAAAATGATACAGGAAATATATCCTAAACCTAATTGTTAGACACTATCTAGGCCTCCTTTCTATAGTGTCTTGAGAAACCAGAATAAACATCTTGGCAAAAATAAGAGAAAATCCGCTCTATATGAAAACAGCCACCAGGCACAATTCATTTGTCTGTTACCTGTGCAGAGCTTCCCCCTCAAGGCTGAGAACTTTGTTTCTACCTTCCTACCAAAAACCTGCAATAGGGCTATAGGTATTTGCCTGGAGCAAATCTGGGACAAATTGGAATGGGAATAGAAAAATAACTTACTGCATGTGAATGTGCATGAGTGCTTCACCACAATCAATCACATTTTCTCTGACATTGCTTCGTTTATGGATTATTGCAAAAACACAGGAGGAATGTGAAAAGATAATGTTGTAAAACCATCTGAATGAAATTGGTGGGAGGAACCCATTTCTCACTTTTTTCCCAAGCACCTCTGCACTCAGAATCCCAGCATTGTTTAAACCTCCATTCTATATAAGAAAGCTAATCAAATGACACTCAGGAAAATTGACTTGGGTTTTCAATCTAGTTTCAGATCTCTAGTGTACTTATTTCAAATGGCATTTATTATTCTCTGCATATCCTTAGGAACATGCCCTGTCAAGAAATGCCATACAACTTCAAACCATGTTTTTTCCCACCTCTATAACTTTTTATGTATTCCCTTTTTACATTTTATTACAGCATAACATCTAAAAATGAAATAAAGATTATAGGCAATGCTTCAGGACCTAGAGTTCTATGCCTTGCCCTGAATATAAAACTGTGTTGATAGGAACCACTGTTATACCTCTGTAAATTGCTCAAATCTCCCCACTGACCATCTCTGTAATTATTTCTGTGTGGACATGAAAGCTTTGATCAGCAGAGAGGTCTTTTTTATGTCTATCTTTTCTTCCATTCACTTGAACTACACATTTCCCCTTGGTGGTGGATTCCAGAGATTAAATCTGTATTTATTTTTAATACTTATCTCTCAGAGAAAGGGATAATGAAACAGAAATGAAGAATAAAACAAGCAATCAATTTTTATAACTTTTAAAAGTTAACAGTATTAGAATTTGCCCTTCACTGTCATGTTTTTAATGAAATAAAAAGAGTTAGGTTGATTTTTCTCTCTGAAATTGTGCACTTTGTACAATATGGGGAAAGAAGGAGAGAGAGATTGGGGGACAGAGGAGGGAGGGAGAGAAAGGATTTCAAAACAGAAATGGAATTTTCTAGAGAGAAGGCAGCTTCATCCAGAAACTTCTACATGAATACAAAAGTTTCTTTAGTCAGCTAACCTTAAAGACATTGAGTTTGTGAGAATTTTAAGGAAAAAGCCCTTAGCTCATTTCCTGTAGGCTTGAAATGTTTATGTCATAACTTCTCCATTCATTTGCCTCTGCTCCAACTTTTTAATATTCTTCTCCTCTGACTCAATGCTAACATAAGATTGATCCTCCTTTTACCTGAACACCATTCTTTCTCTCTGAACCTACACTATGACTTGACCTTTCCTTACATGTTATGGGAGACAGCAAACATTTAAATATGGGAAGATGGTGCAATGTTGTGTGGTAGGGGTAGTGATATGTGTGTTGGGGGAGAAGATATGAGTTCTGACTCTGCCAGTTACCAGCTATTTTCATTTCCTCATCTGTCTGTTTTAGGGACAGACTTAGCTATCTCTAAGGACTATTTGTACATCAAGGTGATTCAGAAGTCTCTTCCTTACTTAGTAAGAAGGTATTCAAGAGGTATTAGGGGAAATAAATTTAATTAATAACAAGACAAAATCATAATAAGCAAGATATCCAGGCAAGGGGGAGAAATAGAGGAAGAAATTTAAAGGGTGTCCAAAATTGTTTTATTCTATTTATAAGGTGGGGATAATTTTTGCTGCAACTGTGGTTGTGTAAACTGTTAATTCATACACCTTCCCCCCAAACTGAGAGGTAAGGATTGTTTTTGACATTCTTTTTTTTCCACCTTTCTTTCTAACATTCTTTTCCACTTTATTTCCTTTCATCTCTCCCATCTCTCTTTCTCTTTTCCCTTCCCCTTCCTTCCTTCCTTCCCTCCTTCCTTCTTCCATTCCTTCCTTTTCTCCCCCTTTTTATCTAAACTGGATTTGATGAGACTTATCAGAGAGCAATTACCTCAGCATACATTTTCTGGAAAGTAGATCCCTTTGAGTATAGAGGTACCAGACTAATGAGACCCAGGTTGCATTGTGATAAATGCTGTCTCCAGCATCCAAATCTCAGGGGATGGGAGGATTTTTCCTGGTGTTTAAAGAAAATACAAGTGGAGAGTCTCTAACTGTGATCCCAGGGGATGTGCCTGCCCTGGAACTGAGAATATATAAATCTCTTCTTTAAGTAAAGTATCTGAGGAAATCCTATACCTTGCACATATATCTTACTTTGATGTGTGACCTCTGAGTCTTTTAAGCCATGTACACAGATGTGGCATTATTTAGGATAAAAACAAGACCTGACTACTTTTTAGGATAATTGAATCTGGATGCTGTCTTGCTCCATTTTACAGATGAGAAAACTTGCCCAAAACCACAGATTTAGTTGGATACAAGACTGATACTTTCTTTCCTACAGAACAGGATGAGTACCACTACAATTATGCAAATAGAACTGATCTCATTGGATACATACATCAAATGAGTCCTCTAATAGATATCTATGGAACACTATTAAGTACCAGTGAGAGAGCTGTAGGCTGATTAGTGGAACATAATGTCCCAGCTTCATCTGACTATGGTCATGCAAAGTCAGCTTTGGTTTTTAGTAAACCAACAAAGCTTTAGCAATGACCAGAGCTTTAAGAGCACCCAAGATAAATGCCAAAGTGCTTGCTTAAAAGTGGAAAAAGGGGACTAAGGAAATTGTTAGTGTGAAATTCAGAAATACCTACCAGCACACTGATTTCCCCATGCTTTAGTTGACTTCAGGTTTAAGAATTGTTTTTGGTATGCATTTCACTGCCTCTTGTTCAGGTTAATTTGTTTAAACATTCATGAAGGGAAAGTTTTTTTAATAGAAGCGTACCAAATATTTTCTTCACTTACAAACTGGGGTGTTTGCTGATCCATGAACAACGTGAATATTCAGCTGTGGAGAGTTTTACTGCCTAGTAACAAAGTTGTTATTGTTGTTGTTGTGGTTTGTTTGTTTATTTTCCCCCCTCTCTGTTAAATGCCAAAATCTGTAAGGAAAATAATGTGAAATGTTTTAGCATGAGCTTGCTCACAAATGGCTTATTTTGAATAAGGCAGAGGTTTGACTGGGGCTTTGTTAGGTTGAAAAGCAAAACAAAACAACTGTGTGTGGGAAAGATGCAGTGGAAGAAATGATTCTGTGGGCTGACAAAATCAGTGAGGAATCAGCAAGATTGGCAACAATGCCAGTGCTACTAAGTTCATTTTATGATCCATTAAGTAGAGGGAAGTTGGGTCAGAGACTTCAGGGAAGGGGATACTCAAGTTATCTACCAAAAACAGTCTCCGGGTTGGAGATCAAACCAGTGGAGAAGGTGGAGGCTCTGTAAGATCTGGTGCATTTCTGTTTTGACCTAACTTTGCTCAGCCCCACAAGTGTCTGGCAAATAGTAGAATCTCAGTAGATATTTCTGAATGGATAAATTAATGAATGCAGACAGTGGACAACAGGAGGTCTAAGAAGACTAGCATTTATAAATAGGAATGCATAGTTGCAAATAACCCGTCCCCAATTAGGAAGAGTGAGGTTCACACACAAGATGCTTTTCTAATAAGTAAGCAAAGGTTTGTGCTAGGGGAACTAAGGTATAATGTAACAATTTACTTACAGTTAGGTTGCAAAAGTTCAGTTCTTATGGGTAGGAGGGGTCAGGAATCGGAGTACTTGGTTGTGAGCTGCTGAGCTCATTAACTACTAATGTTAAGCTTCTTAGGTCCATCAGTCTAAAAACTGGATGAATTCCAGAGGCTGAGAAGAAACAGAAGAGGGGTATTGACCCTAGTGTGGAACCGTAGAAGAACGCAGAGCCAGGAAACAATAATGCAAATGATTTGATACCCTTTTACAGAACCTCAGGAGCCAAAAGAAAACCACTTGACAGGTATTTCTTCCAAATCACCAACAGAGAAAGGCAACATTGGTGTCCTGACAGATCCACAATAGACCACATTCAAAATTCCTTCCATCTTGGAATCTCCACCAATTTCACAGATTAGAAAAGTGATTGATCAGTCGAGCCTCATTACCATATCCTGTACCTTTTGCCATTTTCTGGATGCTTCTTTCTCTGACACTGGTAACATTGAAGTCTCTGCAGCTGACAGAGGAAGACTTGACTGTTGTCAACTGCCTATCTTGAAAGGCATGCCATAGCTGCTTCCCTTATCAAGATTTGATGGGCAGAATTTGCAAGAGATGCCCTTTCCTTTTGTCCTCAGGGAACGAATGACTTTCTGTGGTATTTGCTTTGTTTACAGAGTGTCAGACAGGATCCCTTTTTCTCCTTCTTTAGATCTTTCAGGAATTTCAGTCTTTCTGTGAAGATTCGTTCAGAGGAGGGGAACTTGGGATTTTATTTTCTAATGTAGAATATTCCTGGTTAGGACAATATTCCAGGGACACAGAGATGTGAAAAATTTAAAGGGAGGCCAGGTCAAATTCCTGAGAAGATTTAGAACAGATAAAGCTAAGATGATGTTGGTTGATTGTTCATACTCATACTCAAGTGAATATGGATAGTGTTGAGATTTGGAATTGAAACACAGATTGGGTCCATTGCTAGAGGTTCCAATAATGGTGGGAAGGAATTGATGAAGCCCAGTTCACAGTATTGTGTTACCTGGTAGCGCCAGAACTTCCAGAAAATAGCGGGCCTCCCATTGGAAGTAAGTTATCTCTTGTCAAAGAATACTGAACATTAACAGAAGTGGTTAGAAAGTTTTGGTGAACATGTTTGACCATATTTAAAGATGCTTCTGCTATTGCCTAATGGTAGAACCTTGAAAAACAGTTTTATCACAAGAGAGAGAAATAAAAAGGAAGTATAGATAAACTGTAGTAAAAGTAGTCACAGATAATGAACAAAAATACATATGGAGATGTGACCAAAGTTTGCGGCTTTGAGTTATTAAAATGTAGAGGTGGGTGTGTATGTAAGCAGTTTGTAAAGGGGACCATGAAAAACATTAGAAAGAAGGAAATTTTATTGTTGTGTTTTTATGGAAGGAGGTTAAATTCCCACATTTCCTACCTTGGCTGATCCTCTAGATCTTTGGTGCCATAATATACTCATTATTTTTGTGACCATATTTTTCAAACCCCAGATTTGACCCTATGATCTGACAATGACAATCAAAATATTTAAACCTAAGTATACCTACATGGAATCTTCATTTCTAGACATCTTGCTCTCAGCTGGCACTGAAACTGATTGTTGCAAATAGTAGATACAACACCTCAGGATTTTTTTAAAAATAACCTCCTAAAATATCAAAATACAGATTCTGACAAAATACAGATTACTCTTTACAGAAGAGTCTTCCATTCCAACAAGCTTTATGTCATGGGCAGACTAAATTCCTCCACATTTTAATTTTAAATATTTAGTAAAATACCCATCTTTACTAGTTTTTTTAAGAGGTTTTTTGTTTGTTTGTTTGTTTTTGTTTTCTTTTTTTAAGAATGAGGACAAATGAAAAGTCATAATCCAATCCAAGGTCAGCTTAGATGGTGAATAGTAGCTACCCATGGGATCCACCATTACAAGTTTAGAAATGATGTTAAACAATGGAATAGCATGAGCAGTGGATGATAGTAGTTCCTGATTTATAACAGATAAACAGTCATCCATTCTATTTATAAGAGTGATCTTGTTACAAATTATCTTAAGTTATATTGCTAGCTTGACCAAGCAAATTAATTTACATTTATTCTTTAGTTTCAGTTGAAGCTGTGTTCATTGGAGCACTAGTGTTCAAAGGAGGTGTCTGGGGGCCAATAAAGATAAAGAAGAGAAATGTAAATGCTAGTCAGGTGGGGTGGGTCATCATGACCACTACCTTCTTCTTATTCAAAGGAGCTTGACTTTCATTTGTTTTGGATAAGAGAATTTTGCATGATATTTTCCATCCTTTAAAAATGCTCTTCTCTTCCCAATATGAAAGTTTTCATTTCGAGAAAATAGTGCAGAGGTTTATATATGGAAGAGTACTTAATGTTTTTGTAAACATAGAAATGAACTTGGTGACTTCTAAAGACCTCTTCTAGGTGTATCAGTCTTTAGCTCAAGACCTGTCACACTTAAACAAATTGGGGTGAAAATGATTGTTGGGTGAACCTATCTTTCTTTCAGTGTAAAAATACACTAAGAGTTAAGCCAGCATCTTCTCACACATTTTCAGCAACTCTTCCTGGGGAACCCTCCAAACCAAGTCAATCAAAGTCTATCTTCTCTGCCCCTCTGCTCAAATTACTTAATGGCCTCTGAAAAATCCCTTTGCTATAGTGTGCAGGGCCACCAACAAACCATGTTCTCTAACTGGAACTTCAGCTCTATTTTACCAATCCTTTTGATGCACTTTTCTCATTTCTCTTATAAATTTTCCTGAAAAATTACCCTCCTCAAAAGTACCCAAACTACCAAACTTACTTCAATCTCCATGATCAAAAAACTACACTTTGAAAAGAAAATCCACAGTTATTGATAAAACCCATCAGCTTCCAGCCTCCACAACTGTGAATATAACTCAGTAGCAATTCTTATCTGCTTTCTTTCTGTTTCAAAGTATAAAATATCCTTCCTCTTCTTCAGTGCCAATTCCTCTTCTCTGTACTCAATCTCATCCCCATAAATTTTCTCAGAGGAATCACTCAGTCAATAATTTACCTATCATTCTCCTAATTTTTTCCACCTATGCCTCTGTTCAAGAGTATCCCATCCTCATTCTGCCTTTGAACCCATGTGCTCTCTCTCTCTCTCTCTCTCTCTCTCTATATATATATATATATATATATATATATATATATATATATATATTTATTTATTTATTTATTTATTTATTTATTTATATTTTATGGCAGATTTTTGTATTGTAATATTCTTAGATGCAATAACAGAAACACAGCTAAGATTCGAACAGAAACATAAAGATATTTTATAGTCTTACATTCTTAGAATTCTAGAAGCTTGAAAATTAGAAGTTCCAGGCCTAATCATCAAGTGTACAGATTCTCTCTTCCATTTTCAAGATATCAGTTTTGTCCATAGGCTTGTCCCTCTTGGTTGCTAGAAGGCCTTAGACAACTACATCCAAGGCTGGAACATAAGGAAAGGACATTAGCTTTTCTGGGTCTCATTAAAAATATTCACAGAAGCCCAACAGCATGTTTCTCCTCATGTCTTATTGGCCAGGATCACACTATAATCACGATCCTCTGGGTCCAAGTAAGGGACCAGATCTAGATCACCACTGTGATTCAGAATGCCCTGGGGCTGAGTAGTGGCCAGGATACCCTAAAGCACATGGCCACTTGATATCCAAACTAAATTAGAATTCTGGAAGAAAGAAAGAAGCAAGGATGGGGGCTAGGGTGCCAAAGTTTTCTTTAAACTACGTATTCAATTAATCAGGATGCCAGGATTACAATTAATCAGGATGCCAGGATGCCAGGATGCACATTACTGTTGTTGTGGCTTTGCTCTTTCTGCTTACACAGCCTCAGCTCTGTGGCCACCTCTAATTGGATGTTTTGTTATTTTTCTTTTTGTTAATTAACCTTTGGATTAAAAGAAAATAAGTAGGTATTAAAGAGAAAATAAGTATGTATAAGTTTGCAGATTGAGGAGGGGAAGTGAGTAGAGAAAATTCAATAAAACTCATAAATTCATGACTACGTTACTGAACTGAACTCTTAATTATTTATAACACTTGACTGCTTCTTATGTATGTTGGGAAATCTACCATTTAAATAGTCATCTGTCTATTGGTCCAGAAATAGAAGAAATGAGAACAAAAGAATCAGTTTGGAATTCAGGCTGGAATAAGCATTATATTACTCTAATTCAGAGTCCTGTAGAGTTACACACTGCTGTGACTCTAAAGGAATGATTTTAACAAAGTACAGGGATGGCTCTCTATTCATACCTGAGTTCATTCAGGCTAAGGACCTATAATGATTTTTCAAGGGTATCATGAAGCACTGGAAAATTGAAGAGGGATCTCATAGTGAACAATAGTTTCTGCTAGAGGCAAATTTGAAGATAAGTCAAGTTTGACGCTTAACTATTTTGAGTACATGTTTGCATAGGACTGCTGAATCAATGTCTTGGTTTTCCCTCACTCTTTCCATATTTCATGTTCTGTTCTAGTATAACTTCTTCTTCTCACTCCCTCTTGGCCTCTCCATTCATTTTTTTCTTGTTGTCCTCCTTTTCCTCACATCCAGACTTGTTTCTTTTCCTTTCAGTCTCTCTTTGACTCCTGTTCTTTCCTCTGCTTCTTCTCTCCCAGTTCCCTTTAACCTTCGGAGTCAGTTGGAGTGAATATTTGTCCATGTTGAACACCATTAGACTTTTATGGTTCTGTCCCTCTCTATTCTGCACTTCACCTTCTGGTAGTATCAAGGTAAACACAATAAACAGAGTCCTTGTTTGGTCAAATTTGACTATGTAGATAATCTAGATAAATAATTCCCAACCTCCACTCACAAAAATACCCTTTTTCTCTTTTGTACTATGTTTCGGGCCTTAATTTTTTTATATTCCTGCTTTAACACTCACTTCACAATGGCCTCATAAAAACGTAATGTATTTTCTCTTTTGTTAAAAGAGGAATATCCTTCAAAGCAGCTATCTCTCAAGAAGTGTTGAAATCCCAAGAGGAATCATGTTTTACATTAAAAAAAAATGCTTTCCAAAGACATAGCCATAGAGAATGGACTTGAGGACACTGGGAGGGGGAAGAGTAAGCTGGGACAAAGTGAGAGAGTGGCGTGGACTTATATATACTGCCAAATGTAAAATAGATAGCTAGTGGGAAGCAGCCACATAGCACAGGGAGATCAGCTGGTGCTTTGTGACCGCCTAGAAGGGTGGAATAGGGAGGGTGGGAGAGAGGGAGATGCAAGAGGGCAGAGATATGGGGATATATGTATATGTATAACTGATTCACTTTGTTATAAAACAAAAACTAACACACTATTGTAAGGCAACTATACTCCAATAAAGACGTTAATATTAAAAAAAAATTAAAAAATGCTTTCCCATGTATTATCTTGTTAGATAATCCCCCAAATCCTGTCAAGTAAGCAGGGAGACAAAACTGTTTCAGAGAAGTATGGGCAACAATATAATAGGCTAATTAAGGGCAGAACCTAGATCTCTCTCAGTCTTTATAGTACTGATATCTATCAGTTTGCATTATAGTAATTTTATATAAAATAAGCAGATATAGAGACACTGAATATACAATAAACACATGATTTTCTTCTTTATCTTCAAGAAGAAGTAACATTTGCAATTAGTCCATGGAAACTGGAATTGCTTCCCCTGCATGGCAGACACACCCTTATCACCACTGCTCCAGCTGCATTTCTTTGTCCTTTAGTCCATTTACTTAGATGTTTGACAGGGCATCAATACTGACCCCAAAATTAGCTTTGGTTTCTTTTTTTCCTTCCTTCCTTCCTTCCTTCCTTCCTTCCTTCTTTCCTTCCTTCCTTCCTCCCTCCCTCCCTCCCTCTCTTTTTTCCTCTCTATTTCTCTACTTTCTTTCCCTATTTATTTAGTTTCTTTGCTCCCACCCCCACTTCTAAGAAGAGACAAGAAATCCTTTATTCTCTGCATTCACATTCTCTTTGTTTTCATTCTTTATCTTTTCCCCCTCTCAGTCCTATAATGTAATACCAATTATTAGAAAATATAATTCACTGTGTCTCACTATTATTTATAACCTACTCAAGCATTTTCTTCACATTCTTAATATCTCTGGTGTTGGAGAGAATTACAGCTGGGAGGCTGACTGCAGGCCTCTGTGTAACAAGAAGAGAGAAGAAGACTGTTTACACAGGTGGATTTTCTGTTGTGTGGTGGGGTTTCATGATTTTTCTAGAAGAGTTAGATATTTTGTTATGCATTTACAATTAGTTTTGCCAAAAGAAAAGAGAGACCCCCAATGATTAAGTTTTTATTTTCTTTCTTCATAGGAATAAGAGTATAAAAATGTTTCAGTTGATCAGTTTAAAGCAGAGAACCTTCCTTATACATTTACAAAGATATCCTGTAGATGATGTTTCCTGGGAAGTTTAGGTCTATAACACAGCTCTGAATACTTGTGGCTCATTCTATACCTTTGACTCTAAATTTCTATAGATCTTGGCTTCTCCCTCTCTCTCTCTCTCTCTCTTTCCTCTCTCTCCACACCTCTCTCTCACTCAGTTTCTACACAAACACACACACACACACTCACACACACACACATATATTACATCAAGGCAAACTCATAAACGAAGTCTACATCTTTTCCACCAAATTTAGCAATCAACTTAGTCTCTGTCCTGAGAACTCAGATCTTTTTATTATCCAAAGACAAGATTTATGAATTTACCTACCAGGAATTCAGACAAAGCTAGAGAAATTCAGATAGAGAAAGAGAAATTAAAAAATTCACAATAGGATGTTGTATAAGAAAGGAAGTGAAGAGAAGGTAAAGACATGGTAGATAGAAAAATCATTCCTTCCTAGGCAAGCAACATACCATTTGGTAAACTGGGTATGAGAGAATCCCAGTGAAATATAATATTAAGACCTTGGGTGCTTGGGTCCACAACACACACACACACTTTTTTTGTTGTTGCTGTTTTGGTACCAATGCCCCTAAGAACATTATCTCTATACCTCATTGCAAGCACACACATACCCTCTTGAGCTCCTTCTTCTTGAGTAACTCAGGGGTGGACAACAACCTTTCCAGCCACCTACCCTCCTCTTGTCCCCTCGCCCTACTCTTGCTGAAAAATGCATAGAGATACTTTATATTTTGAGAATTTCAATGTTAATCATTATAGGTAAACAGACATATAATAAACATAATAATCTCCAAGCAGTTACAAACATTTTAGGATTTTATGTATGATCAAGTTCCCTAGTGTGCATTTTATAAAATACTCTGAAATTTATTCATTCATGCAAATAAATTATACTCTTAGATGACATTTTTATAAAATATGTCATGGTCCTAGTGGAATCATTTGGATTTTCTCATAAATATTTCCTTAGTCTTGACCTCTATAGTTCAATTAACAAATCAGCCCATAATTTTGAATTTTGTTTAGTTTTGTTTACTTTTCAAACTACAAATGGGCACAATATATTTTACCATATGAAATAGATTGAGTAGTTAAAATTAACTACTGAGGTCATGAAAAATCCTTCCTGTAGACAGGGAAGCAAAGACAAATTCAATTATATTCAGTAAAGCAACATCTGCAATGCTCAATGGTAATCAACTAAATGGTAGTATATTAATTTCCTAGGACTGCCATGAAAAAAAACACTAAAACTGGGTGGCTTAATTGAAACAACAGAAATTTATTCTCTACAGTTCTGGAGGATAGACATTTGGAATCAAGGTGTCAGCAGGGTTGGTTCATTCTTGGGAGTTCAGATAGAAAGTATTTTCCATGCCTATTTCCTAACTTCTTGGGGTTGCTGGCAATCCTTTGAATTCCATGGTTTGAAGATGCATCACTCCAATCTCTGCCTCTGTCTTCACATGGTTTCTCCTTTTTCATGTATTTCTGTGTCCTATTATTATATGTGTCACATTAGTACACATTAGAACATGATATTTTCCTCCCTCTGTGTGTGTGTTACATTAGTAAGGGCATCAACCATTGGACTTAGGACACAACACTAATCCAGTGTGACCTCATCTTAACTACATTTACATCTTAACTAAGTACATTTCCAATTAAGATCACATTCTGAGGTTTCAGGTGGGCATGATTTTTCTGGTACACAGTTCAACCCACAATAGATGTTAAATGAGGGTCTTTCTACTTACAGAAAATGCAAGCTAAAACAAGATGGTGTCCTTGGGTATTTTATTCCCTTATCCACTTAGTCTCAATTTTATTCTTCTGCAGAATAGTTAGGCTTACACGTACTTTCAGGGTACAGCAAGTCACACCATTGATGGTTACTTTATCAATCTCCGGACCCTTCCTTGAAAGTAAGCACAAGAAGTCAGAGTCATGTGACCATTGCCTAGAGTTCTGATAATAAAATGTACTCTTTGTTTTGATTTAAATCTATGTATTTAGAACTCACATAACTAGGTAGAATAACTATTACATAGTTTCATACTTGTTTAGAAAACAAACTCACTAACTCTTTTGGTCTTTGCATCTCAGATTCTTGTCATAACAGGTTTTCAGTAAATCTAATTAAAATTTTGTGTCAAACCTGTCCTGTCTTCCAACCCACCTTGCTTTGTAGTTTTATTTTGTCACAAATTACAGCAAAATAATGTGTGAATATGGCTTAGAGGCAGCCTAGAGTAGCAATAAGAGCACTGATTCTGGAAGCAGATGGCCTGCAATTAAATCCAGGCCCCACCCATGTGTGAATATGGACTAGGTACTTGACCTCTTTGGGCCTAGTTTCCTTATTTGTAAGAATGAGATAACGAAAATAATATATCCCTCATAGGAATGTTGTACAGGATAAAAAATATCTCTAAAGCTCTCACTTATAGAATATTTGTGAAATAACTAAACATCTGCTAGAACAGAGTCTCACTGATGGTAGGTCTAGTATGCTGCATCCCCATCATTCTCTACAGCACCAAACACAGTGCTCTTCACTTAACATATATGCACTGTAATGTTTATTTGCATAAAATATAATTGCATTGCTCTGAATTAACTTCCCCCAGCAAAATTCCTTTCTCTGAATATGAATTGATTTTATCCAGGAGGAAGAGGGATGCCTATCCATCCTAGAGGTTTATGGTGCTGCCAGGACAGGAAACTAACTGATCAGTGCTCATTGAGCATAGAAGTTCACATTTGGAAAAAGTTTCTTGCAAGTGTCTTTCCCAACTTCTCTTGAACAAGCTAAATAGTCCACATCAAAACCCATCTTCTCTTAAGGACTCTTACGTTAACCTCAGAAATACATTTCTTCCTATGTGTCCCTCAACTTTATTTTTGTGTCCTATAAGGATATGATTCATAAATGTTACCATAGTTTATAAAACTGGAAGGCACAGTACTATTTTCTGAGCCTGTGGTTATTGCCAGTGGTATACATTACAGTCAACATGAAATTTAGGTTTGTCTTTGAAACCATATGACTGGGGCCCATCATCATAAATATGGATTATATAAGGCAGTAGGGTAGTGGTTTCATGTGTGAGTTCTGAAGCTTGATATTAATGTGTCTCGGGGCAGGCCACCTCAAAATATGTCAAGGTGATATACTGATTATTTTGAATTAAGGTTACCTGAGAAACATCTGGTACAAGAAGAACAGTCTGACCCTGCTTTGTTTTTCTCAAATCAGGAAACAAAATCCCCAGGGCAAGTTATCCTCCCTAGCCGGGAGGATGGAGAACATCCTTATCACTGGAGAAAGGGAATTTGAGGCAGAGGAAGCCATATAAACACACTTTGTTACTTCTTCAGTAAATGCTTACTCCAAGCCCAAATGCTTTTGTTTTGTCAAATCTTCACAAATAATTGATTATTTGTCTAAAAGGGTATGTAAACAGCCTGTTTCAGTCATTTCTCAGGTTTCATACATATGGAGCCTCCCTATGTACAAAATTAAATTTATTTTTCTCCTGTTAATCTGTCATGTGTCAATTTAATTATTAAACAAGCTAAAGAACCAAGAGGGGTAGAGAAGAAAATTTCCCCTCCCGTACAATATAAATCATGGTCCCTTTCACTTGTCATCAGGGTGATCCAGACAGTATTTCTCAAATTTTAATGTGCACACAAATCACCTGGGGATCTCTTGAAAGGGCAGATTCTGATTCAGTAGCTCTCTTGTAGGGCCCAGGATTCTACATTTCCAAAAAACTTCAGCTGATGATGCTGCTGTATAGATAACCATACTTTGAGTCTTAAGGCCCTAGAAACCCATGGCTTAATATCTTAAAATTTCAATTCTCTCATATCTAAAATAGAACAATTGTGAAAACTAAAGATATAATGCATAGAAAGTGGCTTCATTACACAGCCAGGCACATCAAGTGTTAGACATTTTATTAATATCATTATTAAGCTCAGCTTTATGGGCTTGGACCTATGCATTACACAGAGCTCAGTTTTAAGGTGCTTAATATTTGGTTTAATACTCCATTGTCACCATCTTAAATAATTAGTTTTGCCTTGGAACTTGTGTTTTATAAGTGGGAAACTGGGGCATGCATGTGAGCAGAGGAGATACTGGGAATATGCACCATTACCAACATTCCTTGCCAACTACTTGCATTTAAAATTTACAAGGTACCAAGAACATAGAATTCTGATGGACACAAAGTGAAATGGAGTTCAGTAAGACTTAAAAGTACAAGGTAAATGTGTTACATCTACAATTAAGTAAGTGAGGCCACACTTCCCCAAGAGACCACACTTTCCATTTGACCCAGAACTTGCTTTGAATGCAGAATGAAGACAGTTGCAGTCTAAGAACCATGACAAATCCAGGATCCCCACTATATCCTTTCTTAATCAAGTTACTCCCTTTGTATTAGCTAACCCTTTACACTTAGAAGGAAAAGGGAAAGATAGAGCTACCCATAGTTCTTTTCTTTTCAATTATTTCTTGCTTGTCATTAAGCTGAAGGTAGACAGTATTGGTAGAATATATGTCCATCAAAAAGTAAAATGCGAACAGTTGAATTAGTTTTGTGTAGTGTTTCCACTGTTCTGGTAGGAACAAAATACATATAAATACACAAGCTTGGAATACAAATTTTACAATTTTGGTGATTCCATATACAAGTTAAATGCTTTCATATTTGCATGTAAAACTGACATTGTACAATCTAAAGATAAATGGTAAAAATCTAGCCAGTAATTTAAATTTAATTTTTCACTAGTTAGAATGACATTAATTAGCAAATAAAACACAATATGACAAGCTGAATGAAAGACCATAAACTCTAAAGGAAAAATATTTATATGTTAATGTTTTTAATGAACAATTTTCCACTGCTTTTTGAACTGGGGGCCCTGAAGTTCCATTTTATACTGAGTTCCACAGATTATGTAGCTGGCTTTGCCATCATTATTATAATCATTATCAACAGGTCTGGGCTGGAGTTTCAGTTTGAAAAATCCCCGATGAAACTAGAAATAAATTTGCAAAGTTATTATTCAGATCAGGAAACTGTATCTTATTTATAGTTGAGCACAATTCCCATTTTGTAATTTGTTGTTAAAACTGAGAATATTTTTTTAATTGTACAATTATTGGATTCTGAGGGAATGTGAGATTAATTATCTTCTGTCTTGTTCAAATTCTCCTCCAAAAAGAAAATATAAGCATAAGGTTTGTTCTATTTCATTTCATCTAGAATTTGTCCCTCTGTTCTCTGAATGCATGTTTTATTTCATCTGGCCAGACCTATGACAATCCATGTTCTTACAGGCATCGTGGTGCCTCAAGTCCCCAGCTATCCTGAGCCTTGGGGTCCTTTTTTATAGCACTCTTCAGATTGGATAGAAGATTTCAACACAGATTGGATAGAAGTATTTTCCTGATGAGTGAATAGGTTAAGTAACTGAACTGACTGAACACATTTTAATAATTACCAATGTAAGGTGGGGGAGGGTCAGATCCTGAGGCTTTATGTTAAATTCTAGTTTGACTGCATTTATGTTTTCACCAGAGAGGAAGGAGCAATGTGTCAGTTATCACAGAGTATTGCTTTTATCTTCCTGCAATCGGGCACTTTGATTTCACTATTTCAATTTACTATTGTGAGATAAATAATAGTTCTTATAATTGAGAGTGATAAGAAAGACAGTGGACACAATTTCTAAAGGTAAGAACTGTTTACATTGATCTTAAAATGATGCAGCTTCTGCCCTATTTAGACGTCTTTAAATCCTTATTCTACTTATACAGTCCAATCCAGAGCAGCTAAGACTTTCACCCTATATATTTCACTGCACAATTGACTCAATTCCTTGTGTGTGTGTATGTAAGGAGGAGTTCATTCTCCTCCAGTGCTTCAAGTATCATCTGGTGCTGGAGGAAGAGAGAATACAATATTGATGGACCAATGGGCTGATCCAATATGGCAAATCGTATATTCCTGTTTGGGTACAAACGAATAACCTCGTATAGTTCTGCACACATTCAACAAAATGATGAAAGGAAGGGGAAAAAAATGGAATTTCCCCATCATTGCATTCCACTTTATTTCTCTGCTTTAATTTTGTAAGTGGATTCAGTGTCTGTAGAAGGCAATTGATTGCTGTAAGAGAAAACGAAAGAAAAATGTTAAAGCCCCAAACCACAATTTGAGTACTGTTAGGCTTGGTTCTCTCCTCCTGCTGGAATCTTCAGCTGGGCTCCTCATCTCGCAGACTTCAAAGATCATCTCAGCATGTCAGGGCCAAGATATGGTGAATTCTACAGGACAGGGATGCAAACCTAAGTCTGCTACCTTTTATTAGTTGAGGGAGCAAGGGAATGAGGACAAAGAGGAGAAGGATTGATTAGTCGTATATGAAAGAAACAAATGATGGTTCAGTTTGTCTCCAAACCTCTCAGATATTGCCTCCAAAGCATTGTGCTCCATGCCAATCAGCTCACCTTCTCCACAGCCCACCTTAAACATACTTTCAACTCATAACTTTCTGGAATGTCTTACAAGTTAATTTCTCTACCTGTCTCATTCTCCTGATGTATATTCTTCACATCCTACCTCCTGTATGAAGTCTTCCTTAATCAACCCAGACCACAACAGACTTTCTGTTACTATGAGTCTCTGAAGGATTTATTACATATTGCTTTTTTGTCATCATTACTCTGCACTTTACTTTTTATTTTTCACAAATAGATGTTTCTTCCTATTAAATAAATCCATTAAGGGGAAGTCTAGCATAATTAATATTTGTTAATAAAAATTACTGTTATCTTAAAATAAGTATATGTAGGTCATCTGTTTAGATTCCATATTTTCCCATATATTTATATTTTAAATATTCAATAAAAGGATAAAAAGAAAATCAGTTGATTCTCCTTCTACACTGGATGAAAATAGCTGAAAGACAGAAAATGTATTTCCAAATACCAAGGTCCATAAAGCACAACCTTACTCCAGGAGCGGTGGTTATTTTGGGGTTTTTTGTTTTTGTTTTCTATTGAGTATCAGGGGCTAGGAGGCCTGATTCCAACTAGATTATATCTAGGTGAAGAAGGGAGGAAGGAGGATAAACCCATCCATTATAACCAATCAGCCAATTTAAAAGATCAGGACATATTAACCAGAAAAACAGAGAAGAATGAACAAGACAAATGTGCAAAAGGATCAGTGGACATAAACAATTTATGCAATGCAAGGAGGCAACACTGCAGAAAGAGCTCAAAAATAATTGAATGTGAATGCTGTACGTAAATCCAGATGATATTCAAGCTGTGACCTTGAGGTGAAAAGGCTCTTTAAACTGCAACCAAAGCTTTCTATTCTAAAGGGATTAAATCTCTGAAAATCATCCTCTTTCTTTGAATTCATGTTTCACACTTTGTAGTGCTCACATAAAAAGAGCAGATGTACCAGCAGTTCAGTGTTTACTTTCTTATTTTTCTTTTCTTCCCAGATAGCTGGTATCGGCTTTACCACAGATCAGAGTGGGTGAGCCTTTCTCACCTTCTGATTATGGTTTATAATTGTCAATACCAGGTTAGCAAGCTTTCTAATGGAAATTACCAGTGCACAGAAGAATAATAAATCAATCTGCTCAGGAGGGAGAAGTATAGACTCTGGAGCTCAAGTCACCTTTTCTAGGGCTCACAATAATTATGAGAGCAAATTTAATAAACTTTTGAATGAAACTTATAACAGAACATCCCTAGATTTTATTGTTGCCGTTGCACTGCAAAGTAGAGAATAACAGCAAAAGACTGAAATGTTCAAACACAGGCTAGACAAGGCTTAGTCCTCACTGCTTTTCTATGGCCATGGTGTAACATTCAAATCCAGTTCCTAAAACAGGGTTGCCTGTGGCATTTACAGGTTTGATTTTTCCTTTCTCACTAGACAGGTAGCAATGATCACAAAGCTCAAACTTATTTAGAATGGCAGCTACCACAACAGACATTGGTTTCTTACTTAGTTCAGTGCTTTAAAGGATTAAACCTGGATTAGGAGGAGGAAGTATGTATTCCCAGTGGGCAATATTTATAACAAGGAGAAGGCATTTTACTACCCCCTCTACAAGAATTACAAGGAGGAAAAATGAATCCCAGGAACGATTCTCAAAATGGCAAGATGTGGGCAGGACTTAAGAAATGCACCTTTCTAGTTCCCAGGTAATTTACGTGTGTGTGTCTAAGTATCCAATTAACAGGAACAGATGTCATTTTGCATTAAAAAGTATAGGGTTTTACAAATGTAAACCAGTTGTGCCCATCAATTTCACCAATCTCTTTGCAGAGGTCTACCAAAATTTAGACTTGAATGTCATGGAATTTATTTTCTTCTGCATTAAAATAATCAAAGATTGACATTTTTTGTCCAGTAAAATATTTTCCTCAAAAAAACGTAGGAAATCACAACACATGTACAGTGGTAATCCTCACAAAAGTCAATAGAAATAGATGATTTCTGGCCCATGATATGTTACTACATTCTAAACCAGCTCTGGACATCAGAATTCTTAGCAATGATAGGGTTTTTCTATATCTCACTGTCCATTCCAATAGCTACTTGGCCCATGTAGTAGTTTGAAGACTTAAAACGTGGCTAATGCAACTGTTAGGATTGCACTCTTAATTTTATTTGATTTTAACTAGTTTAAATTGGAGTAGACATATGAGTGGATACCATATTGAACAACACAATTAAAATCATTCATGGTGTTGATATGTCAGTAAATTAACAAATGGTGGTCTGTAATCAGAAACCTGCTGCTCAATAGCCATGTGATAGCTATACAGGCTAACCTGTGTAAGTCTGTATTTTATTCTGGTCAATACTAATAATAATGGTTCTTCCAGTATTGCTGGGTGGTTAAATATACGATATATGAATTACTTTCTTTTTTACCAGAAACAAAGAAGGTCTGTAATCAATGTTTTCTTCTTTTGTCTTTCCCTCCTTTCTTTCTTTTCTCCCTTCTTACCTTCCTTCTTTTCTTCCTTTATTAGATATGAAAGAAGAACAACAAAAAAAGCAGCAAATGGAAAGGAACCTTGATAAGGATCATTGTTATACTTGTTGCTTCATTGAGTGAACTGTTCTAAATCAGAATTTTGCATAAAAATTGCTTCCATCTGGTCTAAGCCACACTCAACAATCAGGAAACAGTACACAACACAGCCAATAAACTGTGCTTATGATCTCTTGTAGATTTTTAAATTTGTATTGAAATTATGATAAAAAGAGAAGTTATCTGAAGGCTCCATGAGACAAAAATGATTGTCATTGGACCTGGAAGAGAAGGTGTAGACAGAGGAAATAGCAGGATTAAAAGCCAAAAAGAGAGAAGGGGACAAAATGGAGCATAATTCAATGCAGTGTATTTTAAATTATGATATGATTTTTACCCTCTTAATCTCATTATACTTAATAAATGTTAGAAAACTTTAATATGCAATGTTGAAGAACGTAGATGTTTAAATGAAAACATTAAATGGTATTCAAATGGCACAATGACAACTGCTCAGTTCTGGTGTCCTCCTGTACCCTCCTTGTTTCCCTGCTACTTTGAAAGAAGACACATCTACCAGGGGCTGGGTTATCTGGTTTGGATTATTTGGTTTCTTCTTTATATTGGCCACCCCTCTTCCCACCGTGTGTTACTTCTTTTCTTTCTCTTTGTCCTCTATGTATATGTATCTTTTCTTTTATTTCACTCTTTTACATTTGCTTGCTTATTTGGTTACTCTATTTTCTTGAGGCATTTTCCTGGGTATGGTCAACATAGTTTCGTGACTTGGTTTAGAAAATCCTATTTAGCACTTGGCAGGTGTTGAGAGAGAAACTTAAATGGTTGTTTTGTACATAAGTTTTGCTTTAATTATGAATCCATGGGAAAATGAATAATTGATATGTTATGTAAATAAAAGCCAAAAAAAAATTGGCCTGTTTTGTTGCAAATGACTATTAACAACAACAAAATAATGCCTGTTTTTGAGGACTGTGTTACCCTAATGGAAAGATTTTTTTGAAGTTGGGGAAAAGTCGTGTATAATATCAGAAATAAATTTGGGAAAATCCAGGGCCTGAGGTTCATTTCTGTGGAAACCTGCTCTTGCCTCCTGAAGTTGACTTGGCACAGAGGCTCCCAGATCTGTTGCAGCCCACAGGTCTGGAATAGGAGCTGCCAGGGCTTGGAGGGAGCTCAGCTGGACACATATATTATTAGCTCCATTCCTGTGTTTCCAGACTCAACTGAGCCCTCCTTTAACTAACTGAACACTGAAAGTTCCTAGCAACCTGATTCATTATAGCCAAAGAGGTACTATACTGTACTATACATATAAATATATAAATACTAAACACATAAGTATATAATGTATTTATAAGTAATATACAAATAATATTTTATAATATACATTTATAGTATATTTAAAAAATAATACATTATATGTTTATATATAATATATATTTCTGTATATAATTAAAATATCATTAAATATTATAAATACTAATATATAAACATATTAATTATATTGTTTAAATTAATTAATGCATTAGTATAATATTATATAAATAATGTAGATATATTTATATATTATATATTCATTATTATATATTATATATTTATATATAATATATTATTAAATATAATATACATTATATATATTACATACTATTATGTAATACATAAATGTATAATATATGAATATATAATCTACAAATATATATATAAATACATAATATATAAATGTCATTTATAAAATATTACATTAACACATTAATTAACTAATATATTTATATATTAATGTATATTAATATAATATCTTATATAATATTATATATTATATAAATATATTTTTATATAATATATATTATATGCATAATATTTATATATCATATTGTACACAAATGTATATCAATATATATTTATAGAAATATATAAATATTAATAATATATATAAGTATTAATAATATATAAAAGTAAAATATATTATAGATGTTATAGTGTATACAGATATATATATTTATATATTATATTGTTTAAAATATTTATGTCAATAATATATAGATTTTACTATATATATAATATATTATATTATATATATAATACAATGTATAATACATATAATATAGTATAATGCATATATGTATAACAAAGTATATAATATATATAAAATTTAATATATATATTATATAATATATATATATATTTTATACAACTAAATATAAAATGTAAACATTATTATATATAATAATAAATATACAATATAATATAATATATATATTTAATAAAGTATATATAATATTATATATACTTTAATATTATTGATATATAAAATATGTATAACATATTATATACTATAATATAATATATATTATAATTTATAATATAAATATTTTGTTGAAACTAATATAATATATTAACACATAATAATATATTAGTATATAATATATTAATATTATTATATATGCTATACTATAATATAGCTATATAGTATAATATATTTTATATTAATAATAAATCATCTAAGTTTTTTAAATATTAATCTATTTATGAATGTGCAATAATTTCTTGAAAGAAGCTATTGTGATGTCTTTGACAAGATGCTTGATGGGGTTGTCTTATGGGGACATCCTTCCCTTTTGTAGGCAAATAATTTTTTATGATTGTCTTTGTATTCACTCATCCATCTGTCCATGTAGCCATGCCTTTCTCAACTATCTATAGAGTTTCTTGACTCTCTCTGGATTAATTATCATTTCTTACAAGCAGAAGAACAAAGGAATGAACCCACACTCCTCACTATCAGAATAATCCCCACAGAATGAATGTTTCCCTTGGACACATGAGAAGTAGTAAGATCAAAATTATGTTATTGTTATGTCCAAAGGTCTAGGACAAAATGAGCCTTTATTATTATAAGTTAAACACTTAGCACTGAAGGAAAAACACCATAATATTTTTTTCAATTTATGCTTATGTAGTTCATTCTATTTCTTCCCAGTTTTATTGAGATATAATTGACCTACAACACTGTATCAGTTTAAGGTTTACAACATAATTATTTGATAAATATATATATTGCAAAATAATTACCATAATAAATTTAGTTAACATCGATCACCTCACATAATTACAAAAGTTTTTTTTTTTTCTTGTGATGAGGACATTTAAGATTCACTCTTCTAGCAACTTTCAAATACACAATACAGTATTGTTAACTATAGTTACCATGCTGTACATTACATCTCAGAACTTCTTATCTTATAACTGGAAGCTTGTACCTTTTGACCACATTCATTCATTTCCTCTACACCCTCATGCCCTGCCTCTGGCAACCACCAATCTATTTTTTGACTCTCTAAGTTTGTTTTTTTCGATTTCACATATAAGTAAGATCATATAGTATTTGTTTTTCTCTACTTGGCTTATTTCCTTTAGCATAACACACTCAAGGTCTATTCATGTTGTTGCAGATGGCAAGATTCCCTTTTTTTTTTAAGGCTGAATAAAATTTTATTGTGTATATATGTCCCAGTTTCTTTATCCATTCATCCATCAGTGGATATTTAAGCTGTTTCCATGTCTTGGCTATTGTAAATAATGATGTAATAAAGTTGGTGGTGCAAATATCTCTTGGAGTTAGTGAAGTCACTAACTTTACAACCTAATTTTATGCGTGATTGACAGTTTAGATTGAACACCTGTAGATAGAGAAAAGGAACCCCAACATAAGAAGCAAAACAGCCAGCATTTTGCAAAAGTTTAGGAGAGAATACTTTTTTACATATAAATTGAATAAGTCATGCACCGTCATGTAGATGCGGGAGCTTCAGACAAGTGGATCACAATTTAAAGAATAATTAAGGTATTTATGTGAATAGTAGCAAAGGCCCTGAAACAAGAGAATTGCTTAATTGTGTAGACTGGCATGAGATAAAAGCAGTGTGTGACAGACAGAAAAGACTCAGAAACTCAAGGACAAGCTGATCCCAGATGGCTCAGAGAAAAGACTGTTTTCTATGACCCACAGGTTTAAGGGTTCTCCCCAAAGTTACTAGTAGAGCATAACTAGCACCTACCTCAGAATCCACTGCAGAGCATTTGCGTTTAGATGCACATACTTCTTAGTGCCCATACATCCTGTTTAGTTCTCAGCTGTTGGGTTCACTGGTTCTCAAGCAAGTTTTATAGTTTTCATGTATTCCAGGTTAGAGAAATCTAATAGATTGAGACAATCTTATCTGACAACTGTCATCAGGATCTTGGGGTTAAGTACAAACCCAGTGGAGAGCACCTCTCCAGGATGAGGCTGAGATCAAGATGCCCTTATTCTGCTTTTACTGCTACTCATTACACATGAACTTTAGTGAAGAGTGGGCAACTCTACAGGAGAACATTGATTGAAATCAAACATGGAAACGTCAAGAAATAAAGAGGATACCAAAACTCAAAAGAAAATATTTTTACTGATATTCCCTACTATTTGCATAAAATTTTTATCTATTCATAGAATTTTAATATCTTATTCTATCAATTTATTTCATCATCTTTTACAAAAAGATCCTGCACACATTATTTTCCCTATTTGAAAAGTACATCAACTAATGCCCGGAATAATTAAGTGAGGTTCTCATGGTCCCTCAGCATGAGGGTGGCAGAGAGGAGACCAGAATTCAGTTACCTTTTTCCTAATATAGCTTTCCCCTGGTGGCCTCATATTTAACTGTGCAGGTAATGCAAGGGAGCAAAATCCAGTTAAGCTTTAAAAGGTGGGAACACTCTCCTAGGCTCAAATCTAACAAGTGTCTCTATACCAGGATTCAGCTGTTTTTAAAGTCCATATATCTTGATTTTTTTTTCTTCTTTTGCAGAGGTCATTAAAATGTGCCACTAGTATCCTGTGTGTTGACTGTTGGGAGTTTTCTAAGAAAGGCATTGTTATTTGTTATATTCAGGAGGATTTGTGGAGGAATAAATTGCGTGCACATAGTTTGAGGGCAGCTGGCAGTCAACTGCGACTGCTGCTGTTCACTTCACAACATGTTATATGTGGCTGGGAACATTTACATTAAGGTCAATTTTGTTGCCTAAATGGAGAATCGCCACTGAGGGATGCTCAGTGGAGTGCATTGGTGTTTGGCAGGGGAAATGGAACAGATAAACCTACATGTGCTTGGTCTGCCAGTTGGTGGGTGGTCCCAGCCATGTCCCTGGAACACTATTCAATTCAACAAATATTTATTGAATAACTAGATAGTACAAAGCACCAAAGTGTTGATGAGTAGGCAAGGCTGCACAAATCATGGTCTTAGAAGGGTTTCCAATAGCAATAGTTCTCGATATCTAGCAATAATTGCATGATTACAATATGCTAGACATTGTTCTATATGTTCAACATGTATTAACCACTGTAATGTTCATAATGACTGTGTGAGATCAGTACCCTGATTTCCTTATTTTATCAGTGAGGAAACTTGGTTGGTGAGGTCTGGTGCTTTTGCTAGTTTTCATAATGTCTCCTTTTATGGGCATATGACAGACTTGCATTTCATTGCCACCTTGAAGTTGGTCATGTGGTCATGTGTGTTGCTTTAGCCAAAGAAATGTGAACAACAAAGATACGTGTCACTTCTTGAGGAAAAGTTTAAGAGCTGCTGCACAATTCATCCATAGCATGGTACCCACTGACCTTCCTGATGATGGAAAATCTGTCACCCTGGGCTTGTGAGCCAGGATGAATGAGAGAAGGGACCTTGATGACCTAAAAGAGACATGAAGTAAAATGTAATTTAAGCCTCTGAGATTTTAAAGTTGTTTATTATGGAAACATAAGCTAGCATAGACTGGCTAACAAAAGTTAAGAGTAAAAATAGTGGACATATGAAATTAATTGACAAAAAAAGATAGCACATGATTAAGTTCCAATGAACTATAGCAATAATAAAAGCAGTTACCATTTATTAAATTCTTAACAATGTACTAAGCTCATTACATACATTTTCTCTAGTATATAAAACTATAAAATTGTCATCCACATTTTACAGACAAGAAACAGAAGCTCAAAGAGGTTAACTGAACTACTTAAGATAACATTTAGGAAGATACAGGACGATGAAATAAAATCTGGTCTTTTTGTCTCCAAAGCTCACACCCTACAGAAAGACTGTAAAGGACCCCAGACAACCTTATTCTTCAACTCCTCGACAATAGAGTTGAAATAGTTTATAAGCCACTTTTCTTTCTTCTCTCTCTCCTTTATTTTCCTGTATCTTTTCTTTCCCATTTCTTCTTTCTTTTCATCTCTCCCTCTTCACTGTCCTTCAGTTCTTCTCTCTTTTACTCCATTTCTCCTTTCCTATTTTCTGCCTTCTCGTTTTCTCCAGATATCTATTGCACATTTTTTTTTCATGCTCACGTACGGGGCATGGGATCTTCCTCAAGTTTGCCTCCTCATTGCTACAACCTCCTGTAGGTAGGGGCCAAGAATGCTACTAAATATCTCAGAATGCACAGGGAAGCCTCCCTGTAACAAGGCAATATCCAGCCCCAAATGGCAATAGTACTGAAATAGAAAAACCCTGCTCTCAATAATCAGTAGACTCATCACCATCTCATCTCCTTCAGGTTTTAATCTGGAAAGCCCTGGCATACTTCATGTCTCTTTTCTACATTAGGAGGTAACACTTCTTTGATTCTTTTTTCCTGAATCCTCAGTCTCAGGGGGTTACCTGCTTATCTCTCTTCTGGGTAGAGGGTGCTGCATGGGATCTCAAATTCCAGTTCAATCTTTCTGGTAAGACCATATTATACATTAGAATCTGAGGATTTTAAGTCTCTACTGATATTAATGCATTTCAAAAATTACATCCACAGAAAGCTATGTAAGATATTTGTTTTCAATGGAGAAACACATTTTATAATATCTTACATTTGGAAAAGGCTATGATTAAATTAAACAGATTTTTTTTTTTTTACTATGGGGCTCTTCTGAACCTTTAATATGCATTACGTCTTGAGAATCTACAAGTTGGAAATTAGGTACAAGTGTTTCTTCTATATATTTTGTCGCAGAACATTTTTTTCAAAGAGTCTCTTTCTGGACTCTTCTCCATAGTACATAATTTGCAAATTGTGACTCTTCCAAGTTGCACATTTGACTGAGGTCCAGAAAGTGAAATGACTTATTCTAGTTTAAAGGGGTAACTCTTGCCAGAGCTGGAATCTTAATCTAAGAGTGCAGACCCTAATTTACTGTTCTTTTCAGTACATGTTGGATAATAAGATGACATGTTGATTTCAGTACATTGTTATATTGTAAGCTTTTCCATTTAATTCAATTATTTCTTTAAAGTCACAAGATACATACATTAGCACAAATAACTACACTGCTCTCTTCATGATTTTTAAAAATTTATTTTTTATTGAAGTATAGTTGACTTAAAATGTTGTGTTAGTTTCAGGTGTACAGCAAATTGACTCAGTTATACATATCTATATAGCTATTTTTTTCAGAGTCTTTTCCTTATTTAAATAGGTTTACAACTAGGTTAACGAATATGTGTTAACACATTTATGCATACCTAAACATCTGTAATTTTGTTGAGTCTTTCTTACACACTATCAATTGAGGAAGATTTATAATTATGCTGATGGATTTACCTAGTTATATGAACCCATAGTATTTTATATTAATATAAGAATTATTTACGAAATTTTTATAGTAGAGTGTATCTTATTTCACTAAAACTTCTGCTCTCACACTTTTTCCTATATGATGTCCTGGATCATTAAACACAGGTTATTATTATCTCATCTTGGGTTCATTGAAAGCAGAACTAAGACAAAGAATAAAGGTGAAGAAAAAGAGAAAGAGAGGCAAGAAAAGATGTGAACAATGTGATGTGATGTGTTCTTGTGTGCCCACTATTTTTACAATTAGCTGCAAAGAGCTCTAATTATCTTTTTACTCATTTGTTTTCCTACATTAACAAACATACATTGTTTAATTTGACAGATTTCTAATCCCTGACAATTCTCAAGATGTTTGATTTTATTTCCAAACTCAAATACCAAATTTTCAGATTTTCCTTGACTTGTCTTGAACTGAACTCGATTTGACACTTTTCTGAAATTTATTTTATATATATATAATCATATATCATACATCTTAAGATTATATATACAATATTAAACCATTCATCATATTTTATGCTTTATAACAGGATTCCTCTTAGACATGTCTGATATTCCTGTTAAATTCTAGAAGCCCTATCTGGGTAAATATGTTGTCTTTCAAAATCTCTGTGCCTCTCACAATACCGAGCATAGGACTGTGCACATTCTCCATCCTCAATACAAATTTGTTAAATAATTGCTTGTTTAACTGTTTACATTTTCTTTCAATATACAGATGCACAGGCTTTCTCTTTTTTCCTCTTTTGACCTTTTTTTTTGTGTGTTTATTTCTATTTTTCTCAGGAAGTTCTTAACTCCTCTTTATATAAGACAATTGAAAAAAATGCAAGTAAGAAATTTATTTTTCTTTCATAAAGCTTTAAAAATTTTTGCTGAAGGGAATAATGTGAAGTAGTTACAAATACCACAGACCAACGTTCCTACTCTTTGCTCTGATGCTAATTAACTAGGCAACCTTGAGAAAGTCATCTTACTTTTCTAAGCCTTCATTTTCTTATCTTTAAAATGAGCTATAGTGTTTTCTATATGGGCTACTACACAGGAGTGTTTGAAAGAATAAACACTATTACATAAATACATTTTGGAGTTGCAGAGCACCATATAATTGTAAACACTATCATGAATAGAAAATAATAGTGTGTCTGAGTAATATAGCACTTTAAAAATACTTAGTCCTGTCCTCTTAGGTTAGTGATGAATAAACTGGGTATTATAAGGCTACAGAACTTGTTCAAAGTCGCAAAACTGGTTGATGCCAGAGCCAAAAAGTGAATCCAAAGATTGAATCACCCATTTCTATTTCTCCTAAAGTTCTACTCCCAGATCTCCAACTCACCTGATCTCTCCATATTATCAAATTGTTTCTATCTTCACATTCTCAATGCATTAACTTTCTTTGACTCGTGTTTATCTTTCTCTGATCCCTTGAAGAGGTCAGAATCACAGTGTCTGGCAATTGTGTAGGCTCTCTTCACTCTTCAATAATTCTAGGATTCTAAAATTTGACTTTAAACTTGTGTCCCAGCCAGGTCTCTGAGTGGCTACATGCCCATGTTGGCTGGCATCTTCTTGCTTTGGTCTGTCTATACTAAGCCAACTTGCTTTGAAAATCATAAACAGGCTCTTTGAATTCTCTGATTTAATAACCTGCCTTCCCACTTCATGTGAGTTATTCTTTCCAGACAGAAGGTGCCTCCCAGCTCTGTGTGCATTTATACAGCACAGGTCATTCTTGTACTTCAGTCACCACCACCCAAGTTAGCTCATGTTATCAGCCCTGCCAATTCTCTGGGCTATTCTTCAGTAATTTATCACTCAGGTATTCCCAGAGATGCAAGATTAATTCCAAGTTCTTTTTCTTGCATATTATAGTCCATGGTATTTTAAGCAGTAGAATTAAGTACACTTTTTTTCAATAAATTCTGGCCTTCTGACTCCTAGAGAAGTTTTTTAACATAATACTCTATTTTATTATTTATTATCATTAGTGCTACTATTATTTTCAAGAACATGAAAAATAGAAATGATTTATTCATTAACACAGGTCAACTTGTATTTTTTTCTCATTCTTGAAGAGTATGTTATATTAGTTGCCTTTTAGTCTCATCAATCTATTATTTCCTTTGACAGTAAGGGAAAAGTCACAAAATCTGAGCATTTTCTGTTGGCAGTAATCAGATGAAACCTGTATATACAAAATGGAATGAAAAGCTGTTTGATGATCTAGACTTGAGGCAGGAGGACAGGCCTCATATATTTCATTGTTTTATTTGCCATCCTTGGTCCTCCAATAACTATTCCCAATTTTGTTTTGCATCATCCATTCCCCCAAAATATACTCCTTATGCTTTTATATTTATAGGCCCTCCTTTCTTTTTCATTCCTTTTATGCTCCCCCCTTTTTCTTCCCTCCCCAATTATTTTACAGAAGTGTTTATTGATTTTAGCCTTTGTAGCTCTATGTATTTGAAAACAGCCATTCACCACCTTCTCTGGAGAAGCACCAATAGTGCAAAACCGTTATCACAAAAGTTTCTCAAAGTTTTTTCACATCCCAGACAGTTTCACGAAGATATGCTGAAAGAATTTATTTTGTTTGTTTCTGCTCTAGGAATCACTAAGGGCAACAGGCGATCTGGGAAAGGGATTGTAAATCATGGGTTATTGTGAAACATCTTATTTGTTTCTAGGGTGTTTTGTCTTCTTTGGACAAAAAAATTCAAAGTTCTGTTCAAAACTATTTTATGATAGTCCCTGCTATATCAGAAAAAAAAATAATGTATGTTTTCTTGCTTGCACACACTGCATTAAGTTGCAACAGATTTTGATTTAAAAATTAAGAGTTTGTAGAACATTTGCAAGACTACATTTTCCAGAAGGCCATTATGAAGTGGAAAGAAGTAACCAGAATTAATCTAGGTAGATCCTGTAAATGTTACTTCTCCTCTTAGGAAACTCTGTGGTGTTATGATAGGTCACTGGAGTTCTATTTGTATGATTTTCCTCTGACATTCTGGGCCTCTGGTCAGAAGTATAAGCAGTCCAGAGACTTAGTTTATCAGGGTACTTGTAGTGTTGGAAGATGTTTGGATTTATTTTGAATGGAAGATGATGTTTGTGTTTTAAAAATCTTGACTGAGGATTCTGCTGAAATCTATGCTGAGCATTGGTCCATGCATTATCAAATCTGGAGCTCAAGACTAAAAGCACAGTCTTTCCCTAAATTTTTCTAAAACCTAGGCATCAAGCTCTTAAATGTAGGCCACCTTGTTGTGAACCCAGAGAACACAATAGTGAAAACAAACAAGCAAAAATGGTTCTTGATCTTAGGGAGTTTAGGTTGGGTAACACAGGTAAGATAATTTTAAGAAGTTCCCATGGAGGGAACTGAAGAAGAAGAAGTCAGGTGGACAGAAAAAAAGAGAAAAGTGGCATGGAATTCATGGAAGGACATATGATGAATAAATAATTTTTCAACTGTATCTACCTTTGATAAGGTGTTTTAGGAAGGTGAATACTAAGAGGAAGATATTGAAGTCAATGAAATTAGGAAGACATATTTTTGTTTAGTGGAAATACAATTCTTTGTCCATGCTAGGACCCTATTATAACAAAAACAGCTGTCCATAAGGCATTACAATTCTCTGATAGTTTAGTGCAGCTATTTTTTCTGAATTTACAGATAAATTATTTTTTCTGAATTCCCTTGATGTTTATCCACAAATACACATTTTATCCTATACTATCTTGCACTTTTATCATTCACTGAACAAAACACCTTTACTGATTGATTGATAAAAACAAAATAAATACCCATTTCTAACCATTTGGCACAAGTATATTCTGACAATCTAAATGTCATAAAGATGTACTGAGCACTTCTTACCTATGTCCCATAAACAAAACATGATGCAAACACTGAGAGGAAGGTACAGATGTGTATATTAACATGTGTGAAAAGTAAATAAGAATTCAAGCCAATAATAGTGTGTATCCATTCGATAGGGCTGTTGTTAGATTCACTGGTTCTTTCATTCACTAGTCTAATTATTCATTCCATGTATACCTATTGAGATGACCCCTGGATTCCCTTCCATATTTAAAAATCTCTGATTGTATAATTTGATGACTTCAAATCCATGCTCTGGCCTAGTTTTCCTTTGATTATTTTTCTTTCTTTGTGATATAAGTTATCCAAACAGCCTTACAAAAAGAAGTCAGAGAACAAATTTTCTCTTTGTATATCTCCTAAAAGTCCTGGCAACATGCTGTGAGAGCAAGTAATGTTCTCCCATAACTACTTGCTAAATGAGATAAATATGCATATGTACATAAACATACACACAAACAGATATCCATAACTACATGTATCCTCTAAATGAAGGGTCAGTATCTCACCAATGTTTTATGTTTTATTCTAGATTCAGTTCCTTATCCCAAGAAGTCTCTTGCGAACATATGGAGTGAAGTATCACCCAGGGCATTTTGACATGCACAATTTAATATAGCTGTTTTAAAGCGACCATTTTTATTCAGGGGATTATTTGCAAAGCTCTTTTTTTTTTTGGCCCCATCAAAATGTAAATTCACTCTTCTGTATCTCTTTGTTTTTATTTACCAAAGAGAACACATAGTGAAATCTCTGATTATGAATCCATTTTTGATCCCAGCTCCAACACAATTCCCATCCCTGAAACAAAGTGAGCAGAGGAATTTCACTTTTCTCATTGTGCATTCATTTCTCTTGTGCCTTTGCCCATTTTCTGCCTATTTAAAATTCTCCATGCTTCTGGGCCAAGTTACAGAAGAAGCTGGTCTGATTGACATATTGAATTACCTTTAACCCTGCTGGTTAGAGACATTTATGCCTGAACACAGTATGGTTTATCATGCAGAATCTGGTCCAGTTACCTTTGAATCACAAGGGCATCTGATTCTGATTCAATTGATAAAAATTTCTACTTGAAGAACACTTCAATATTTATTTCACAAGCACTGGTCTGTGGATAGGGTGGGTTCATAAAGAAAGAGATTTGGGGCACCGCTTGGCTGACCATAGGTGCTAATCTGCCTGAGACCTCTCCAGTTTGCTTCTGCTGTTCTGCTGCAGATACTCTATCCTTTGTCTCATTGGCTATCATCTTCTTACATGTCTAGTTTCAAGGATGTTCCTGTCTTAACATGATCCATGAGAACAAACATAAACACAATCATTGCCTTCCAGCAGGGAGACAATTCAAAGTCATCTTCGTTTACTTTATCCACAGGGAATATCACAGGCTCCTTTAAATGCTGTTTGTCTTGGAATCCACACTCTCCATATGTTTTATGTTTATCTTCTAATTCCATCATAATCCCACCCAGATGTTACCAGATCATCTATAAGTTATGGATTCCATAGAAAATTTAGTTAACAACACAACATTTTTTGTGTAAAAAAGAGGGAATTATTAGAAGACATATGAACAACAGCAATAATAACTGGACACAGATTAAAGCAACAGTCCTCATTTATACTGCTTATTACAGCACCTTAGCAGGTATTTTTTTTTTAATTTTTTCCCCAAGACATATTCCATAGTCTTTGGTCTTTGTCCAGTACTGTTATTCCAATGCTGTGAGACAAATGCTTGGTCATTAGGAATCCAAGGACTGGGTGGTATTGTCCGTGAATGTGGTGGGAGAATTTTGTTAATGTTCCTCACTGATCCTGGGTATATAAGAAGCTTCACAAAGAATTCCTTTAATTCTAATTTACTTGCTAAAAATTAATTTCCCTCCTAATATTTCTGCATAGCACCATACACATTTTTTCACCTGTTACATGAAATTAAGGAGTTTTGAGATGATTAACATGAAGCTTCAATTTCTAATTTTATCAAACACTTGTCTTTGCCATGAGTTGAATTATCCTTCCTTTGGCTTTTATTACCATAGAGGAACAGAAATCAGAGATTTTGAGAGTTACCTTTTAAGAATAATCATGAGAGATACAAGCCTCCAGAACATGGTCTCAGGTTCAAGTGTTGTTACAGGGGAAACACAGTCACAAATATTAGATGATGTCTTTCTTCAGAGCTCAGACCACATCTTGTAAGACAAACTCATCTGGGAGGAAGTGCTCATCTTCTCATTATAGAAGTCTCTAGTAGCCTTTATTTTCTTTTGCTGTTTTAATTTTATAATTATAGTACCTATATATGATACAATTATAATACCTATATAGGCTACAATATTAGTGAAACCCATTTGAATCAAGCCACTTTACTTCTGGAGTAAATACTGTTGATTGTCAATCTCAATCCTCATTTCTATTCTACTTTCTCAAAAGAATCACACTTTTCTTCAGCTACATGCCCCTCATAGAAGGTAACTTTATTCCAAGTTCTTTAAGCATTTTAATTCCAGTACATTTTAAAACCAGTGACTAGTTTAGGGGTGAGCATATGACCTAATAGGTAAATCAGTTGAGGAGCTTCTGAGGAAAACAAATTCTCATTCTTAAAAAGAGAGACAAGAAACATATGAGGTTTTCTTCTACTAGATGTTATTTTGTTATCTTGGGATATATGTAACTTCGGCAGTCATTTGAAATGTAAAGGAGTTTGCTGGCTTTACTTAGAGGAAAATGATGAGGGTGAACCAGCAGACCTATTCAGCAAATACACTGCCCTACTGGGGAGGTACCCAAGATGTGGGCAAACACAGAGGAAGAAATAACCAAGTGTCCTTGGGGAGTTATGAAATGCTCCAGGAAAGGTGAGTTTTTTAAAATAAGAATTGATAGATAAATAGAAGTACATCAAGGGCAAGTATGGCAGGAAGAGGTAATCCAGGTAGGAGGGATAGAATATGCAGAGGCATAAAGGCTTAAAGGAGCATGTTAGTTTATAGGAATATTTTCTGTGGATTATTTAGAGGAGGGAGTTGGGAAAAGAAACTAGAAAAAGTGATCAAGGCCAGATACTAGGTGTCATTTTATGAGTTGCTTTAAGGAATATGAAATTCAAATGCAACTGATGAGGAGCAGCTAAAAATGCTTTATTATTACATGTTCAAATTCACTTTTAGAAAGATTTTTGAGAGAATGTAAACGATATGTAGATTTAGGAAGCAGGGTAAACTATCAGCAGGCAGGGAAAGTAGTAAAATAAGTGAAAGGAGTGACAGGGCTAATAAAAGACATTGGTCTCACTTAATTTACTGACAATTTCCTTTTCAGGGAATTCCATATTCGGCAGCTGACCCAGTATAAGGTGAATTTGAAACCTGACTTCATTCCACCAATTTCTATGGCAAGTCTTTTCATAAAAATTTCACAAATATTTTGTGTTTTCAGCTGAGGACATCTAACAACTCTAATTTTTGATGTCCTTTTCTCAGTCTTAAAGAACAGCATTAATTGTCTTCATGCTGTTTTCTCTCTTTCCTAAATTACATTGAAAACTTCTGCCAAAAGCATAGAACCATAATTAAAAAAAAATCAGTCATCCTATCTGTTGCAGAAGTGCTACCATCCCTGAAGACCGCTAAAGCATTTCTCTCCCTCTCCAGCAGTCAAGGTTGCTTCTAAATTCCCCCAATAGATTCTCTGAGAGATCTCAAATACTTCCCTAACCTTTTTGGTCTCCCTCTTTAAAACATGGATGAGATTTAGAGTTGGTGGATGGAAAGGACTTCTCATCACATCAATATTTCTTTCGAGTTTGGTATAACCTAGGTTTTTTAGACTCTCAAAATATTCATCATATCTTCTCTTTCCTGAAACTTGCATGAAATCTGCTTTCTACCTAGACTAACCCAGTAGGTGTTGATAAGCAGTGTCATATTAGTCTCAGGTGGGAGGAACCCTGAACCAGGACCCCAGCATTGGAAAGTACCTTTCTGACCCTTCTTCTCTCACTTGTGCCTCTGCACAGTGTTAGGCATCCATGAAAGTGTGTGTATGTGCTCACTTGGAGCCCCAATTTCTCTTCTAGACCACGTATCAAGTACATGGGACCTTGGAATTTTCTGCCCAAACCGCCCCAGCCCTCTTCTAAGGATTGTGCAGACCTCTTCCCAAGTCTTGCCTTTGAGGAAGTAGCCAGTGTACTCATCCCTAGGGCCAAGGGACAGCCAAAGGAAGACTATTTACAACAGGTGCAAATGGAGTTTGATATATAGTCTTGAGTGTCCACACATGTGTATACCTGCATTGCTGGACAGAACAAGTGATGGGAAGAAAACAGGATGGTCAGCTCTCCCCACACTGTCATGTTTCTGGTCCACTACACTGGAGAACCAAATAATTCTAAATCCAAATGGGTCATTCCAGGTTTTTATGAAGATATATTTTTCAAAGTAGGAGGATCAAATATAATTTAACAATTTTTGGCTTGACTTATAAAAATTTAAACATTTAAACATGTATTTTACAGGTCTCCATTTGTATTCTTGCCCCAGGAACTACACATGTTAGGAAGAACAGATGATTTGTTAGATCCTAGGTAGTTTTCTTGTTTTAGACATTCCTCTATAGCCAGTTCTTATCCATAAAATCCCACCATCATTGCTCCTCGCTCAAATGTGAGTTCACCTGAAGGTTTCGCTTCTGTGGGATTGGCATTTCCAAATTCTCTCCAGATGGTAGGTTTGGAGAACAGATTTTAATAAGTGGAAATTCTATGAAAACAAACAGTAAGTATGTGGGTCTGAGAAAAAGTAAGGGGAAACTGTAGAGAAAAAAATGGTTCCCCAAAGCTTATCAAGTTCAATTTTCCTGACCATTGGATCCCATGTGCATTTTGCCACATTCTTCTGAGGGTCTGGTCCAAAGCTAGGGCTTTTCTTGGATTCACAGTGAGGTGAAACAGATGGTACAAGAAGTACTGCACTCAATGCATCTTTGCACTGTCAGGTATCATGGCCTTAAAAACATAGCTCTCTGCCTCCCATTTCCTCTTCTCTAGGGTGCAGGTAGTATTTCCTGAAAAACCTCACTCATAAAGTATTTTCTGATTGGTTTGATCTATTTTTTTGTTTGTTTTTATGAAACTCAGATAAGAATGAATTTAAAAGGTTCTTTGAAAGAAAAAGTACATGAGTAGTCAATTAACATTCTTGTGTACCTGTCCTGGACTTGCTTTTCTCACTATTGTAACGTGTTTTTTTTGTGTGTGTGTGTGTGTGTGTGTGTGTGTGTGTGTGTGTGTGTTTCTTTTGTGAGACAACCTTGGGATTCTAATGATGGCAAAGAGAATGAACACTACAAACCAGTGGATGGCAGTTGCTGTAATTACCATGGATTGACTCAAGAAGGGGGCCTCAGGCCCTCTACCACCATTCCCAAGTGAATTCTGCACAGAAACAGGAGTTAAAAAACTCATCAAAAGCCAAATCCTTGATCATACTTCTTTGACAACCTGGAGGTTGCACAGAGCTCCACGGTGATGGATGGTTTCAAGGTCACAGTGGATTTTGGGGGTAGAATGTCTCTCTGAGATGATTGGAATATAAAGGTTGTTACCCAGGAAGTGCTGCATTTTGTCTAATTTAAAATGATTTTGAAATCAGATAATATTACAAATAATGCTTATACTAAATACCATAGTTGAATGCTTATTCTGTATGTTATATTAGGTAGCATATATTGAGGGCTTACCATGTGCCAAGCATGTATTAAACAAAGCATTATCTTGTTTTAACCTCATAACAATACTAAGAATTAGGTAAAATTTCTGTTCTCATATATCAATAAGAATTAGTCAGAAAAACAGATTCCAAGAGAGATTTTGAGGTGGAGAGACAAAATGGATTTAGAAGTAATGCCTACATGAGGAATAAGTAGCTGGGGATGATGTTAGCAAAGATGTCAGCAAAGCAAACTGCCAAAGTCAAAGTGTGCTGTTTTAATTGCAACCAAGAATCATTTCTAAGTGAAAAAATAACAGTAACAACAACTAAAAAAACAAAACATTGGATACTTAACCTGTGCCAAGCCAAAACCTAAAGCCTTCACAGGAGGTCAAATATGAAGTAAACACAATTCAAACTTCTTATGTGAGAGGCAGATATTCAAATACAAATTCTAACATGGCGTAGTAAGTGCCCAAAAGGGGGATGCACAGTCTCAAGAGGAGGGACTGAATAACTCAGCACATGGGGATGAGAGTGGCCTCACAGGAGAGGTGACAATGGGTCTAGATTCTGAGGGGTGCATAGGATAATGGTTACATGCCATAGAAAGGTAGTTACAGAAATTATTGATGGGATAAGCCACATTTTAAAAAAATGAGCTTTTACAATATCTAGCTAAAACGGGAGATAAAACTTACACTGGAAAATGAGTCAACAAAAATTAAATTGTTCTTACATATCATACTTTTGAATAGAAAAATATTTAGTTTTCAATCTATCACCTATGGTATTTTGTGAGTCAAACTCTCTCACAATTAAAACAAAATTTAAGAATAAGAAGCAGAGGAAGCTTGATTTTGGTTTTCTCCAACTACCCCTTTAAATGCCTTTCTTGATCTTCACAACCTTCTTCCCTCAGATTATACAACCCGAAGCAAGGTGATACCATTCCCAGATAAACGCATTCTGCCAAGCACTGAATAATATTCAAAAATTTTCCCTAGGTGAAATCTCTGGTATCAGAACACGTGATGGGAAAGAAAAAAAAGTTGAGGTGCTGCTTATCACCATTCAGATCTCAACAGTCAGGGAAGCTGTATACACCCTGAAAGGGCAAATGAGGCCAAAATAGCATCTGCAAATAGCCAGAAGTTTAGAAGTCCCATAATATTCATTAAGGAAGCGGTAAAGCGCTACCCAAATAGAGGAACAGAGAAATCAAGCAGAGAGAGAAGCAACAATGCTGCTGATTATTTTGCTCTAATATAAATCATTCTGTTGAGGGCTTTGTTGGTATTGCTGTCTTCAGTGTGTGTACTGTGCTGGGAACCTCTGGTAGCATTTGATTAGAAAGGTACAGTTGTCAGTGCATTTCTACTCTTTAGAAATGTGAAGTGATGAAATATCAAAGTTAATATTTTTGCCAATCTTCCCTGCCCTTTGCAATCTTGCATCTCTCCAGGGGCCTGAAATCCGCCGGTCCTGGAGCAGATCCACGTGTGACTTCCAACAAAGCCTCTCCAAGGAGAGGCTGTGTTTGATTCCACATTGGGCAGACAAACATGCTCTTCTGAGTTCTCCCCAGTGAGTGTGGGAGACTCCAAAGACAGGCACAGTGATAGAGCAAAAGGTTCTGTGGCAACTAAGCCAAAGGTTCTGTTGTGATTGTGATTTTATTTACCTATTTTGTTTTGTTTTTCCTTTTCTACCTTTATCTTCCCTTTTGAGAAAGTTGAACACAAAATGAATATTTTTTAAAGAAAATGATGAAAGAAATATTTACTACTTGAAGAATCGTTGCAGAGGAAATTCTGCAAAATTCAGTGGAGTAAAATTCGTCCCTGTAGATATCACTTTCAGTAGCGTTTTGATCCCTTCCTTTTCATCTAAGTATTTATACCAAAGTCTGTTTATCCTATAAGTGATTTTTGGCCAGATATACTCTCGGAAAATTTTGAATTCTCTTTTATTGGTTTTCTTTCTCTTTATTTTTCCACTGCTGCTACTCCCTCAGTGTCTACTTTGGTTTTATGTATTTGTAATATTAACCATTCATTAAAATGTCATGGCCTTTACTGTTTTCCATACTCTGGGCTCTTTGCATGATCTGGAAGGAGGTTGGAGCTAAGATGTAGAACTCTGGATGCCTGCAGTAGTGGAGGCAGACTTTGAGTCTAGACTTGCCAATGATATATAAATTACACAATTATCACTCAGGAGGTCCATTAATTGTACCCATTCCCAGGACACATCCCTGAGACTCTGGTCCTGTATGCCTATCTGAGGACTCAGGAATCTGAATTTTAACATGTACCCTAAGTAATTCTGATGTAGGTGATACATACATCAAGAATGCTGTTCTAGAGTATAATGCTCAAATTCATTGGTGAGTCATCCAAGGTACTTCATAATTGGCTCTTGAATGCAAGGTTTGTTCTCAAATTTTCAAACTATACCAAAGAGGTTCAAAGCTATTCTTCTACCCGTTCTTTCTCCCTATGCCCTCCTTACTTTTCTCAACTTATTTTATTATATCACAAGGTATGGTGTTTATAACCCATGTCTTAGTGTCAAACATTCTTTAGAATCTGAAAGCCTCTCCTCTCCAGCTTCACAACTTTAGTTTCATCACCTTATGGAAGCCAACTTACACTTCTGCAGTCTCTTCATTTGTAAAATTGGGTTAATTAAGGTTGTCATATGAATTCAGTGCAAGGTCCATGGAAATGTAACCTAAGAGGTCACATATGACCTCACACTTGTAAGGGTCCACATCTAATTTAATGCTCTACTTTAGCAACCTTGAAATTCTTAATAATTTTTGAACAAGGGAATCTGCATTTTAATTTTGCACTAGGCCTTGCAAGTAATGTAACTGGTCCTGTATATATCAAAAGAGATAATTTGTATATTGAACTGTCATTAGCAGATATTTAGTTGTTCTTCTTCTTCTTTCATGACTGCATATTCTAACTTGGATCTTGTTGAGGCTAGCCCTGATTAAAAATGTTGCTTTATGTATGTTCAAAGAAAGAAAATGCTGAGTAATGAACAATATTCAACACAACTGTTCTCCAGTATTGACCCAAAAGCATTTTTAACTTCTGTGAAGAGACTGGACACATCGAACTGTGCATCAAGTTCTCCAGGACCCAGGGTCAAATCTACTGACTAGTCTCTGCCTTCAGAATGGGTTTATTGTACTAGTTTTTGCACTGAAAATTATTTATTTCTGCTTTGAGACTTTCAGAACATTTTATTCCCTTGACTCCTGAAATCAAAATAACTGTAAACTCTTCAACTCAAATTATCAAATATAAGATTATACCAATAATGAAGTAGGAAATTAAAAAAATTGAATTGTCAACTTTCTCTTGAAGATTAATTATTGAAGTTTATAACAACACTGTAAGCTTTCTGGTCTAAAAAGTTGAACCTGAATCCAATAAATTCTCCAGGTGTCAATGTTAGTTTACTGGATATATGTAGGACATATGCATATGTTCCATAGCACTAAGAAGTCCTGTGAAATAGATTTAAAAAGATGAAACAACCTAATGCAAATTATTGACCTAGTTTGGATCTTGATTCAAGCAAACCATAAGACAATGTGATTGATAGACATATAAATCAAAAAATCAGAATTGAGGGGCTTCCCTGGTGGAGCAGTGGTTGAGAATCTGCTTGCCGATGCAGGGGACACGGGTTCGTGCCCCGGTCCAGGAGGATCCCACATGCCGCAGAGTGGCTGGGCCTGTGAGCCATGGCCACTAAGCCTGCGCATCCAGAGCCTGTGCTCCACAGTGGGAGAGGCCACAGCAGTGAGAGGCCCGTGTACCACAAAATAAAATAATAATAATAAATAAATAAAAATAATCAGAATTGAGAGTCCAAAAGTAGGCCAATTCATATATGGTAAAATGATCTTTTACACAGCTGACAAAGTAATGCAGTAAGTAGTGATGGCACTATTTAACAAATGGCACTGGAACATTTGGGTATCCAAAAAGAAGAAATCAAACCTTGACCCTTATCTCACAAGACATGCAAAATTCAAATTAAAATTGATGAAAAGTATAAATGTAAAAGTTAAAAACTATAAAATTTCTAAAATAAAATGTAAGAGAAAATGATTGCAATTTTTGGATAAGCAAGTATTTCTTAAGATATAAAAAATATGAACCATAAAAGAGAAAGTGAATAAATTGAACTTCCTCCAAATTAAATACTTCTGTTCTTTGAAAAACTCAATTATTAAAATAAAATTAAAAGATGTAGAGTTGTGTCAGTAACACTCTTCTAACCCCAAAATAGGACAAATAAATCCATAAAAAATAGGCAAAAGATCAGTAAGCACTAAGATCTCATCATCATTAGTCATCAGAGAAATACAAATTAAAACTAAAGTGAGATTACACTATACAACCATTATTATTGCTAAAATTAAAAAGAATCAAGGACTGGAGCAAATGAACCATTTACATTTATTGGTGGGAATGTAAAATAGTACAATCACATAGGAAAATTAGCAATTTTCCATAAAGGTAAATGTACGTTTAGAATATAGCCCAGTAATCTCACTCTTAGGTTATCTCCCTAAGAGAGATAAAAACATCTCCAAAGATTTGTTCTCAAATGCTCATAGTAGTTTTATTTATAAGAAGCTCCCAACTTAAATATCCATCAACACGTGAACACATAAATAAAATGTCATACATCCGCACAATGGAATACTACTCAGCAATAACACAACAAACCACTGACATAAAACAACACAGCTGTATCTTTAAAGTTTAACACTGAGTTTAAAAGCCAGGTATGAATATGTATACATTACATGATTACATTAATATGAATTTCTATAAAATGCAAACTGAGTGCAATTATATCTGTATTTTCCTGGCACAGAGTGTTCAAGAAAGAGGAATGAATGAATTTGAAGGTACACAGGAAAATTTGGGGGGTTGATGGAAATATTTTATTAATTGTGTTGCTAGTTAAATACATGTGTACAGTTTTCAAATCTCACCAAAATGTACACTTAACATGCCTGAAATTTTATTGTGCATACATTTCACCTCAATTTTTAATTGGATTTCCTGTGAATGAGGAGTGTAATTCAAATTAATTGAATTGACTGTAACTCCATGTTTTACAAAAAGCACACAATGTGTCAATTCAATATTCTACTCAATGACTACATGATACCAATCTTAAGTAAAGTTCAAAGTCATTTATGAAGATAGTCAAGGACAGGGGTTTGGTAAGACTTAAAGCTAGGATATAGTACAATAAATTTGTCCTTGGAATTCAGGGATGTGTGTGTGTGTGTGTGTGGTGTGTCTACTAGTCGTATCAGAAATTGGGTAATGAAAAGGGGTTTATGGGAATTAAAAGCTAGAAAAAAGCTAGTGCTAGAAAAAGAAAATAACAAAAAGAATACAAGTATGCTCTTAATTTGGATTAAGAGCACAATTTGAAGTTGCCAATTATACTCACTCTATAGCCATTCAGATTGTATTACCAATGTTCAAATCAACTAATGAAATCAAAGGCTGTATGTTATATGACTTGGTGAATGAAAATTATGATTAGAGTAGTGGGCAATTTTGTAACTGTGGTTTACTTCTGGGCAGTGACAATATGAATGGAATGACACAGATTTTAAAACTCAGAATTTCTTGATGAGTGAAAGTAAAATAGAGTTATAGACAGCAGTAGGAGAAATGAGATCATCAGCTTGCTTGTGTTTAGTTTTGCTGATTAATAACTTCACTTACATACTCATCCTCTTCTATTTAATTGATCTCTAACTAATATTTCTCAAAATGCACTCTGCACCACACCTGCAGAGAATCATGTGTATTAAAATTGTGATTTCTGAGATTCCTTCAAACATACTTAACTGAGGTATTTTTAAGTTTTCTGTCTGAGAGTCAACAAGCACCCCAGGCATTCATTCACAGGTGTCCCAAAGTTTGAAAACCTCAGTTTGGATTGTATCCATTTAAATATTAAGGGAATTTTAAAGTTCTGCAGCCCATACTATAAAAGTTAAGTCCTAGTTTTGGTCATCTAATTCATCCAATTTCCTGTAAAGGAGGTGTGAAAAAGATGAAGGAACTCCATGAAGAATACCTGAGGGGTCCATACAGTGAAGGAACGGCATTATAGTTGTTTAATCTTGAGGCAAAAAATTACCACAGGAAAGGGGTAACTGAGAGTATTGTGGTTCTTGAAACTGCAAAACTGTATGAATGAGAAATTAGAAATTTAATTTGTTCCTTATAAGCCAACTGAGGATGTACTTTATCCTGCATTCTACTATCTATATATAACACTGTATGTTATATATGTACATATATATATATATATATATATATATATATATATATCATATTTTAAATACAGCATACATATGTTCATTAAAAATAAAAAGTAAAACTTGACCAATGATTACCTAATGAACAGAACGATTAGTTAATTTCATTCCTTGTTTCAGCCATTCCTCATTATATATTTACTGACTACTCTAAAACTCTGATATTAATATTGTACAAAATTTTAAGAAAGATGCCATAACCAATGGAGATTACAGTTCATTGATGAGACCAGACTGGTATACATCTCTTAGAAAACAATAAAAGTTATATGTAAATGTCTATAGAACTCTATATAAATATAATACAAATAGAGAAGAAATGAGTAGAGTTCAAAATACTTGAGGAGAAATTTCCATAAAGAAGATAACAGAAAACACATTCTTTAAGGTTGGGTAGGATTCAAACCAAAATATGTGTGATGGTTATTACTAGGAAAGGGACAATATAGGCAAGTCATGAAAGCAGAATACAGTACCTCTTCAGTGAGATTAAAAAGGTGAAGGGTGGTATTAAATCAATGGGCCAGCACAAAGGGGTTAAATAGGATATGGAATTTAAGAGCCAAAATTGTTCTTTTGTGGTGGAGATAACACTGATGAATGATCAACAATCATCTGTGGAAGGAAGAACATCACCTTAAGGAGGAGATCCTTAAAGTATCAGGGCTTGAGCTTACCTTAGAAAAATGAGAAATCTGTGTGAGTAGGAAAACCTCCCAAAACTGTAGGAAAACCAAATAGACACCGAAAGAAACCAAAGCCTGGAGATATGGGCAAGGTCTCTACTATAAGGTGTCTCAGGTGTCACATTGAAGATTCTCCATTTGTCTGGAAAGTCAGAAGACGTCCTGAAGGTTTTTCATCAGAAACTAAATGCAATAGATTTGTATTATGTAAAGCCTAATCTTGTTATAGTGTGGGAAGTAAATCAGAAGCCCAAGTAGAGATAGCTGGGCCAGTTGGAAAAGTGATGTGTCATTGTAATTCATGTAAGAAGTGGCATTAGCTTCTCTAAGGTGGTAGTAAGTAGAAAGTTGGGGGGATGTAGGAATGGGAGAGGGAGCAGTGGGAAACAGCAGTGGAAATGAGTAGCATTTATTGTCATCCACCTGCACCCCACCCAGTGAGACTCTCACATAATCCCCATTCCTCCCACTTTTGGTAGCAGAGTATAGGTATATAAATAAGTAGATGTTCCCTTTTCTTCTTAATTTATTGTACTATTAATTCCCATGTGTATGCTTAAATATGTATATGTGAATGTGCGTGTGTGTACGTGTGAGAAAAGGAGAGAGAGAGAGAGGAGAGAGAGGTGGGATGAGGGTGGGGATGCCTGCTCCAAACACAGGAGTGTTTTCTTAAACTGATATAACACCTTGTTGGCTAAACGGAGATGCCTATCATCCTTCATTAATAAAAATTAACCGTAAATCTCCTTGCCTCCCACAGGAGGGCCTTTTAAACATTCCATCGGGGGCTTGCAGGGGACGTCTGGCAGTGAGTCAATCAAGAAACAGCAAGAACTGGCAGCAGAATCTACAAGGATTTAAAAAAATATATATATTTATATATATTAAAAGTGTTAAAATATATAAAGTATATATTTAGATTCTTTGTTGTCTATCTGCCAGTCCTAAGCAGGCTTCATCTGAACTTGTTTTCATGGTCTTTCCACAGACAGTCTCTTTTCCCACCCTCCCATCACTACATCCTTATTCTTCCCTCACCACCCCTACACCCCCATCCCCTGCTGTCCTCCTGGTGCTGGAGACCTGTGCAATATCATTTTCCGCATAATAAAATTTGGAGTGACATTAATGTAAGTGTAATTTTATAGAAGGGAATGGGCCTGGCTGATAGTTTCTACCTGCTGTGTTTTGATGATAGACATCAGGATGTCACCATCTGTGTAATGAAATTTCACCTCTGTAATGGTTCAGATTATCAAACATTCTTCCAAGCTGGCTCTGGGAATCTATTTATTTATTTATTTACATATTTATTTATCTGTGAACAGCACTGGAGGCCTGTTTATAATAGAAGTTATGGGCAAAAAGAGTTTTAAGTGCATTAAGCAAAGTAAAGGAGAAGAGAATCTAAACCTTTGCTATTGCCCCATAGATACATTGATCATGAAGTCACTCTTTATAGTCCTAGACAAAAGGTTTTATTTTTACATATATAATGCCCCCATTGCTCTCTAACTGGAACATATCAAATTGATGGGTTAGTGTCAAGTAGATATAAAATTAAGGAACAAAAAATACATTGGGTGTTTTTAATATAGATATTTATATACCATCTCATTTAATCTCCAAACAGTGTTGTCAGGATGCAGTGAGTTAACATACAGCTCCAATAGACACATATAGGTCAAAATATGTAATACTCACCAAAACGTAGGTGCTATTACCCTTCAAAGAAAAAAGTGAGACTCAGAGAAGATAATTAACTTGTCAAGATGACCCAGGAATGAAACATGTTTTAACTCAGATCTGTTTGTCTCACAAATTCATGCACTTTTCATTTCCAAGTTTCTTCCCAGGCACTGAGGCCAAATTGGGACAAGTGAGTGGGATTCAGTAGAGAGAATCTCAGATATGTCCAACTGCCCCAATATGATTCAATATATTCAAGTTGTGATATCGACTATCTGCATCTCTAGTTGCAAGCAATGAACTAGAATTTGTTTGCTTTCTATTTCCTTGATGTGTAGCTGAGAAAAATGTCATTAAGAAGATAAAGAAGATAAGACAGAAAATAAATATTGCTTTATAATCATATCAGGTAGATAGCAAACTGCTTATTCCATGATATTATAAATCCATTTTTGTATGAGTACTTAAAACTATATTTCAGATTATACCCAGATGTCTAGACTTTTTGCAATTCTGAATTCTGAATCAAGTTCTGAATATTATAGCTGATTCTATCTTCTATCTTCTTTTTAAAAAAATGCCAGTAGTATTATTTCATGATTATTCAGTGTCTTATTTTTCTATTTTTAACCTGAAAAACTTCAGAGATTCAAAACGTTGCCTCAATGTTTTAAATCGGTGTGGATGCTTTAACTTTGAGGTGTGCCACAATGGTAAATAATAATAATAATTCAATCACAAAATATTTAAATCATTTACCTCTGTTGTAAATGCATTTTTATAATTTTTACTCATTTGCAATTCTTATAGGATTTCTTGAGTAGGAAAGAAAGGAATGGAGTTAGTATTGTTTGCCACGTAAAATCCAAAGCCTCTTACTTATGTGATGGTCTGTAGGAGTGCAGAACCCACATGAAAATCAATTATAAAGTCTTAGCAAAAACCTGGGAATCGTGGGTATACTTTATTAAGTGCAACTGACATTTGAGTCCCTCTTTTATAATCTCAATTGTTTTTACCCTGTCTCTCATCCATTCTGCATAATCTCACTCTTTTTGATGACTTGGTTTATATCCCACACTGTGTACTTGTCTGACACCCCCAGTTTTATTGAAAACCCTCCTAAGTGATGGGCTACTTTTACCTGCCTTTAAGTCTACTGGGATATCTAGCATAGTGCACTGGACAATCAGGGATTCTGTTTACTTGCATTCAATCACCTCTTTTTACTAGTTTTAAAACCAAAAGAGGTACCTTAGTTTCAATAGAACTCAGAGTTTCTGCCTCTAGTCTATCTAGTGGACCTTCTAAGTGTTCTTATTGTCTCCTGTCATTTCTGGTTCTCAGATTCTCCTGCATGGAGCCTTAAGCCTTTCTTCATTACCTCAGTCAGGAGTCACTGTGGCTGGAGATTGAAGAGCTCATCCTTGATCACCATCTTTTGTGAGCTGAGGAAAGAATCAAAATACTTAATACCTGGACAGATAGCCCAAGAGTCACTGGCGTGTGAAGCCAGCAATGTTTTGTTGGTGGTGAGCACATACTTATTCACTTTGGAATAAACAAACCCAGTGGTATAGGTTTGTTTATCAATAAGGGGTAAGGATAGAGGTGGGGAATAAGTTTATATTCTTGACATCTTCCATCTGGGTCTTAGGGAAAAAAAAAAACCCTGCTATCTCAAAATTGGAATATTTCTTTTAAAATAAGCTTTACGCAGTCCTGAAACTTTTGCATGGACCAGAGGCCAGAGCTTGGAATACTGTCTCTGAGTTAATAAAAGAACTCTAATGAGAGACATTTTATCTATATCTGTGTACACCTATAGCCTCCAAAATACCACATTATACTATTTTATTTGCACTCCTTTCTAAATCACACCTAACTGCATTCAGTTTGATATAAACATTAGATGGTAGATGACGGACATATATTTGATTGTCATTGCTAGGCTTGTCCTAGTAAAGACTTGCTGGCAGAAGTCCAAATCTTACCTACCAAATCTACCTACCTGTGTCTTACTTTCCAATTTCCTCAGAGCCCCTCACATTTTCGCTTCTGGGAATATGCCATTTTCCAACACTTATCAAGATAAATTATTCACTGATGCTTCACCACAAAAAAGACTGTTGCATTCACTGAACTTCTAATCTGAAAATTCAAGTTCAAACACTCATACACACACACACACACACACACACACATACACACCCCACATGCATATAGAGTCTATGCTTTATCCTTCTATTTACTTTTCACTGAGTCCTCCTCCAGTGTTTAAAACTTCTTCAGCTGCTTTGATGTTTGCTCTTTCTTTAGAGGTTAGAGGTGGAAAGATGAACAGTTCAAATGAAGTCTGTTTTCCTTATACTGGGTCTGGAGTCACAGCAGTAAAAGAATACCAGGTTAAGGGTTGAGCTTCATTGAACTGGAATTCTGGGTGTATAAACTAAGGTTAGGGAATTTTCCATTGCTAAAGATTATGAATAGGCATGAACAAGGAGCCAAGGTAACTCAGGAAGTTAGGAGGAACTGGAACTGTCAGTGGCCATAAACTTTTTTTTAAAATAAATTTATTTATTTTTGGCTGCATTGGGTCTTCATTGCTGTGCGCAGGCTTTCTCTAGTTGTGGCGAGCGGGGTCTGCTCTTCATTGTGGTGCACAGCCTTCTCATTGTGGTGGCTTCTCTTGTTGTGGAGCACAGGCTCTAGGCGCACGGGCTTCAGTAGTTGTGGAACCCGGGCTCAGTAGTTGTGGCTCGTGGGCTCTAGAGCGCAGGCTCAGTAGTTCTGGCGCATGGGCTTAGTTGCTCTGCAGCATGTGGGATCTTCCCAGGACCAGGGCATGAACCCGTGTCCCCTGCATTGGCAAGAGGATTCCTAACCACCACGCCACCAGGGAAGCCCGGCCATAAACTTTTGATCAGATAGCTTTTAAGGAGGAAGAAGGTCTTGTGTTTTAGAATAAACAAGATGTTAGAAATCCAGGTCCTATCTTATTACAATAAAAGTGAGGTAAAGAGGTCAGATCTGGGGCCCATTAACTTGCTGTGAAGTTAGAAACAAGAGTTGATTTTCACAGGTCTCAAATCACTGGGAATTTCTGAGTTCATGCAAAGTGTGTTAGCTTTAAGAATAATGTAGTTTCTTTCTACTGCTCTGAATTTGTAATTCAGCCAGAAAATGAAGTTAGGCTCAGTAATTTAGGAATAGAAGAAAATTTCCTCAACTTGTTTACAAACACCTCAAAAATTCTATAGTAACATTACACTAAAATGATGAGAAACTTAAAGCTTTCCCACTAAGATCAGGAACAAGGTAATATGTCCCCTCTCACTACTCCTTTTTGTACTTGAGGTACCAGCTAATGAAATAAAACAAGAAAAGAAAATAAAATGTATATACAGATTGGGAAGGAAGAAATGAAACTATATTTTTTTCACAGATGACATGACCATCTATGTAGAAAATGTGAAAGAATCAACAATAACAACAACAAAAAGACTCCTGGAACTGATAAGCAATTATGGTAAAGTTGCAGAATATAAGTTTCCTATATAAAAGTTAATCACTTTACACTTATTAAAAAAATAAGTGGAATGTGAAGTTAAAAATACAATACCAGGGAATTCCCTGATGGTCCAGTGGTTAGGGCTCTGTGCTTCCACTGCAGGGGGCGCAGGTTCCATCCCTGTTTGGGGGAACTGGGATCTCTCATGCTGCACAGTGCAGCCAAAAAAAAAAAATGCAATACTATTTACATTAGCATCCTCCAAAATGAAATACTAAGGTATAAATCTAACAAAATATGGATAAGATCTATGTAAAGAAAATACAAAATTTTGATGAACAAAATGAAAGTAGAGTCAAATGGAGAGATATTTCATGTTCATGGATAGCGAGACTCAATATTTTCAAGATATCAGTTCTTCTCAACTTGATCAATAGATTCAATGTCATCCCAGTCAAAATCCCACCAATTTATTTTGTGGATATCAACAAACTGATTCTAAAATTTATATAGAGAGGCAAAATACTCACAATAGCCAACACATTAATTAAGTAGAAGAACAAAGTTAGAAGACTGACACTTCCTGACTTCAAGACTTACTGTAAGGCTACAGTAATCATGACAGGCTGTTTGGCATTTGTAAAAGGATAGAGACCTCTGAAATAGACCCACATATATATAGTCAACTAAACTTTGACAAAATAATAAAGTCAGGTGCAGTAGATCCTGTTTCTCTCACGACTTTATTTTTTATAGACTCTACTCAGCCACCCTTTGGTGATGATTTTCTATTATGCAGAGAGAAGCCAGGAATCTAGTTAAACTCATAAGGTCAAAAACTTCTATATGTCTGTGATTAAAGAAAATAAGAAAAAAATTCATATTCAACTGTAAAAAGAAGAGACAATGACATATATATTGTTTGAAATTGCATACAATATATTAAAACCTTGATTGAACTAAACCTAAAGATTTAAAACTTTATATTATCTTGTCTATATTTAGGGAAGGTTTTTTTTTTTTTTTTTTTTTGTGGTATGCGGTCCTCTCACTGCTGTGGCCTCTCCCGTTACAGAGCACAAGCTCCAGACATGCAGGCTCAGTGGTCATGGCTCATGGACCCAGCCGCTCCGTGGCATGTGGGATCCTCCCGGATCGGGGCAAGAACTTGTGTCCCCTGCATCGGCAGGGGGACTCCCAACCACTGCGCCACCAGGGAAGACCTTTACTGATTTTTTGACATAAAAAGTTTACTGACTCTAAGTTAGAGAATAATGATATCAAAAAGTGTCATCTAAGCTACTTTAAGTGACTAAAAATTAAGGACAAATAACTAACAGAACAAAAGAAATTAAAATGTTATGCCTGATGTTTTAGAGAACAAGTAGTTAATGAAAACAATAGGTATTTGACAAGCAAGCAAACAAACAAAAATCCTAACATTAATCCTAAAGAAGAGGGGATATGGCACTAAAACCCCTATTTTCAAGATGCTCCATCATAATAGAATTTAGGGAACATTTCCCCCAGTTTATAGAAGTGAAGGAAAATGCAACTTGAAAGAAAGAAAGAAAGAAAGAAAGAAAGAAAGAAAGAAAGAAAGAAAGAAAGAAAGAAAGGAAGAAAGGAAGAAAGAAAGAAAGAAAGAAAGAAAGAAAGAAAGAAAGAAAGAAAGAAAGAAAGAAAGAAAGAAAAAGAAAGAAAGAAAGAATTAGGGTCTTTTTTAAAGGCATGAATAAATGCCAAAATAAAAAATAGATTATCTTGAGAGTGGTCAAAATTGCATTCACAAGGAATAGAACATAAGTGTTACACACATTGCAGAAAAGAATAAAACAGAAAGTAGGAAAGGGATTTAAATTAGAGACAATACTCTAGTATATCTAACTGATACTTCTTAAATACCTATTGGATTATTAGATGGTGAAAAAATCATTATACACAACCACTCCTCAAATCTGTCTCCCATTATAAATAGTAAAAATGAGGAAGAAATAAATAACTGCCAGAAAATATTATAGAAAGCACTAGGTGCTGTATTACTGATAGGATGATCATTGAAATGTCCCAGATAGTTAGCCATTAACAAATGTCTGCTAAAGATGCTCATATAATGAGCAGATAAAAGGTTTGGGCTAATGGGCTTTCCAGTACCAGTAATACATCTGGGTACCTGCCCACTCAAAAATTTATATTTATGTTTTTAATGATGAATTTTCCTTTCTCATTTTCTTTTTCTTGTATTTTCCCTTTTAACGTCAAGAAAATCTTTCCCAGAAGTTGCCTATGAGACATTATCCACTGTCTCATTGGCCAGAGTTGTGTCACCTCCTACTTTTAATGAAATCATGTAAGTATCTATACTTATATCAGAGAAAATATACTTTAAGATGAAGACTATATCAAGAGTCAAAGAAAGTCATATATAATGATAATAGGGTCAATCCATCAAGAGGATATAATATTTGTAAATACTTATACACTTACTATAGGTGCACCTAAATATACAAATATTAACATATTTGAAGGGATAAATAGATAACAGTACAGTAGTAGGTGTCTTTAATACCCCATTTTCATCAATGGGTAGGTCATCCATATGGAAAATCATAAAGAAACATTGGACTTAAACTACACATTAGAGGAGATGGTCCTAACAGACATATACAGAGCGTTCCATTCAACAACAACAGAATACTCTTTCTTCTCAAGTGCACATGGTACATTTTCCAGGATAAATAATATGTTATGACACAAAGCAAATCATAATACATTTAATAAAATTGAAATCATACCAAGCACCTTTTCTGACCACAGTGGTATGAAACTAGAAGTTAATTACAAGAAGAAAACTGTAAAATTCCTGAATATGTGGCTACTAAACAACATGCTCCTGAACAACCAATGGGTCAAAGAAGAAATCAAAAGAGAAATTTAAAAAAATCTTGAGAAAACTGAATTTGGAAATACAACATAACAAAAACTTGTGAGAACTGCAAAAGCAGCTCTAAAGGGAAGTTTATAACAATAAATGCCTTCATTAAGAAAAAAGAGAAATCTCAAACAACCTAAATTTGCATCTCAAGTGACTAGAAGAAGAAGAACAAATTAAACCCAAAATTATGTGTCGGAAAGAAATAATAAAGATCAGAACAGAAATAAATTATATAAAGACCAGAAAAATAATAGGAAATATCAATGAAACTGAGTGTTTTTTCTAGACTTACCAAGAAAGGAAGAGAGATGACTCAGATTAATAAAATTATAAATGAAAGAGGAGACATTACAGCTGATACCACACAAGTAGAAAGGATCATGAGACTATTATGAACAATTATATATTAACAAACTGGACAACCTAGAAAAAATGTTAAATTCCTTGAAACATACTATCTATGAAGACTAAATCATGAAGAAATAGACAATCTAAACAGGTCATTTACTAGTAAAAAATTGAATGAGTAATAATAAAAAGAAAACAAAAACTCCCAAAAAAGAAAAGCCCAGGACCAGATGGTTTCACAAGTGAATTCTATCAAATATTTAAAGAAGAAATAACACCAGTCCTTCTCAAAATCTTTCAAATAATAGAAAAGGGATAGAACACTTCCAAACTGAGTTTGCAATGGCAGCATTGCCCTGATACCAAAGCCAGAAAACTACACTATAGGCATACCTCAGTAATATTGTGGGTTCCGTTCCAGACCACTGTAATAAAGCAAGTCACATGAATTTTTTGGTTTCCCAGTAGATATAAAAGTTATGTTTACACTATACTATAATCTATTAAGAAAAAAATAGCATTTTGTCTAAAAAAATGTACATAGCTTAATTGAAAAATACTTTATTCCAAAAAATTGCTAACCATCATCTGAACCTTCAGCAAGTCATAAGAGTAACATCAAAGATCACTGATCACAGATCACCAAAACAAATATAATAATAATAAAAAAGTTTGGGATATTATGAAAATTACCAAATGTGAGCAAATATTGTTGGAAAAATTGTGCCTATGGACTGCTTCAATACAGGATTGCCACAAAGCTTCAATTTGTAAAAAACACAATATCTGTGAAGCACAATAAGGTGAAGTACAATAAAATGAGGTATGCTTGTATAAGACAAGAAAATGACAGGCCAACATATTGGGTTGGCCAAAAAGTGCCTTCAGTGTTTAAATAAAAATAAAAGGCACATTTTTCATTTTCATCAAGAACTTTATTGAACAACGTATTCTCCCTTTTGTTCCATTACCTTCTGCCATTTTTCAGGAAACTTCATAATTCCATCTTCCCAAAACTTATCTTTTTGAGCAAGTAACTGTTCCAGGGAACAGTTCTTCCAGGGAATTGAAATTTTTTCCATTAAGATAATTTTGTAAAGACTGAAATAAATGGAAATTCGAAGGTGTAATGTCTGGTGAATACAGCAGATGAATTGGAACTTCCCAGCCAAGCTATAACAGTTTTTGCCTGATTATCAAAGAAATATGCGGTCTTGTGGTATCCTGATGGAAGACTCTGCATTTCTGTTCACTAACTCCAGACACTTTTCATCAAGTGCCACTTTCAGTTGGTCTAATTAGAAGCGGTACTTGTTGGAATTAACTATTTGGTTTTCCAGAAGGAGCTCATAATAGAGGACTCCCTTCCAATCCCACCATATACACAACATCACATTCTTTGGATGAAGACTGGCATTTGGTGTGGTTGGTGGTGTTTCATTTTGCTTGTCACATGATCTCTTCTGTTCCACATTATTGTACAGTACCCACTTTTCATGGACTGTCACAATTTATTTTAAAAATGGAACTTTTTTTACGTTTAAGTAGAGAATCACATGTGGAAATAGAGTCAAGAACGTTTTTTCACTTAATTTATGTGGAACCCAAATATCAAAGTGATTAACATAACCAAGCTGGTGCAAATGATTTTCAATGCTTGATTTGTATATTTTGAGTATGTTGGCTATCTCCCGCGTGGTATAATGTTGATTATTCTCAATTAATGTCTTGATTTGATCCCTATCAACTTCAAATTTTCTACCCGACCATGGAACATTGTCCAGCGAGAAATTTCCAGCACAAAACTTTGCAAACCACTTTTGACACGTTTGATCAGTCACAACGCCTTCTCCATATACTGCACAAATCTTTTTTTGCATTTCTGGTGCGTTTCACCTTTCTTGAAATAATAAAGCGTAATATGTCGAAAATGTTGCTGTTTTTCTTCCATCTTCAATATTGAAATGGCTACATAAAAATTCACCAGTTTTGATGTCTTTTTAAAAATGCACACTGATATGACAGCTGTCAAGTATAATCTAACAAAAATTGTTTTGAATGAAGTTTAGACAACTAAGTGCTACTAGAGCCATCATATGGAAAAAAACAAATGAAACTTTTGGCCAACCCAATATGTTAGAGTATTCAGTAAATGGGAAAACACTACAGAAATATGAGTTAATATTACTGTTACTATACATTCACAGACTCAAAAACACTGCCCATATTTTCACAGAGGTGAGTGTTCAATGAGGATTATTTGTTATATAGGGCTATCAAATTATAATTTTTAAGTGTTTTTAGATGTACTTATCACCTATTTAGCATTAGTTGGTACTAGATTATTTTAAAAAGTAAAATAATTTGATAGCTCAAATTTCCTGGAGATATTTGTATATTTTTCATATTTGTTGACTTCACATACACATTAGTGACTTGGATCTCAATAATGCTAATTATATAACTACATGTCAGGAACTGTGCTAACTACTCTGTGTGTTTCATCTCCCTTCAACCTCATAATTAATTCTATAGAGTGGATATAATAACTTTAATTTCACAGATAAGAAAAATGAGGATTAATGGGGTTTTTGCAAATACGCTGTGTCAGAAAGATCATAACTGGAAAAGGTATGTTTTGTGTCCAAAAATGTATAATATTGTAGACAGCCCTTGTGCTTTACCACTACTTTAACTAGACAGTGTAGATGCTTGATATTCACTTTCAAATTAAATGAATGAATGAATATTGTCTTAGCTTAGATCTGACAACTTTACAAACTCACAATATTTCAGGAAAGGAAAATGTCTGGATCCCAAATATGTAGATTGTGTATACCATAATTATCTATCTTAAGCATTCCACCATTATATCACATTAAACAGGTCCAAGTTGTAACTCATTATTTTCCAAGTAATACTTGCTCCTTTTCCTGTACTCCCTGACTTACTAAAAGGTATCACTATCCACCAAATGTCCTGCCTTAAATATTTTAAGTCCTCTGTCTGCCTAATCTCCTATTAGTAATCCATTTCTAAATCATGTAAATTATTCTGTAAGGTATCTCAAACCCATCCATTTCCCATCTTGCTCCAATCATCACTATCTCTAAGCTGGGTTGTTCTTATAGAGTCCTAACTGGTCCCACCCACTCACATCCATTCTCCATGCTGCTGCTAGACTGTCCTTCTACCATCAGATTTGATTATACAGTATTTCTGCTTTAAACATGAAAAGTATTCCTATTACACTGAAGACAGAGATCAAACACCTTAGCCTGGCCTATGAGGATCTTCCTCATTTTTCCTTCTCCAATTCATTTCACACTTTCCACCATGGAAATAATTAACTAGTTGCACCTTCACAAGCAGGCTAAGTTTTCAGTGTCCTCACATCTTTTGCCTTACTTGTTCATCTGTCGGGACTGCCTTTTCCCACATCTATCCTACTTAGTGACTAACGCAGGACTGACCAGACAGTAATCTTCCCATAAGCTTTACCAGCTGAAGCTTACACAACTCCCCATTAACTCCTGAATCTGTCCCTATTATGACACTATCTCACCGCATTAATTCCTTGCTTGCCACTGACCCCACTAAGTGAAATCAGCTTGAGAACATGGGTCATGTCTTTTTTTTTTTTAATTTTACATAATCAGAATTTAGATGCCTGGCACAATTCTGATGCTCAATAAACTGTTTCAAAAACATAATAAATGAATAAGTGAATGGATAGACAGAAAGGAAGGAAGGAAAGAAAGAAGGGAGAAAGGAAGGGAAAGAGTACAAAAGGAAGAAAGAAAAACGTATGTCCTCTTGCTCAAGAAGAATATAAAAACTTAATACCTGTGGTTTTGGGGGTATGGGGATGGGATCAGAAGCATATGCTACTGTAAGATATAAGTGTTATTTTTAGAGAAAATAAATTATATTGTGTTTTTGTGTAGCAAACTGTAATCCTATCACCTTCCACTGTAAATCTGACCCTCCATGAAATAAATCTTTCCTATAATCTCAGTGTTTTTCTTAAGATGGTATTCTATTCTTTAAAAGAGTAAAATAATCTAATCTGCAGTTCCAAAATTTCACTTTTCAAAAAAAATGAAGATTATTGAAATTTATAAATTTGGCCATGGCAAAATGACATTTATGTTTTTCAGAGTTAAAATGAAATAAAATATCTAACTTACTGGGTTTTGCTTTCATGACAAATAGGCACTGACAAATACACACCACATTACCATCCTTGATTGCTCTGATGGAACTCATTTTCATCTTGTGTTCCTCTAATTACATGAAAATTGCATACTTTTTATGCATGACACATTTTGCACAACTTTAGCAAAAGGTTGTGAAGAGAGGGAAAAAAAAACAAAAAACATTTATCAGTTTTTTCCCCTTTCACAGCAGCAATTGATCATCTTCCTAGCAATCAATCTTGCTTTATGGGCCTATTTTTCTCCACTATTGTTGTAACCAAATGGCAGCAGAAAGGCACTGTACACAAAAAAAAATATGGTGGAGGTTTTTAGGTGTTTTTCTCAGCTTTTAATAGATGAGATTGAGGATGCCCTTGCTTTCCGATGATTGTTCTGAGTTGTTTTCTTTGCTCTTCATTCCCCTCTCTGCCTGGGTTTGAAGCTTTCACCATAGAAAGAGTGGTTGGACTCCTGTTTAAGAATCCTACTCCACTCTTTATTTCTCATTCAAACTACTTTACATTTACAGAGAATATTCAACATTTTAAAGCACTTTCTTATCAATTTTTAAAATTTTAGTTTCATAATAAAATGGGATATATTTAGAGAAGATCATTTTAATCTGCATTTTAAAGATGAGGAAATTGAATGATTATATGACTTGTGACTTTCCTAAATTAATGTGATTTATTTGTTTTGAATCTTGTAGTTGACTCAGAAGTCCTGGCTTCCAGTCCCAGCTTTTCCCAGAGGGGTTGGCTTCTCTTTAATAAAGACCTGGGAAAATAATTTTTCTGCTACCTATCCATAAAAATGCATACAAAGAACACACCAATAACAAATATCAGAGCAAATTACAGTCAATCAATTGGGTGTTTCTTTTACCATTCTTTATTTTTATTCTTTCTGAGAAAGAAGGCAGTGGCGTTCACAGGAAGCTCAGCATCACTGTATTTAACTCGAAAGGAATTGTAGAAGGCACATCTCATTCCTTGAAAATAATGACAAATTATGCAATTTTTGTTTTACTCAACTAGATTGAAGATGCCTGGGGAATAGCCAAGCTGCTTGGCAAAGGGAGGCATTGATGTTTGGGACTTTGGAGCCAAGGGAGCGGCATTGCTTTTCAAACAGGTGCAGGCTCCTAAAGCCTCGCTCATTTCCCCTTTTTGGACAGGCGCAGCACCTGACCAACTTTGGGAGAACAAATCCTCCATCTGGACGAAGGGAAAGAGAGCTGGTCGCCTGTGGAGGTGCAGAGAACAAGGCTCTGCTTCCCTTTGAAGTGCTGGCGTTCTCCTTAATCACCTGGAAAAGTCTTAATTTAAAGAGGGGCTCTTAGACAAGCAGGGGATCTCAAGTATATTTGACTTTCATATCCAATCTACTTCCCTTTCATCAGGTTTATTAAAATTGGTGATGTGTTCATTGTGAACCCCATTTGTATCTGAATATGGAGTACTTCCTTTAGGGTCTCCCTCACTGCTTTGTTTGGTCCTGTGATGCATTCATATTGCTGCCTTTGCCATGGAGTCAATATTTCTGGGGATAAATACTGTGATGTCAGGTACACTGGATTATAATTGTTGCAGGGTAAAAACAATGGGACTTTATGTTCTTAGAATGCCTAATTAGACGACAGTAAATGCATTGTGGGACAGCTGAAAAACACAAGCCTAGGAAGTGCTGAATTTTTCAACAGTGGATATACATGCATTGATGCACTTTATATCTTTACTCATATGAAATAAATATCCTAAAGGAATTCTCTTACTGTTTTAGAAAGATACCTGAAAGATTCACTTTGGAGAAACACACAAAATCCATAAAGCTATAGTCTCAGGAGTACTAGTTAGCTCCATACAGTGCATGGGGAATGTGACAGTCATTCTAGTACACGCACCTCACCCAAATGCCTTCTTTTTAAAAAACGGAGGGAGGATAAGTGACTTTTTGATTTTATACTTGGGTTTGCATCCTGGATGCAACCATATGTTAGGGATACAAGAAACGCAGGGGAGTTCTTGCCATAAAAGAGTTTGTATTTTATGTGAGATAAATAAAATCATCTGAGAATACAACTGTAAAAACAGAATTAAGCATTTAAAAAGATAATGGGAAATCAGAGTAAGACAATTTTAGTCAAAGAAATAGGTAACAGCATTTAGGGATTGCAGTTTGAGATCAGCTTTAAAAGTTGTATAAAGTTATAAAGAGAGGGATGTGGATGGTATATCCTTAGTGTTAATGAATTAAAAGAGAAAATCTGTGTAAGAATAAACCAGCAGCTTCTAGTGGGGACTCTCACTATGTCATAAGGGAAGGTTTTTTTGTTTGTTTTTTTTTATTGTTTAGTTTTTATTTCATAGCCATAAACTTAACTTTTCAATTCAGCTAAACTTGGAGGGGTATAAGGAAAATATGGAACCCAAAGAAGTGCAATGACAGCACAAAAAATATAGTATATTTTGAGCAGATGGGGATGAAGGGGTGCTCTCCTGAGCTACAGAACAAATGGTCTGGTGGTTAAGATAAAATACAAGTCAAATTTATTATTAGATTTGTCCACAGTCAGCAATGGTGATCTTCTTGCTGGTCTTGCCATTCCTGGACCCAAAGTGCTCCATGGCTTCCACAATATTCATGCCCTCTTTCACTTTGCCAAAGACCACATGCTTGCCATCCAACCACTCAGTGTTGGCTGTGCAGATGAAAACCTGGGAACAGTTTCTGTTGAGGCCAGCATTTGCCATGGACCAGATACCAGAACCCATATGCTTCAGGAGGAAATTCTCATCATCAAATTTCTCCCCATAGATGGACTTGCCACCACTGCCATTATGGCATGTGAAGTCACCACTCTGACACATAAATCCCGGAATTGTTCTGTGAAAGCAGGAACCTTTATAACCAAAGCCTTTCTTCCCAGTGCTCAGAGCACGAAAGTTTTCTGCTATCTTTGGAACTTTGTCTGCAAACAGCTCGAAGGAGACACGGCCCAAGGGCTTGCCGTCGAAGATGATGTCAAATAACATGGTAGGGTTGACAATGGTTGGGTAGAGTGGGAGGTTCTGAGGTGAGAGCATCTGCAAAGCCATAAGGAAAGTTTTGAAAAGATCTCTCTGGAGAAATGGAGACTCACCTTTAGGCAGTTATCAGATTGGAAGTTAAAGATGAAGTTCCATTTTTGATTCTGAGCGAAGTCTGTGTGTGTCTGTGTGTGTGTGTGCCCACTCATGCACATGTCAACATCCTTGCCCTCTTATTGCCTCACTCTACAGATCTACAGATTTTCTTGAAGTGCCACTCCCAAATATAGCCCACTTGTCCATGGTTCATATTCAAAAACATCCCTCTGTTTCTCCATCATCTCAATTTTACCTTTGGGGCCCGTTTCCAGCTGATAGGGTAGGAAATGACCAACAACATGAATTTATACCAAGTTGTATATCTAGGACTTCAGTAATATATGACACTTCTCTCAAGACTGTTCATATCTGCAAAGGGTATTACTAACTCAGAGAACCAGTGGAATGTCCCTTCGAGGAATGGACCACTGAGGAGCACTTTTGGGGAACAGGAGGACATCCCAGTGTCCTTAAGTTATCTCCATATACGTGGCTGTCTCCACACTGAAATGCACCTTAGGACAGAAAAGGGCTTGTTCTTCAGCCCTACAGACATTCACAGACCTGTAAACAATGGTGCCTTTCACACTGGGGGCTGGGAGTAGAAAGATGGGTGGGAAGGTGGTGCTTGTAAAATCCCATTTAGGGCATTATTTATTATTCTAGTTTGTAGTTTATGCTTATAGCATCTGTAAAAAATAAACACTCTCCAGAAGAAAGCACAAGTTAACAAGGAGTAGATGAGATTGAATGGGATGACTCCAGCCCTGTTACAAGAGTCACTGGCCCATTAAATGAATGTGCACTGCTACTTCTTAATGCTCTCCATAAATAATCAATTTCTGAAAATACCAAATAATTTTAAAACAGCCCTGTCTGACCTCACTCTCCAGTGATGCTGGATCAGCCCTTGTTGATTTGCCTACCTAGTTTTATATCAATCAGATTTGACATTTTTGATTTTGTGTTTCTTTCCCTTGCCTACTCCTGCACCTATTCCCTTCCCTTGGCAATATTAAATGGTAACTGCCCTCACTCACGGTTAGGGCCCCAAAATGTAGCTTAATATTTATAGGTCTGGACATCTTTTGAAAGAGCAGCAGAGGAATGTAAATACCATTGCAAGAAGCTAGAACATTCTGATGCTGTACTAGGGTTTGATTTCTATCCATATAAAAAGACCCAGGATGTCCAGAGCCTGAACACAGATGGAACTTGAGAAACTGTCAGCCTGAAGTATCTTCTATCAGACTTTCAAATAGAGTGTGATTCAGGAAAAAAGGTTAAAAATATATGATTTTAGCCTCCTTTCTCTTTTTGACTAATTAACTTCTCCAGGTCAAAAGTAATTTTTCCAGTTTCCTAGCTCATAGCAGATAATATTGGTGAAAGAGTTTCATACAATCTCATTTTAAGTACATACTTAAAATATAACCTTCCTATTTGTTTCTTTCTTTTTGGTCTCTATCCTCTCTTACTATATTTCCCCTTTCTTTATTCTTCTCATCCTCTTACTCTGCCTCCTCTTCTTCCTTCTTCTTGTCATCATTCTTGTTTTGAATATAAGTATTGTGTATTTGGTTTGGATTTAATATTTGTGTCCCTCCCCAAAATTCTTATGTTGAAACCTAATTCCCAATATGATAGTGGTTGGACTTGGGACCTTTGGGAAGCAATTGGGTCATGAGGGTAGCACGTTCTTGAATGGGATTAATGCCCTTATAAGAGATCCCAGAGAGTCCCCTCACCCGTTTCTGCCATGTGAGAACACAGAGAGAGAATGACCATCTATGAAACAGAAAGCAGGCCCTTGCCAGATACTGAATCTGCCAGGACCTTGACTTACCAGCCTTCAGAACAGTCAGAAATAAATTTCTGTTGTTTATAAGTGACCCCGTGTATGGTATTTTATAATAGCATCTTGAACAGACTAAGTAAGAATCATAATGTATATTAGTAAGTATGGAATACTGGGAGTACAGAAAAAAGACTTACCATAGAAAATTATAAGAATTCATGATTTCCTATTGGTCAGAAGGGCGAGTCAAGGTTAGTAAGATCAATTTAGTAATATTAGTAAGGTTAAAAGTGATGCTCTGTTAAAAAAAAATTAAAATGCTTTAGATAAGGGAAGAAATTGCCTTGACAGGAGAAGATGGCAATTCAGGGGGAAAAATTGATTCTTAGGAAGCAAGTTGATAATGAAAAATTAATTGTGACCATATGGGATGTGACAATATAGGAGTAAATGGTTGTCAAACACTGGATCACACAGAGGCTCTGTGTTTGTTCTAAAATTGCTAGAAAGAATGGGATAAGCTCTTTACCTTTCGATATACACAGTCATAACAAGTATTAAGAGGAAGCCTCATAAGTCTGGGGTACTTCCAGGTTGGGGTATAGCTAAAATGACTGCTAGAATAAAGCAATGGCATGGATATGATTTATGTTAACCATTGGTGGCAACAATCCAAATGAAGTTTGTATAAAATGTTGACCAAATAAGGAGCTGAAACCAGTGATGAGCTATAGCAGAAATCAGCAAACCACAGCCTGTGGGTTGAATCCAGCTGGCTAGGTGGTTTTATATAGTTTCTGAGTAAATTGCTTCAATAGTTTTAAGTGGTTAAAAAAAATACTCTCTTGTGACACCTAAAAAGTATATGAAATTTAAATTTCAGTGTCCATAAATAAAGTTTTATTAGACCACTGCAATGCTTTTTTTTTTTCTGTCTGTGGCTGCTTTTATGCTACAGTGGAAGAATTTAGTGGTTGCAACAGAGACTATATGGTCTGCAAAGCTTAAAATATTTACTATCTGGTTCTTTACAGAAAAAAATGTTTTCAACTCCTCATCTGTGGGTTCTGATTTTGGGGATGCTGGATTCTTGTCCATGTATTTAATTCAATTAAACATATTTATTGAATGTCTACTATTTCCAGTGATACTTACTGTAATATCTGAAATTAGATTGTAAATGTCTGTTCCTTTGGGAATTCTTTGATAATAATTAATATGACTTTACCATAAGCCCAGCATTAGGAATGATACAAAGAGTTAATCATGAGAAGTCTATGTAAGGTTTCAAGGTTCAGATAAAGTCAGGGCATGGTAAAAGAAGAGCACACTGTCAATTTTGGATAAGAGGTGTCAGAAAACATGGCACCCTCCAGGAATGAGAACACATTTGCTATGACCCAAACATGGGCTACGTGCAAACTGGAATGGCAGAACCAAGGTTAAAAGAAAACAGTCAATGAAAAAAGCCAGATGATGAGGAACCTTCATCTGATGCTACAAATTTGGATTTTGGTGAAGGATGATGATTTATTTTTCATTTTCTATTTTAGAGTTATTGTGAAGAAGAGTGAGACTGACACACATTTCAGAGAAAGAATCAATGAATTTAGCTACAGACTGGATGTGGGTGATGAGGAAACAGATGTAGGGAGGGTCCTGGATGGGGTGACTGCATGGGTGATGGTCTTCCTAAGATGGTATATCAAAGTGGGGAGCAAGAGGGTGGGGAGAATGAGATTTACCATGGTAGGTTTCAGTGGCCCATGAACATTCATGGGCACAGATTGAAACACAGGAAAGAGGTGTCTCTAAGTGGATAAAAAGGGTTGAGAATTATCAGTGCACAATAGGAGCTGAAGTCATGGGATGAATGGTACTACCAAGGAATGCAGATAAAATGCAAAGCAAGGGGATCAGGGGGAGTAATTAGAAAACTAATACTATTGAAGAGTTCTCAAAGGGATATAACATCAAGTCTTCCTTAAACCTCCTTAAGATTTAAAATCTTGTGGAACTGAGAACTCGGCTATGCACCTTAGTACACGAGTAAAAGGGAAAAATATTTGTAAATGGGTACATGCATGTCACCAGAGATGACTCTAGCCACACTCATGGTTTTGGTGAGTGTCCTTCCTGTACTCTTGATTCCCTAATTACAAGCTTAATTCCCTAAAGCTAAAAATAAAACTAAAAATCTTATACAAATCAGGCTAACATGAACTTGCCCACTGCTCCTGGGACAGCAATCTCTCCTCCAGCCCCAATTAGTTACATTGTCCTTTCTTGATTCCTCCCCCAGTTTCAGAGGCTGATCATATTTTGTTTTCCACCATCTCCCTTTATGTCTTCCTTTGCCAGTTGCTAAGCACTCCCTTGTTGCTAAGTGGGATATGAGCACTTAATTTACTCCATTCTTTTTTCCCATACCAGATTTTAGAAATTGCAGATCCTGTTTAATCAATGTGTAAATGCAATGCTTTTGATGTATTTTTCCTAAGAGCAATATTTTGATCATTCTTAATGATACTTAATGAAGTCACCGCATGATTTCTGATTGTACCTAATTGAAGCTTGTGACTTGCATTTCAATATTATCATCTTACAGCTTTAGGTCTATGAGATGAAACTTTTCCAGGGCCCAAAAATATTAGAAAACATGAAGAACTGATGTTTCATTTTAAATCAAAAATTATTCCAGAATAGATGTATGTACATGTGGATGTGTATATATATATATATATATATATATATATATATATATATATATATATATATATATATATATATATATGAACTTAAAGGGAAACTGAAATAAATTTCCCAAAATGTGTTTCATGTGCTGATGATAAAGGGAACAACATCTTTGATAAAGAGGAAGTTTAACTACTACGTTTAAGTCTTATAAAGGAACCTAAATGCCTTTAATATTAATACTTTTATATGAACCCCATGCTGAACTACATATGGAGTCCAACACGTGAGCAAATCTGAAACCAAGTCCCCCTAAAACCAAGTTCCTCTGCTGAGCTTATGATTAACCTCTCTATCTAAAATGTCATTCCCTTTCTTGTCCAACATCTGTTCCCCTCAAGATTGAGGAGTATCAGAGAAAAGGGGGGATTGAAACTGAGCAGGACCTGGCCCTCCCAGGTACAAAAGCTTTTTTTTGTGTCCCTTGTTTCTTGTTTGTAGGAAAAAGGTTTCAGCCTCCTAGACCTTCCTTGAGTTCCAAAGGGCAGATTCAAACAATGCCTTTTTCTGTGTCCCTTGTTTCTTGTTTGTAGGAAAAAGGTTTCAGCCTCCTAGATCTTCCTTGAGTTCCAAAGGGCAGATTCAAACAGTTACTCATTAGAGGAGTGAGGGAATGCAGAAACAAAGGAAAGGCATCAAGAAACAATAGTGCAGCAGTGGGGCAGGGTCCTGGTTCCTCCTCAAGAGGGGTGCATGACAATCTGATACACGTCTCTGAATTCTTCGATGGGAACTAAGACCCACACCCAGGTGGAGGATGGTAACTTCAGGTTGAACACAAGCACATGGATCCCTGACTGGTTGGAACCAGAAGGCTGATGATTGAGATTCCCAGAGCACTGCCCTGTTACCTCACTACGAACAAATCAGAAGAAAGTCACACACCGTAAAGACCTCTCCCTGCCTCCAATTTTGCCTATAAAACTCTTCCCCCAGAACTATCAGCTAACAACTAACAACTATTTTGGCTCTTTTGAGCTTGGGCTGCCCTGTTCTCCTTGCTTTGTCCTGTAATAAGCCTTTCTCTGCTCCAAATTCTAACTCCAATGTTTTTGTTTGTTTGGCCTTAATGTGTGTCAACAACACATCCTGACCCTTGAAAGTGATAATAAATTGGGTTAGCTTTCTAGAAGCCTTTTCTGGAGACCCAGTCTCAATGATTAAGTGCCTGGAAGCCATGAAATCAAAATTTTAACTAGCCCCAAACTTAATCTCAAACTCTTAATTTTGTTTCTCTTTCATTAAAATGAGTCCATCATGTGACCCATTCCCCTTGAGTCTTTTTTTTTTTTTTTGCTACAGGACAGGGGGTAGTAATGGTTTATTCAGAGACAATAGCCCCTGCTAATATGTTAACTAGATAATATATGAATCCTCCTAGGATAACACATTAGCCTTGACCCAGCTTTTAAAAAAAAAAAAAAAAAAAAAAAGAGTGATAGCTCCACTAGATGCCTTTAAGGAATAATACCATTACAGCAACATAACCTCATGGCAGGCCAGTGGGGGAGTTACTTAAGGGCAGCTTTTAACATCTTTGATATAATATAGTTGTCTCCATATTGTGTCAATTGTAGAAATAAACAGCAATTGTGGTGCTGGCAGAAATCAATTCCACTAGTTTCTTCTAATACCTCGCTCAGAGATTTCCATGAAGAATCATAAAGCATATCCAAAGCATATATTTTGCATAACATCTTGTAAGAGTAGAGCGACCACCAGAGTCAAAGGAAGGAAATACTTCTATTATCAACATCACTTTTCTTCTTCATGCTTTTCCTAGAAATTAAGAGTTTACAAAGATATTTCTAATGAATATTCATTTTTTAGTCACCTGGTGAGAATATTGGCAATCCTTCTTATGTTACAAAAAGGGAAATGAAGGCCTAAATAATTTAAATTGAATAAAGTCTGAAATTTAGTAAATATGAAAGCTGAGACTCAAATTGAAGACTTTTAGTTGCAAGGCTGGGGCTTCTATTGGTTTATACAAGTATTTACCATCTTTACTCCTCAGAGAGTTTGATGGAAGGCAAGTATAATCAGTACATATATGTTCTCTGTTGGCTTAAAAAAATGCACAACCTAAATTTGAGATATGTGTTTTATTCAGCAGACTTACTGAGGATTTAATCCAGGGATAAATCCTCTCGGATAGCTCTGAGGACTGTTCCAAAGAGGTAAAGGAGGACGCAGGATATACAGAAAATTTTTGCAAAAAAAATTCCAGGTAGTCGAACATCAAAAGATTAATGTTAATTAAAGAAAAACAAACATCTCAAGTTAATGAATTTAGCACTTTTCTATGTATGGGAAGATGCAAGAATCTGGGCTTAATGAAATTATTCTCCTGACATTCACCTTAATTATCTAGGGCCAGTGTCCTGTTTTGCTATATCCTGAATCCCCTCAGTGTGCATCATCCAGGTGGCTGCAGTGGCTGATACCTTGATGGCCACAACATTTTTGCTTACTGATATGGTGACATTCTTGGTCCACAAATCATGCCAACTAGTTTCACTCGATTTCTGGAGCACTGAATCCCACCCTCACTTCCTTCCAGCCTCTGTCTTCCAAACTCCCTAGAGAAAGAGGAGTTACATCATATCACTATAAGAGGCAGTTAGACACTATAGTATGATTAGCAGTAGCAGTCATAGAAGTATATAATAACTATTATCATCATTTCATTGCTTGGATAAGCATTTGTGGATTAGGTTAAGATTCTACTGAGAAATGTATTTCAACTTCCAAACTGTCTCACGTATGGACATTAGACAAATTGCCTGGTTATGTCTTAGGGAATACCTGCATAAAATAGTATCATCAAGGCACTTAGAGTTTAAATATAGAGACAACATACAAAAATGTCCGTTATGACCCAGAGCCAACACTCTAAATAAAAGCATTGTAAGGATTCAGGAAAGAAAGGTAACAATTACCACATTTAAGGCATTTTTTTTCTAAATTATTTACATGGGTTACCTTGTTTAATCTTCTCAATAAAGTTAGGAGACAGGTACTGTTATTATCTTCATTTTACAAATCAGGAAACTGGGACTTAGACGGTAAGCAAATGGCCCAACTCACCTGGGAGTTAAGCAGCCAAGGCAAGATTTGAAGCCAGGCACCAACCTTCAGAACACAAGCTGTGTGTTCACCCTCCCTCGCCTTGACACACATTCACTCAGATTAAGAGTGAATCAAACGGGGAGGAAATCAAGAGGAATATTTGTTTAAAATTCTTATAATCTACTTTGAGAGAGTGATGGAACATTGTTTAAATAACAGTAGTAATAGGTGTTCTCATATTTCTTGAACCTATACAAAGAGTTTATTAACTGGTCATTACTGATTTAGAAGTCATTCTCGAATGCACTGTATTGGTTACTATTTTTCTCAGCTCTGAGAATAAAGATTTAGAGATTCTCAAACTTTAATTTACATCACCTGGGTAATTTGTTAAAAGCAAATTCTGATTCAGTAGATCTGGAGTCTGAGAGTCTGCATTTCTAACAAGTTTCCAGGTAATGCTGATATTACTCGTCCATGGGTCACTCTTTAAGGATAAAGGTTGTAGAAGACATTGTTCTTACAGGTAGATGATGGAAAGCTAGTAGAAGAATGAATTCTTGAACCATTTCAATTATGAAAGTTTGAATGGCTTTAAGATTTCAAAACGACCTTAAATATCTGCAATGATGTGCTCAAACTGAAAAGATAACATTTAATTGAGAACAATACATAAAGGAATGTTTAGTGCATTGCTTAAAAACAATGCATAAGTGAAAAAACTTACTGATTAATAAACTTTCTTGAAGTCTTTTAACCTGTGGATGGTCCAGCTGGGATCTAAATCCGTTTAGATCTGACTCCAGAGTTAATTATCACACCGACTATGCAAACTCTTTCTGAAAGTGTACAGATTAACACATGTGTGCAAGTTTTATCCTAGGACATGGAAAGTTATTCAACCAGGGCTAACAGCATGTGAGAGGAGAAATGAGGTGGTGTAATGCCAAGAAAAAAATAAACAAAAATGAAAGAAAATAATAGTTCTGTTGAGCCCTTAGAATCACACTTAAACTACATCTGGAGTGTTATATTTACTTACAAGCCACAGTTTAGGTATGATATTTACAACATGAAATATGTTCAGATAAGAGGAAAAGTCATTTTAGAGGGTCTGGACATATGTCATAGGACTTATTGAAAGAACCAGTGATATTCAAAGTGGAGGAGAACATATTTACTGAGGGATGTGAGAACAAACTTACTGACAATATAGTTTAGTGGCAGATAGTGAAGAAGGAAGTAAAATTATTCTATGCCTCTCCAGAGAATACCATTAGAACTAATGCATGGAGGTTGTAACAAAGCAAAGTTCAGCTGCATATGAAATATCAACATTGGGAGTACTTAACCAGAGGCCTGCCAAAGCTCTTCCAATAATCATGCAGTTGAGATCCAAATCCTGTTTGAGAGTTAGGATTGGATGACTTGTAAAGACACCCCTCTAAGTCTTCGTATATAAATACTCAGAACTTAGGAATCGTACGGCCAAGTCTTTCCACAATACTGTACTCAAGAAGCAGGTCAGCAGCCAGAAGTTTACCAAATAATTCCATTATTTAGTTACACATCTTGAAGGATGTTAAAGGAGATCTAATTTATGACCCACTTAAAAAATTGTAAAAATCACTCCCCCCTCCAATCTTTTTATACACCATAACTACTAAAAATATCCCACATGCCCTAAACCACAGACATTTCTGCTCCAGACCAGCCACAGATAGCATTTGTTTTCCCTCTCTCCTCCCTCCTTCCAACAAAAGAGAATTCTTCCTTTTTAGAAGGAGGAAAAAGGGGAAGTGGATCAGAGAAAGTTAAAAAAAAAGTTTCCTTTAGCTGGATGAAAGGGAGAAGTAGGCATCACTTCACAGGTGTACAGAGGTGGAAGATTTTTTTTTTTTTCTGGTACGCGGGCCTATCACTGTTGTGGCCTCTCCCATTGCAGAGCACAGGCTCTGGACACGCAGGCTCAGTGGCCATGGCTCATGGGCCCAGCCACTCTGTGGCACGTGGGATCTTCCCGGACCGGGGCACGAACCCATGTCCCCTGCATCGGCAGGTGGGCTCTCAACCACTGCGCCACCAGGGAAGCCCCAGAGGTGGAAAACTTGAAAAGTCTTTGTTCTGGTTTGCTCTGACTAATGTCCAGCTTAGAACCCCATGTATTTTTATTTGGGTGGAGGGATAGTGTTGTAGGAGAGATTAGGAGGAGGAGCATGTAAAGAGCTGGTATGTTCCCTCTCAGATTTATGGGATGAAAACACAATTATCACTAACAAAATATAATCCTCACTTCCTTCAACTCTACCACCTTACACACTGTCTGCAATATATATATATATAAAATAGCAACCTAAAATCCTGTAACTGTCAGATCACCTTCCTTTTCTTTAGGGTGTAACTCACTTGCTTGAAGAAATTGATCATCATTTGATGACCATAGAATTTCTCCTTGGCTATAAAACAAAATCTGCAGAGATTGTGACAGTTAAAAAAATCAATACTTCAGTCAATTTGCTGAGTACTGACTATGTGTTCAGTCATCTAATTGGTGTCCTGAGAGGATGTAAGAGAGAGAAAAGACATGGTCTTCTGTGGGCTGTGTTTTGAGTTCAGTGCAGCTTTGTAGGGTTAAATTCCAGCTTTAAGTCCCTTAAAATGTGATGGTTCTGTGTTTGTGTGTGATCGTGTCTGTATATGTGAGTATGTTTATGTATACAGAATGGTAGTAATGAAACCAAGACAGAACCACACTGCAGGATTCTTTTCTTTAACAACTTTGTGTGAGACATCGGTTTAAGAATTTGAGTTAGAGGCCCTAGTTCTGGAAATCTATGTGTTTATTTAGCAAGAAGCTTCTGTAAGCATAATAATGTCTAATAAACTCTTGCAGATTTCTACACCACTTGCAACTATTTGGCAATGTACCAGTGTATACATCTCAGCAGAACTTGGGGTAGTCTTTTGTAATGGCTTTATTGATAATGGCTAATGCACTATCACCAAAGCATCATATAGACCGTGACAGATACACCTACTGTATACATAATGCTGACTGAGTATTGCACACTGTAAGGAAAATGGCTCATAAATATCCCAGATGTCTTTTTTGTCCTCTCGTCTTTCTCTTTTTCTCCACATGTGTTTGTTCACGGTGTCACGACACTATGTAAATAACTGCACTGGGGCATGTGATGGATAAATGAACAGATGGATTGACATCCCTGTCATTTTTGTTGATAGTTCTAGGGACAATTCCCTTGAACAATGAAAAGTAGAAGTTTAGATGGTCCAATGAACAAAAATTGTGTGCCAAATTTAGAAGAAAACTGAAGACAATAGGAAACAGATAACATTCTTGAGGCCAAATTTGTTAGGCTTTGTGAGACAGCTCATGATATAGTGGAGGACACTGGGTTGGGAATTTGAACACCTGAATTCTTGTCCTGGATGGCTATCAACTACTGGTGTGACCTTGGGCAAGTTGCTTAACTTTTATGAATTTCCAAATCTCTAAATCCACTTCTGGTTTTCACATTCTTTGTTTGGGTTTGTTGATTCTATCACAAATTCATTTAGTAAGCATTCATTGATTTTTTTAAGTAGTGTCCTTTATGTTGTGGAAAATATTAAAAGATAAAGGGCATTTTCCTTGCTTCACTTGAACTCTAATTCATTAAATAAAGCATAAATCCAAAAATCACAAAGTATATAATCAAAGGCTTGTGCATGAGTTCAGATAGTATAATGTGTGAGCATCGAGGTACCAGACAGTAATGAACATGGTACAAATCTGTGTGGAGGAGGTTGATGAGAATAATTCAGATGTCCCAAGTTTATGACTTCCTCCAGTCCAGATCACAGAGGGAGACTATGTGAGGGTTCCCTGCCTCTGATCTCGATGCCCAACTTCTCTGTGAAGTCTCATTTCTCCACAAAGTAATTTTCTCTCTTATTTCCTTCCCATAACATGTACCCTGATCACCAAACACTTGCCTGATACTAGTCATACTTTGTCACGGAGGTTAGGAACACTATTTCTAGCTCTATTTTTCAAGACTTTATTTTTTAGAGAAGTTTTAGGTTTACAATAAAATTGAGAGGAAGGTGCAGAGACTACTCATATCCCTCCTGCCCCCACACATGCATAGCATCTCCCAATATCAATATCGTTCAACAGAGTGGTAAATCTTTTACCAAGGAGGAGCCTACATTGATACATCACAATTACTCAAAGTCCATAGTTTACCTTCATGGTGCTGGACACTCTCTGGGTTGTGAAAATATATAAAGAAATGTATCCATCATCATAATATCATAGAGAGTATCTTCACTGCCCTAAAAGTCCTCTATGCTGTACCTATCCATGTCCCTCCCTGCACCCCACCATAGGCAACCACAGATCTTTACAGTGTATCCGTGGTTTTGCTTTTTCCAGAAGGTCACATAGTTGGAAGCATACAGTATGTAGTCAGATTGGCTTCTTTTACTTAGTAATATGCATTTAAGTTTCCTCCTTGTCTTTTCATGCCTTACAGCTCATTTCTTTTTATTGCTGAGTAATATTCCATTGTCTGGATGTACCAGAGTTTATTTATCCATTCACCTACTGAAGGACATCATGGTTCTCTAGCCTTATTTTAAAGTGTGAAATTTTAGACATTAGCAAAGGATCAGGGATGTGACTTGGGAGCAATAAATCACTGAAACTCTAGGAATCACACAATGGAATAAACAAGCTATTTTTCTTTTATCATTACAATCCCTACCATTAGGAAATAATTTCTTGATTAATAGGTGTAAAATTAAACCTTTTCCAGGTATTCAGTTCCCTTTAGGGTTAAACTGCTTATAAGCAGAAGCTTTGAACTTACATATATCTTATGTGGTGTAGTTCCAGAAGACTGGTCCTGTGAACCAGAACTACCATGAGGCCTTCAGCATAGCCCAAAAAGGCATATTATGATTCACTCTTTGTCAAAATCTGATGGACGCTCTCTCTCAGGACCTGTCAGAATTTTAAGCAACCGTGGGGGCTGCAGCAGTTAGTTAATGAAGCTGCATTGTTCCTGATAAATTTTACTCACCTCGTTTCTCCTCTTGGCTGGGAAAGTCACCAAAATCCCATCTCTTCTAGCATCTTATTCTTGGATAAGAGGATATTTGTTTCCTCTCCTGTTCTATTTCTGAATTACGCCTGGCATGGTTAGGAGAGAACATTTACTCATAGCATCCTTTTCTTATGGTGAGCCTTTATATATATGTATATATGTACCTTTCTAAATTAAGTTTCCTAGTTCTTAAGCTTTTGCCCCTATATCTCCCTCATCTCTCTCTCTCCATACACATACACACATCACAAATACACAAATACTTTTGCTTTAATCAAGGCTGATCCCTTTCTTTGGGATGACTTTATGGCACCTTTTACCTGCCTTTCCTACTCTGTCTCTCTTCTAATTATTCTCATTCATGCCATGAAACCTTGTTCAATCTGCATCTCTGTTAATTAATGTATTTATTCAATACATCAACTTAACAATCAGGAAATATTAATTGGGTATCACTCAGGCACAGAACATTCTGCCGGGTACTATAGGACTCTAAATATATAACATTTCATTTCTTCAAGACTGTATGTTTAATTTGGATAGACCAGAGCACATAAAAGAACAGTAAATCAATTTTCCTTGTTATCAAGAACTCTCATAGATCATCCCTCTGTAGATCTTCAAAATCATGAGGCAGTTATTATGATCATCTTTACATTACAGGTTAATATAATGAAGCTCAGGATAAATGAGGTACTTGAAGATAATGGGCCAACAAAAAGTTCAATCCCTTTTCTGTTGATACCAAAGTTTAATTCCACTCTTCATGCTGCTTCCTAGAAGATAATAAACAACAAAAAATCATATCAACTGGCAGTCTATAATTAACCTCCAAATCAGGGGCTGTCAATAATGCTTCAAGCTCAGAGCAGAGAGACGCCACCATAGGTTTAAAGGTCAAGGAAAGCCTCCTGAACCCAAAGGAAATCGAATAAAGAATCAGTTGCCAATATTACAAGCCAGGGGGACTTTTCAAAAGAAGAGAAGAGAGTGTAATAAAAATATTGAGGCAGGGATATATGAGATTTACTTGAGGAATAAAGAATACCTAATGTCAATTGTACCTTACTCTGTCCAGGTAGCATCCCAAAATTCCTTCCAGAATGATTACCTTTCTACAGATAAGGGATCTAAGAAACAAGTACTCACTGTTTCACAACAGAACAAGGGTTTAAATTCAGTTAGCCTGGATCCAGAGCTGATGCACATGTCAACTACAGCCATGACACACCACTTCTTCAATAGTTGGTGAGGTGGAATATGTATACATATGAAAAAAAAATCTAGAACACAGCCTCAGTTTACGTACTCTTACTTTTGCCTTCTGAATTTATTTGTGGCTTTTAGTTAACCGTACTTGCATTGTTTTTGATGTAAGGTAGTGATTGGTTGCCTTTTTAAACCATTTACCCAGTTCATCTGTACCATTTTTCTAGATTCCACATATATGCATTAATATATGATATTTGTTTTTCTATTTCTGAGTTACTTCACTCTGTATGACAGTCTCTAGGTCCATTTACATCCACTTTGCAAGGCAGAAATAGAGACACAGATGTAGAGAACAAACATATGGACACCAAGGGGGAAAAGGGGTGTGGGATGAATTGGGAGATTGAGACTGACCTATATATACTCATATGTATAAAATAGATAACAAATGAGAACCAGATGTATAGCACAGGGACTCCACTTTGTTGTACAGTAGAAACTAATACAACATTGTAAAACAACTATACCCCAATTAGAAAGGAAATTACCCATCACATTCACATTACAGTGCATTTATTTCCTACTAGAATCTTGTAATACAGAATAAAGCAGCTACAATTCTTATTTTAATGGAAAATAGAATAAAATGACATACCGTGGGGTCATGCAGTACCAACTTTGCTCTCTGATTTTTACTGCCTCTCATGCACTGTCTGTTGGCTGAATCACAATCTACTAGGAGATGCCTCTATCTCAGTACTTTTCACTTTCTCTTCTGTCTCTATATCTGGCTCTGACATGGTCCTCTCAAGATGCAGAATATCTGAAAGAGGACTGGGATACAGTTGCTTAAATTGTAACTCTGAGTGAAGCAGAATTGGAGAAAATGGGGAAAAAGGAAACATCTACTTCCAGTGGGAGCATTAACCAGAAGCTATTGGACCTGAGTGATTCAGTGGCCCAAAAATTCTTCTAGAAGGCTAAGCCACTGCATCCCATGACAACCATCCCACAGGGCAGGGGATGGATCCTGCAGGAAGCTGCAGGAAAAAAAAATCTATTATGAACACAATAAGCTGCACACCTAAGCTTTGGACTCCTTATCGACTCAATTGGCTATATCCCCTACAGAATTTTGTGTTTCAATTAAAAATAGAGAAAGAGAGAGAAGGGGGATAAAAAGTATGAACCTTAGGAGATTTCAAGCAATAATAGACTTTTACCCTATTAGCAGGTCTAATTTTCAAGAACTTTATCACCTCCACAATCTGTCAGCACTGTTTTTCTTTCCTTTCTTCTCTTGGAACAATTATAGGAAAGCAGTCTGGAAGGGTAGTCAGGCCTGGCTGAATGGCACTTGGAGGCTGAGACACCTTGTTCAGAGCAAGCCCTGGGCATTCAGAACTGAGAAAAGTTTTCCATCTTCATACTCATATGGCACAATCTTCTTTAAAGCAGAAATGCCCACCAAACCCCAAGTATGCACATCCCATAATGAAGACAAATGTCCCCTGGAAGTGAGTTCAAATTGGAATTTGTTTTTTTTATGGAACTTTATTGCCTTCTAATTAGAGTGACGTTTGGTCAGTCTTTTAATATCTGGAATCAAGCCAGAGGTGTGGAGGTAAAAGTCCCTCTGTATCAGGTCCCTTCCAGAGCTGATTCATTGAGTAGGGGTGAAGAACATTCCCTTTTTTTAATTGAAGTAGAGTTGATTTACAATGTTGTGGCACTCTCTGCTGTAGAGCAAAGTGACTCAGTCATACACATATAGACATTCTTCTTTTATATTATTTTCCATTCTGGTTTATCACAGGATATTGAATATAGTTCCCTGTGCTGTATGTTAGGACCTTGTTGTTTATCCATTCTAAATGTAATAGTTTGCACCTACCGACCCCAAACTCCCAGTCCATCCCTCATTCTCCTCCGCCTTGGAAACCACAAGTCTGTTCTCTATGTCTATGAATCAGTTTCTGTTTTGTAGATAGGTTCATTTGTGCCTTATTTTAGATTCCACATATAAGTGATATCATATGGTATTTGTCTTTCTCTTTCTGACTTACTTCACTTCGTATGATAATCTCTAGTTTCATTCATGTTGCTGCAAATGGCATTATTTCATTCTTTTTTTATGGCTGAGTAATATTCTATTGTATATATGCACCACATCTTTTTACCCATTCTTCTGTCAGTAGACATTTAGGTTGTTTCCATGCTTTGGTTATTGTGAAGAGTGCTGCTATGAATATAGGGGTGCATGTATCTTTTTGAATTATAGTTTTGTCATGGTGTATTCCCAGAAGTGGTATTAGCATTCCTTTTTGATAGTTCTCATCTTCATAGCCTGACTGTTACTGAGATTGTTACTGGTAAAAGATGTCAGAAATAAAACACGGTCTCTGTTCTGATATGTCTCTTAAAATGTGGTGAGTTGTTACGCAACTTTCTGCCTCATTTCAGAGCCAGCTTAAGGGTGCATGCCCACGGAGGCTCTTTCCTTGCCCTTCTCCATGAAGGAGTGTGGCTATGAGGGTACAGTGATAGGAGGCATGCAATAAGGGACACCCTTTCCTTTGACAAGTGAGTAGCAGGAGGAAAGGAACACAAGGGATTTGCTTTGGTGACCTGTCTTCTAGAGAATTCAAATCACACCACTTAAGTTCTGTGAAAATAAATATTTAGGGACTTTCTTTGCATGTGGAATCCCTGTATTTTGTAAGATTCCAGTTCCAGGGTGTCCAGGCAGTAGATCTTCAGATAGACCTAGGAAGCTTACATGAAGAGAAAGGAAGTGAACTATCTAAGGTATGGATTGGGGGAGGGGGAGACACACAATGCAATTCCTGTGAATGGTAAGTTTGTGCCCCAGCTCCCAGGTACGTCCCCTTATGGCTCTCAGGTGGCAGGGTCATCTCTACACTCACCCTGTATTTAAGAAGATGATTTTAGCAGTAGATGTCTGTGAAGCCAGCTCTGCCTCAGAACCCTCACACTTTAGGATGACTTTGTGGGTGCCCACATTTGAATAGTTCTTCTCCTTCCCTATCTGAATACCTTCCTTTCTCACCACAATGAGTGGGATTCTTTGACCTTGGGTATCCAAGGTCAGTCAAAAATGCACACTGGGGCTTCCCTGGTGGCGCAGTGGTTGAGAGTCCGCCTGCCGATGCAGGGGACACGGGTTCGTGCCCCGATCCCGGAAGATCCCACATGCCGCGGAGCGGCTGGGCCCGCGAGCCATGGCCGCGGAGCCTGTGTGTCCGGAGCCTGTGCACCACAACGGGAGAGGCCACAGCAGTGAGAGGCCCGCGTACAGCAAAAAAAAAAAAAAAAAAAAAAAAAAAAATGCACACTGGAAAATGTATATGACAATAGGATACAGGTTACCTACCCAATTCATAAATTCCAGATTATCAAGCAACATCCTCTTTCATTAGTTCCCTTAACATATTAATCATAATTACTTTAAATGAATGGGCTAATAATTTCAACATCCCTGCCATGTCTGAGTCTGATTCTGGTAGGTTGCTTTCTCTCTCCAAACTGTGCTTTGCCTTTCAGTAAACCCTGTAATTTTTGTTTGAAAGCTGGACATGATATACTGGGTAAAAGGAAGTGCTGTAATGGGCCTTCAGTGATGTGGTGGTGAGGTGTCGGGGGGTGGTGGGCAGAGGTATTCTATACTCATTGGTCTATGTCTCAGTATTTTTAAAACTACAAATTATAGTATAACTTGAAATGGAAAATGCTTGGAAAAACTTAAACAATGATTTAGAATCATTCTTTTCATAGTAGTAATAGCAATCTGTGGTAGTACACTTCAAGGAGAAACTCTCATAGAAATAGACTGTTTATCACATGATGCTCTGATGTATTATATTTTTTTATATTATAACAAACAAGGGGCTTGGAATTTCCTTTCACAATACCTTATTTTTAAGGTACTATGTATTTCTAGATGAACAATTTTAAATATACCCCAAGCTTTGTTTTCATCTAATTTCCATTAATTAAAAAACTTACCAGAAAAATATTGCATGATTTAACACTATAATTATAATCTACTTTAAATATTAGTAAAATTATGCTGGCTGTACTTTATTTATTTTTTATAGCTTTATTGGAGTATAATTGCTTTACAATGCTGTGTTAGTATCTGATGTATAACAAAGTGAATCAGCTACACATATACATATACCCCCACATCCCCTCCCTCTTCAGCCTCACTCCCATCCTCCCTATCTCACCCTTCTAGGTAGTAAAAAGCACCGAGCTGATCTCCCTGTGCTGTGAAGCTACTTTCCACTAGTTATCTATTTCACATTTGGTAGTGTATATATGACAATGCTACTCTCTTGCTTCATCCCAGCTTCACCTCCCCCCTCCATCATGTCCTAATGTCCATTCTCTACTTCTGCATCTTTACTCCTGTCCTGCCCCTAGGTTCGTCAGAAACTTTTTTTTTTTAATTCCATATATATGTGTTAGCACACAGTATTTCTTTTTCTCTTTCTGGCTAACTTCATTCTGCACAACAGACTCTAGGTCCATCCACCTCACTAAAAATAACTCAATTTAATATCTTTTTATGGCTGAGTAATATTCTATTGTATATATGTACCATATCTTTTTTATCTATTCATCTGTTGATGGACATTTAGGTTGTTTCCATGTCCTAGCTGTTGTAAATAATGCTGCAATGAACATTGTGGTACATGTCTCTTTTTGAATTATGGTTTTCTCAGAGTATATGCCCAATAGTGGGATTGCTGGGTCATATGGTAATTTTTTTTTTTTTTACTTTTTTAAGGAATATCCATACTGTTCTCCATAGTGGCTGTATTAATTTCCATTCCCACCAACAGTGCAAGAGGGTTCACTTTTCTCCACACCCACTCCAGCATTTATTATAGTGGAATTGTTGGGTTATATGGTAGTTCTATTTTTCTTTTGTTGAAGAACCTCCGTAATGCTCTCCATAGTGGCTGTATCAATTTACATTGCCACCAACAGTGCAAGAGTGTTCCCTTTTCTCCACACCCTCTACAGCATTTATTGTTTGTAGATTTTTTGATGATGGCCATTCTGACCAGTGTGAGGTGATACCTAATTGTGGTTTTGATTTGCATTCCATAATGATTAGTGATACTGAGCATCCTTTCATGTGTTTGTTGGCAATCTGTATATCTTCTTTGGAGAAATGTCTGTTTAGGTCTTCAGCCCATTTTTGGATTGGGTTGTTGTTTTTTTTATATTGAACTGCATGAGCTGCTTGTATAATTTGAAGATTAATTCTTTGTCAGTTGTTTCATTTGTAAATATTTTCTCCCATTCTGTGGGTTGTCTTTTCATCTTGTTTATGGTTTTCTTTGCTGTGCAAAAGCTTTTAAGTTTCATTAGGTCCCATTTGTTTATTTTTGTTTTTATTTCCATTTCTCTAGGAGGTGGGTCAAAAAGAATCTTGCTGTGATTTATGTCATACAGAGTCCTGCTTATGTTTTCCTCTAAGAGTTTGACAGTGTAATTACATTTAGGTCTTTAATCCATTTTGAGTTTATATTTGTGTATTGTGTTAAGGAGTGTTCTAATTTCATTGCTTTACATGTAGCTGTCCAGTTTTCCTAGAAGCACTTATTGAAGGCACTGCTTTTTCTCCATTGCTTATCCTTGCCTCATTTGTCATAGATTAGTTGACCATAGGTGTGTGGATTTATCTCTGAGCTTTCTATCCTGTTCCATTGATCTATATTTCTGTTTTTGTTCCAGTACCATACTGTCTTGATTACTGTAGCTTTATAGTGTAGTCTGAAGTCCGGAAACCTTATTCCTCCAGCTCCGTTTTTCTTTCTCAAGATTGCTTTGGCTATTTAGAGTCTTTTGTGTTTCCAAATACATTGTAAAATATTTTGTTCTAGTTCAGTGAAAAATGCCCTTGGTATTTTGATAAGGATTGCACTGAATCTGTAGATTACTTTGGGCAGTATAGTCATTTTCACAATATTGATTCTTCCAATCCAAGAGCATATTATATCTCTAAATCTGTCTGTGTCATCTTTGATTTCTTTCATCAGTGTCTTAAAGTTTTCTTCATACAGTTCTTTTGTCTCCTTAGGTAAGTTTATTCCTAGGCATTTTATTATTTTTGTTGCAATGGTAAATGGGAGTGTTTCCTTAATTTCTCTTTCAGATGTTTCATCATTAGTGTATAGGAATGCAAGAGATTTCTGTGCATTAATTTTGTGTCCTGCTACTTTTCCAAATTCATTTATTAGCTCTAGTAGTTTTCTGGTAGCATCTTTAGGATTCTCTATGTATAGTAAGTATCATGTCTTCTGTAAACAGTGACAATTTTACTTCCTCTTTTCTGATTTGGATTCTTTTTATTTCTTTTTCTTCTCTGATTGCCATGGCTAAAACTTCCAAAACTATGTTGAATAACAGTGGTGAGAGTGGGAAACCTTTTCTTGTTCCTGATCTTAGAGGAAATGGTTTCATTTTTTCATCTTGGAGAATGATGTTGACTCTGGGTTTGTCATATATGGCCTTTATTACGTTGAGGTAGGTTCTCCCTCTGCTCACTTTCTAGAGAGCTTTTTTTTATGAAAAATGGGTGTTGAGTTTTGTCAAAAGCTTTTTCTGCATCTATTGAGATTATCATATGTTTTTTTTTCCCTTCAGTTTGTTAATATGGTGTATCTTATTGATTGATTTGTTTATATTGAAGAATCCTTGCATATCTGAGATAAACCCCACTTGATCATGGTGTATGATCCTTCCAATGTGCTGTTGGATTCTTTTTGCTAGTATTTTGTCAAGGATTTTTACATCTATGTTCCTCAGTGTTATTGGCCTGTAGTTTTCTTTTCTGTGACATCTTTGGTTTTGGTATCAGGGTGATGTTGGCCTCACAGAATGAGTTTGGGAGTGTTCTTCCCTCTGCTATATTTTGGAAGATTTTGAGAAGGATAGGTGTTAGCTCTTCACTAAATATTTGATAGAATTTGCCTGTGAAGCCATCTGGTCTTGGGCTTTTGTTTGTTGGAAGAATTTTAACCAGTTTCAATTTCAGTGCTTGTGATTGGTCCATTTATATTTTCTATTTCTTCCTGGTTCAGTCTTGGAATGTTGTGCTTTTCTAAGAATATGTCCATTTCTTCCAGGTTGTCCTTTTTATTGGCATACAGTTGCTTGTAGTAATCTCACATGATACTTTGTATTTCTGTAGTATCAGTTGTTACTTCTCCTTTTTCATTTCTAATTCTTTTGATTTGAGTTTTCTCCCTTTTTTATTGATGAGTCTGGCTAATGGTTTATCAATTTTACTTATCTTCTCAAAGAACCCGCTTTTAGTTTTATTGATCATTGATATCATTTTCTTCATTTCTTTGCCATTTATTTCTAATCTTTATGATTTATTTCCTTCTGATAACCCTGAAGTTTTATTGTTCTTCTTTCTCTAATTGCTTTAGGTGTAAGGTTAGGTTGTTTATTTGAGATTTTTTTTTTTGTTTCTTGAAGTATGGTTTTATTGCTATAAACTTCCCTCTTAGAACTGCTTTTGCTTCATCCCACAGGATTTATGTTGTCATGTTTACATTGTCATTTGTTTCTAAGTACTTTTTTATTTCCTCTTTGATTTCTTCAGTATCTCTTGATTATTTAGTAGCTTATTGTTTAACCTCCATTTGTTTGTACTTTTTACAGTTTTTTTCTTCTAGTCTCATAGCGTTGTTGTCAGAAAAGATACTTGATGCAATTTCAATTTTCTTAAATTTACCGAGGCTTGATTTGTCACCCAAGATGTTATCTATCCTGGAGAATGTTCCCTGTGTGCTTGAGAAGAAAGTTTAATCTTTTGTTTTTGGATGGAATGTCTTATAAATATCAATTAAGTCCATCTGGTCTAATGTGTAATTTAAAGCTTGTGTCTCCTTATTTATTTTCATGTTGGTTGATCTGTCCATTGGTGAAAGTAGGGTGTTAAAATCCCCAACTATTATTGTGTTACTGTTCATTTCCCCTTTTATGGCTGTTAGCATTTGACTTATGTTTTGAGGTGTTCCTATATTGGGTGCATAAATATTTACAATTATTATGTCTTTTTCTTGGATTGATGTCTTGCTCTTTATGTAGTGTCCTTCTTTATCTCTTATAATAGTCTTTATTTTAATCTTTATTTTGTCTAATTTGAGAACTGCTACTCAAGCTTTGTTTTGATTTCCATTTCCATGGAATATTTTTTTTCTGTCCCCTCACTTTCAGACTGTATGTGTCCCTTGGTCTGAAGTGGGTCTCTCGTAGACACCATATATGTGTCTTGTTTTTGTGTGCATTCAGCCAGTCTATGTCTTTTGGTTGGAGCATTTAATCCATTTACATTTAGGTAATTATTGTATCAAAATGTATGTTCCTTTTACCATTTTCTTACTTGTTTTGTGTTTGTTTTTGTAGGTCTTTTCCTTCTCTTGTTTTTTTTTTCCACCTAGAGAAGTTCATTTAGCATTTGTTGTACAGCTAGTTTTGGAGTACGGAATTCTCCTAACTTTTGCTAGTCTGTAAAGGTTTTAATTTCTCCATCAAATCTTAATGAAATCCTTGCTGCATAGAGTAATCTTGGTTGTAGTTTTTTTTTTTTTTTTCCATTTCATCACTTTAAATATGTCCTGCCACTCCCTTCTGGCTTGCAGAATTTCTGTTGAAAGATCAGCTGTTAACCTTATGGCTATTCCCCTGTAGGCTATTTGTTACTCTTTCCTTGCTGATTTTAAAATATTTTTTCTTTGTATGTAATTTTTGATAGTTGGATTAATATGTGTCTTGGCTTTTTCTCCTTGGGTTTATCCTGTATGGAACTCTCTTTTCTTCCTGGACTTGATGGTCTACTTCCTTTCTCATATTAAGGAAGTTTTCAACTATAATATCTTCAAATATTTTCTCATACCCACTATTTTTCTCTTCTTCTTCTGAGGCCCCTATAATTCGAATGTTGGTGCATTTAATATTGTCCCAGGAGCCTCTGAGACTGTCCTCAATACTTTTCATTCTTTTTTCTTTATTCTTCCCTGCAGCAGTTATTTCCACTATTCTGTTTTCAGGTCACTTACCTGTTCTTCTGTCTCCGTTATTCTGCTATTGCTTCCTTCTAGTGTATTTTTAATTTCATTTATTGCATTGTTCATCATTGTTTGTTTGCTCTTTTGTTCTTCTACATCCTTTTTAAACGTTTCTTGTATTTTCTCCATTCTATTTCCAATATTTTCGACCATATTTACTATCATTATTCTGAATTCTTTTTCAGGTAGACTGCCTATTTCCTCTTCATTTGTTTAGTCTGGTGCGTTTTTACCTTGCTCCTTCATCCATTGCATATTTCTCTGTCTTCTCATTTTGTTTAACTTTCTGTGTTTGAGGTCTCCTTTTCACAGGCTGCAGTTTCATAGTTTCCTCTTATTTCTGGTGTCTGACCCCAGTCGGTGGGGATGGTTCAGTGGCTTGTGTAAGGTTCCTGATGGGGGGGTCTGGTGCCTGTGTTCTGGCGGGTAGAGCTGGATCTTGTCCCTTTGGTGGGCAGAGCCATGTCTGATGGTGTGTTTTGGGGGTGTCTGTGAACTTAGTATGACTTTAGGCAGTTTCTCTGCTAATTGGTGGGGTTGTGTTCCTGTCTTGCTAGTTGTTTGGAATGGGGCATCCTACACTGGAGCTTGCTGGCCGTTGGGTGGAACTGGATCTTAGTGTTGAGATGGAGATTTCTGGGAGAGCTCTCACTGATCAATACTACATGGGTCCAGTAGGTCTGGTGGTCCATCATCCTGGACTTAGCTTTCCCACCTCAGATGCTCAGGCCTGACACCTGGCCAAAGCACCAAGGCCCTGTCAGCCACACAGCTCAGAAGAAGCAGGAGAAAAAAAGAAAAAAAAAGGAAAAAAAGAAAAAAACTAAGAGACAGAACCCCAAAACGAATGCTAAAAGCAAAACTAAACAGACAAAACCACAGAAAGAATCATACACACACACTCACAAAAAGAGGGGAAAAAAATGGAGGAGATCAATCCAACCAATAAAGAAACCCACAAATGAAAACAACCACTAAACACTAAACTAAGATAAACATAAACCTAAAAACAAATCAAACGCAAAAAGCAAACCCCAAGTCCACAGTTGCCCCTGAAGTCCACTTCTCAATTTTGGGAACATTCAATGTCTATTCAGGTATTCCACACATGCAACTAAATCCCCACAATCAACTTTATCAAGCAGGAAGGCCCTCTCCTTGTGCACCCTGAGACAATGGACTTTTGCCTCTTCAGCAGCTCCAGACATTTTCCTGTACTTCCTCCCAGCTAGCTGTGATGATCTAGCCCCCTTCAGGCTGTGTTCACACAGCCAACCCCCATCCTCTCCCTGGGGTCTGACTTCCGAAGCCTCAGCCTCAACTCCCAGCTTCCATCTCTCCCGGCAGTTGAGCAGACAAGCATCTCAGGCTGGTGAATGCTGGTCGTCACCTATCCTCTGTGTAGAAATCTTTCCACTTTGCCCTCTGCACCCCTGTTGCTATGTTCTTCTCTGTGGCTCCAAAGCTCCCGCCCCACCCCTGTCCCCACCAGTGAAGGAGATTCCTAGTGTGTGGAAACGTTTCCTCCTTCACAGCTCCATCCCAGAGGCACAGGTCTTGTCCCTATTCTTTTGTCTCTTTTTTTTTTTTTTTCTTTTTGCGGTATGCGGGCCTCTCACTGCTGTGGCCTCTCCCATTGCGGAGCACAGGCTCCGGATGCGCAGGCTCAGCGGCCATGGCTCACGGGCCCAGCCGCTCCGCGGCATATGGGATCCTCCCAGACCGGGGCACGAACCCGTATCCCCTGCATCGGCAGGCGGACTCTCAACCACTGCGCCACCAGGGAGGCCCTGTCTCTTTTTTTTTCTTTTTTCTTTTGCCCTACCCAGGTATGTGGGGGATTTCCTTGACTTTTTGGAAGTCTGTGGTCTTCTGCACCACAGGGTTCAGTAGGTGTTCTGTAGGAGCTGTTCCACATGTAGATGTATTTTTGATGTATTTGTGGGGAGGAAGGTGACCTCCATGTCATATTCCTCTGCCATCTTGAAGGTCTCCTCCACAATAATAATTTTTAAATGGTAAATGTCCCATATTTCATTTGTGTCCAAAATGAATGTCCATGCAAAACTCTTTACATGTTTAGCAATGATAGTGTTGTCCCATATCATACGTCTAGGAAATAGAGTTGGAATCTGCTCCCAAGCAGTCTGTCTCCAGAGCCATACTTTTTATACCCAGGTCTCAGTCCTTTAGTGAACCTGTGCCCTTGGCCTATGAAATTCACAAATGCTTCTCAGTTTTGTTCTGTTTGGTTTGGTTTGGTTTTCACTCCTTTCAGTGGGACAGGATGGCTAGTCTGAGTTGGGTAATTCCCTTCTGCCAGTTTGGTTAACCTCTGATAAAACCCCTTTCAATTAGACTCAGGTAAATAGTTTCTCTTGAGGGCAAGCATTGTTAAGAACAGAATGCTCTGGCAAATGTCAAAATGGTTACTTTTTCTCTTCCCCTGCAGGCAGAATGAAGGACTTTTTCTCCAGTCTTTACTGAGAGAAACTGATAGATTTCCTGGAAGTAAACAAAAGCCCTTCTGGAGGGCTCATAATTGTGTACCTCTGGCCAAACGCAGGGCCCCTGAAAGCTTTAACTCTCAGACTTGTCTATACTGAGCTTCCAGGAATACAACAGCCCCTGCTTAGGTTTTCCTACGTTGGCCCTTATTCCCATGGAGATTTGGCTCATGGGTTCCTACTCTAGTAAGTGGTAATTCTCTGTATCTGCTTGTCTGTTTCTACAATTTGGGGGAAAGCTGCTTGCCCTGTGACCTCAGTTATCTGACAGATATAAGGAGGGTTGTTGATTTTCAGTTTGTTCAGCTTTTTACTTGTTCTTAGATGGAGTGACATCTTCCAAGCTCCTTACATGCTGGAATAGAAATTGGAGGTATGACATCTTTCAATGTTCATGTTGATTTAGCCCTCTGGTATTCCTACATTATTTTGCCTAATATGGTTACAATTTCTCATCGTATATGATTGACACTAGACTCCCCATAATGATGCACTTGTATTTTGTTCCTCATTTTTTTCTGTATTTTCAGTTACAGAAGTTTTCATTCATGACCTGGAAATGATACCCGGTTTCTATATGATTGAGTAAAACCAAATGTATTTGAAGTTGTTGGGAGGAGGGAAGATGCTCAGTGGGGCTCATATTGCTCTTATGTAACATGAGGAATTTATGTTCTCCAGGTATCTTAGTATTACTGTCTCTGTAATCATTGCCATTATTGGAACACTCATCCTACATGGTGTTAGACTTTTGACTCTAAGTCTCTCTGTGGGTTTAAATACTTGAGTTCAGGTATAGAAAACTTAAATGCATACTGGGTCCAAGCAGATAATGACTTAAGTCATCCAGGGTACCTCTGGGAGAATCCTGGCACTCATGCTCTTGCCTGAAGAAGGCAGTACTACTCAGCTCCAGGTGGTTATTGTTTTGAAAGAAGTCAGACCAGTTCTTGCTAGATCATCAGGTACAACAAGCCTTGGTGGGGCTCCCATTGTGCCTCCTCTGTTTTATAGCAAAGATGTAGGTACTTTCCCCACTTTGATGCTTTTTACAGACTAATTTATTTCTCCATGTTGAAAATAATTATCTTTAAGCACAGGACTTAAGAATGGTCCATGTTTATCTGATTTGCAATCACACTGGCAAAGAAGCTTGTCACTAGATTTCCTATGCATAACCAGTTGTTCATCTGTGTAGCTATGCAAATGGTAATTAAAGAAGTCCTATGGGACAATCATCGTGCTCTGTATAGTAGGTTTAAGATTAGAAATAAAACATGGCTCTTTATTAAGTGCTTTAAACATATCCATACAGTGGAATATTATATGGCAGTAAAAAAAGAATGAGGAGGTTTATATATCCTGATATGGAACTATCTCCAAGATATAATGTCAAGTGGGGACAAAAGTGAAGAATGTAAATATGCTGAATTTTCATTAAACTGGAAAAGAAATATATATTTTCAGTTTTTGTAAACATTAAAAATCACTTAAAGAACACAGAAATTGATAAAACTGTTTCTCTGTACAGGAGAATTGGGAAGGTAAGGGACATCATAGGAGGAAGGCTTTTTACAATTTGTATAAATTTATCCCATAAGTTATGTTTATTATATTGTCAATTATACTAATAAAATGATCAAGACAAGATATCCTTTATAAAAAAAATCTATCATGGATTATTATGATCACTGACTTTGATCACATGAAGGCAGACACAGAAAGACATACTGGAAGTATTTTTCCCTCTAACCCCAACAAACTCATATGTTTCTAAAACTCAGTAAATAAATAGAAAATTAGCAGTATGCAAATATATTTCAGAAGAAAAGCTCTCCATGGCCCAGGCAGATTTTTTTGAAAGAAGCAAGCATCCTAAACTGTAAAGCAAATCCCAAACTGAATTTTCTTGGTCCACGAAACGTACACTACTGACCTGCTGGTGAGAGACCAAGGGAGCCACAGCAGAAATCTCTTAGTTATTCATAAATTATTCTTTTTAAAAAAGTTGTTGCTGCTGTTGTTTTAAACACAAGGGTGGAGATGAACTCCAGAGCTCAGAAACCATTTTCATGCAAAACCAGACGGCTCAATATACAAATAAAGACCTAGATGGGAACCCTGAACACAGCAACATAAATTCTCATATCTGGTATAAATAAACAAGATACATTGTTTTACAATTAATGCCCAGCTCATGAATAAGTGCACACAATGGAGATAGAAATATTTAATTTTGTGTTGTAGAACATAATTAGAATTTATTAAACAAAGTCAGAACACAGTAGAGACTTCTCAAAATGCATGGGCCCCGGGTGCAGTCTGTGTTTGGAACCAGTTTTGTCGAGCATCAGTTTTTTTTTGTGTTTTTTAAAGAAAAATGATCAAGAAAAGCTACAACCATAGTGTTTCATTAAGTAGTTCATGAGAGTCTCTCACTCACTCTCTCTTTTTTCCTGCTTCCTTTGGGAGTTTAATGCACTTTGATAAGATAAATAAATATCTGCCTTTTAATGATGATCACACCTTATTAAAATGTCTCACCCTGTTACTGATAGTGCATGAGATTATGAAAGATGAAAAAAAGTAGAAGTCTCATTTTCTATTCCCTACTGATGCTGTTTGCTTACCTTTTACATTTCCCCAGCTTAGACAGTGAAACAACAGCAGCTAATTTTACTGGACTTCTATTTGTTCCACTTTGATCTCTCACACAGATGAAATCCCTACCAGTTTTATTTATTATTTTCCTCTTAGATCAAGAATTGTAATTTTGTTTCATTAAACTTGACTAGATGTATCACTTTAACCTGCTTTAATCAACTAGGATAGAATCAGGTAGAACTAGGACAAATTGACAGGCTTCATTAAAATAACAGAGATGGCCCAATCTTGAGGTGTGGGGAGGGACAGATCAAACACTACCACTCCCAGACATGTGCAATTGTGTGCAGTCATCAACACACATGGATAGCTTTGCTCACAGAATCAATAGAGTGATTTTTCTTCTGATTCTAATTGTTAAGGATTGCTCTGAATCAGAAAAGGGTGGAAACTTCACACAGACTTTATTTTAAAATTTTAGGAGTAAACAAGAGGAGAAGAAGAAAGGCCAAAGAATAACCAAGGAGACAAGTAGAAAGTGTTCTATGGTGAGATAAAATAGACCCAAACAGCGTGATTCTCACCTTTGCTTTGCCAGATGATAGAAAGCAAAGATAAGGCTTCTGTCCTCATAGAGAATTGTCTCCTGCTCTGACTTTCTGTTTGAATAACCTTTCTAGCTGATTTATCTACTTCTTAGAGACCAGAATGATGAGGATGTTGAATCTCTTCTTCCTGGCCTTTCCTCTACTCCCCTGCCAGCAACTTAACACTTATTTGTTTTGAAAATTAGCCATTTAACAGGGCATTGCCTTTACTGGCTGTTTGTTCTGCTGACCTATGGGGGAAGCTGGAATCGGCACTGCAACTGGGCTCCTCTATCAGGTCTGTTATTGCATTATTCCTTTATGGGGGCCTCTGTGTAGTTACACCAAATGTTGTTATAAATCCCACAGGAAGCCACGTCTCGGCTGAAGTCTAGAGGCCACTTTCAGTGTATATCTCCCTCATCTGCCATTAGCACAGCTCCACGTTCTTCCCAGTGTATTAGAGGACATGCTGAACGGGGACAAGGACTACATGATCCAAATGGAGAGTGAGTGATTTGACAAGAAGCCAACCAGCACTTTGACCAAAGCTAACTACCATTGAAACACTGCCTCCACAACAAAGGTTGAATCAAAATCCTATTCCCTTAGCATATGAATTAGAAGAACAATTGTCTGATTATGATTTAAAAAAAAGAGCATTACATTTTATGTTCAGCCATAATTGGTATTTATGACAATTTATGTAAACAGTAATGAAGCCTATGTGATTTTTGTGGGGAAATTGCATTATGACACCAATGATCATTACTGTTAATTTTCCTGAAGATGATGGCAATCAGCAGGCATAGTTTCATTGTAAATAGGTTAATTTAAAATTCAAACACTGCTGGTATTTCAAAATGAGTTCACATTCGATTTCTGAAAGCTTTGGCCCAGTCTTTTTCTGTGTCATGATAAAAACATATGGATGATATATGTTAACGTGTAAAACTTTTTTCTTCAGGATTGTGTGTATATAAACGTGTGAGATATACACAGATATATGTATGTGTGTGTGTATGCATATATACACACATATATATGTGTGTGTGTGTGTGTGTCTTACATACTACACATCTTTTTAAGTATCATTCTGTTTTTTGTGCTATAGGAATATGCTTCAAAAACTTACTATAATGTAATCAGGAGATAAAGTTATCACAAACTAATTTGCTAGATTTGTAGGATAAATGAGGACTGACATACCAGTATATTCTATTATTTCTAATGTGAATTTGCAGATTACCTTATCAAATTTTAAGAAGATATAAAAACTTAAATATCTCTTTATTGACCTTGGGTTCCTGGTTAGTTACCAAGCTAAATTGATCTGCCAATACATATTTTCAGACCATATCAACCGGTTAATATGTTTTTTTTTTTAAGATATATGCTTCCAAGAATTTAGATCAATTCCTGCCAACTTCTCCAAGCAAAGTAAACGTGTCTAATTTTCACTTTTGACACTTTTTAAAAACTAGTAAGTACCTTAATTTTCTTGTGTGTATATATATATCATTACAACAAATGTCATCACAAAATCACAAAAAAAGCATTTGTAATTATAAGAAAAAAAAAGAGAAGAAACATTTTAAATGTTGGTGTATGTCTATTTATGTTAATCAATATTTACATAATCACATAATGTATTTTCACAGCTTTTGTAACTGTAATAATAAGAGAACTATACTAATGTAAGCTACTAAATTTTCTTAAAAAGTAAAATATTGTAGACTATGTACATTATAGCAATAGATTTTATTGACAGTAGAAATGAACTGTGTCTCCAAAAAAGCTCCTCTCCCTCTTTCTAGGTATGTCTCTTTCTCCTTCTTTTTAAGGTCAATTTCTGGTGGTCAATCAATTGCTCATAATTTGTTACTCTCATGAGTGAAAATGTAATCATGACTATTCAAAATGTATTGTAATGTTGATTATATTAATCCTACCAGTTTGATCTTGAAAATTTCATTCTTTGTAGAGATGTTGTATGACTATGCCCATCTTTATATGTAGCACTTTTAATTTAAATGCTATTTCAAAAAGAACATACTCAGATAGTTTTAGCCTGGACCACACATTTAAAGGAATAGGAATTGGAAGATATATTTTAGATAAGCAAATACCTGGAAAACTGGAACAAATGCTTCCAAATTAGACATGTAGCCAGCCTTAAATTCATTTTGATTTGTATTCAATATAATAAAAATCAATATTTTATATGAATTTAAGTATATTTATAAGAACAAAAAAATACATATGGCCATATATTAGTATATGTACTTTATCATCTCAACCAATTACTCATGCTTCCCTCAAGAGAGGAAACACAATATGTTTAAGAGGTTTGTTCAGGTATAGCCAACTTTAATGTTTTAAGGGGGAAATTATGGAAAGAAATGTTAAAATTAAGAAAAATTTTACATTTATTAAATATTCTAAGAATTAGATGAAGGTCTTTATTTGAATTACTTCCTTTAGTAGGTATCCCTTCTATGGGAGTTTATATTGAGAATTACTACTCTAAAATATAATAAAAATGATCTAGGTCTGTTGCTGAACAGATTTTTTTAACCATTTTTAATTTCAACTGACCAGTCTGTTAAGTAAATGAGAATTAATTTGGAGTGGGAATATTCACTTAAAATTGATCATCAAAAAAAAAAAAAAAAAGAAGAAGAAGAAAAGAAATAAAGAAAAAAGAAAAGGAAAATAAGGAAGAAAAAAATCACCTAAAGTAAGATGTCACTGTGAACTAACCCTAGAAAGTGATCACTGTGTCAATTGACAGGGCATGACTGAGTATCTAGTTTGGTTATACGATAGCATAAATGGCTTCTGAATCTTGGATTGAATATCCATACAGGTTACTATAATTCATTTACAGACTATGTCTCTAATTTCAGTCAAAATATATTTCTAAGCTTAAACATGAATTTTGCCTGTAAAACTGAACTTTAACCAAGTCTGAAACCTCACAGAAGTGTATGGGTCAATAAGAGAAGAAAGGGTGGTTTCAGTATATAGTCATTCTTTCCATTAAAGAAGGAAAACCAAAACAAATAAATGTGAAACAAACAAAAAAAACTCTCACTACTTGTAATATAGTTAACATTAGGAAATATCTCTCCTATGTGAATTTGCTTTCACAAGATGTCGTCTCTCATGTCCTTCAGTTCTTTGTGGGTATTTAACCAGCATCCTACACCTGTGTGAACAGAATTGAGACCTTCACCATCCTTCATCCACAAGATATACTTATAGGCTGGGCTCTATGGGACAATTAATAGAAACGAAAAGTATCCATAAAGTTTTTCTTCATCTACGTGTCTCCTGATGATCTGCCCATTAGTAGGAGTATAAAAATGTAGGTTGATGAATTACATAACTGTTCAAAGTTTTGGCTCATGATAGACCTTTAAAAATTCTATATTTTGATGAAAAGCAAATACCATGCACCAGTTACCCATGTCCACACCTTCTTGAAAAGGATTACATAAATGGATTGGATGTAGTGTGCAGGCAGGGTTACTGATATGTTCTACAGATCATGTCAAAACTGTCGAGCTGATCAGCTGGTTATTCATACCCCTAATTATGCTGAGGTGGCAGTTTATCAGGAATTATGTAAAGCTTATGTTCTCTGTTCTAAGCGGGAGGAAATGACTAGCAAACTGATTTACCTCTGGAGTTTTTGATCTAAGGATAGGCAGAGTAAGTGTAATTTCATTTGTTAGTATCTGTCATTCATTACTCATGGCTTATGAGAAAGAAAGAAAATTGCATTCAAAGAGCATTCTTTTATTTCCAAGAGGAAAAATAATTTAACCACAAAGATGACAGTTACAATTCTTTACCTTTAAGGGGCAACCTTTGCAGGATGACTCTCTCATTCTAAAAATGCAGGCATTGTTTTTTTTCTTTTGTACTCTATTAAGAATCATGCATGAAACCACTCAGAGTAGATGGGGACTAAGGGTCAATAGAACAGTTAGAAAGGTGACAAATAGAAATTCATTTCAGTGTTTGTTTTCTAGATGATGGCTGCCTTTTTCTCCCAGTGTCCCATGTTTCTGGGGTGCTACACAATGAGTTCTATGTCCTTTTAAATAGGGGCAGAGCTGCCACAGTGTAAACTAATAAATAGCACAGTTGAAGTTTTCTTGGTCTTGAAATACAATGAATTCCTCTCAGTTACTTTATTCTTTTTCACAATTATCTTTTCTATGGAAAAAAAGAAGCTATTTTGTGACTTTATTCTGACATTTATGGATTATTTTTTTAAAACTAGTGCTGCATTTCTATGTCTTTCAGGAAGTGCAAATTTGGAGCAAACTTGTATTGTTTGCTGAATAAGATTTAAAACCTCATGCCTTAAGAAAATTTCTAAAGCTAGCCCTTGATTTAGTAATCAGATTATTCCTGGGGCATTACCTTCACATTTTAATTTTATTTATTTTTTAAAGGGACAATTGAGTGAAAAAGAAATGGAGAGTCATCAACCTGATTATACTCTAGAGATTTCTGTAGGATTAACTCAATCAGGATGCCAAATGTACTTCAAAAATGAAAAAGAATTCTATCTGATCAATACACTAATTTCAGTTGTCTTTACAATTAATATCTATCAGTCCATTCAAACAGATATTTAGAGCTCTATATTGATTGTTAAGAGTCACTGAAAACCACTAGGAAATAACAACAGCATGCCAATGTGCATTAATTGCACTCAAATTGACATATTTTAAACATCAGATTTTCTAAGATAGTGACAAATAGTAGAATGCCAAATCCAAGAGAAAGATATTATGATTTAATCAGAGAATACTTCCACCAAAAAATGTTAACTTTTTTTTTTCCTAATCAAATTATCATGTATTTTCTAGCTCCTTTTCTCAAATAGCCCTATTATAACACCTGCTAGTTTTAGGACAAGTATAGTTCTCAATACATTGATTTAAGATGCCTCCACCTGCTTGCTTTACATCCTTTTTTATCCAACTTAAATTCCATATTCTATCATTACAATCCGGGGATGATCTTTCTTTCCAAAATACCCTTCAGTAGACTGCTTAATAGTTTACAATATTTGCTAACTCTCCTAGGATAATGGTTATGTTTTACTTTATTTTCCCTCCTTGTTGTCTTTTGGCCAAGGAATGGAAACTAAAGTGGTGTGTGAAAAAAAAAAATATATATATATATACACACCATATGACTGAATCACTTTGCTGTACAAAATTATAAATCAGCTATACTTCAATAAAAAATGAATTGATAATTTTAAAAAAACAAGAAAAAAACGTCTGTTTCACCACATATATTCAACACGTGGTATAAATTCTAACCCATGCAATAAGGAAAGAAAATGAAAGATATCCAGATTAGAAAGGAAGAAATAAAAATATCTTTATTTACAGAAAGCTACATATCTACATAGAATATCTGATATTACTACATAAAAGTTACCAGAACTAATAATTGCAGTTGGCAAGATTACTGTAACTAAGATTAATATACATTTAATTTTATTTATGCATAATAGCAATGAAGAAACAAATTTAAATAAAAATACCATTTACAATAACATCAAAGATATGAAATATTAGGAATAAATCTGATCAAATGTGTGTCAAACTATACATGGAAAACTTCAAATCTTTACTAACAAAAATTTGAAAAGTCCAAAATTATTGGAGAGATGCACCTTGTTCATGGATTGCAAGGCTCTCTATTGTTTTGATGTCAGTCTTCCCAAATTGAACTATATGTTCAACACAATGCCCAACAAAATCTCAGCAACTTTGTTTTTTTTTTAAGAAACTGATAAGCTGTTTCTAAAATATATAAAAATTAGGGGAGGACCTTCAACATGGTGGAGGAGTAAGCCATGGAGATCACCTTCCTCCCCACAAATACATCAAAAATACTTCTACAAGTGGAACAACTACAGAACACTTACTGAATGCTGGCAGAAGACCTCAGACTTCCCAAAAGTCAAGAAAATCCCTATGTACCTGGGTAGGGCAAAAGGAAAAAAGAAAAAACTGAGACAAAAGAATAGGGACAGGATCTACACTTCTGGGAGGGAGTTGTGAAGGAGGAAAAATTTTCCACACACTAGGAAGCCCTCTCACAGAAAAGAGAGGCTTGTCTGCTCACCCACTGAGGTGAATGGGGGCTGGGAGCTGAGGCTCAGGCTTCAGAGGTCAGATCCCAGGGAGAGGACTGAGGTTGACTGCGTGAACACAGCCTAGGGGGGGGGGTTAGTGTGTCACAGCTAGCCAGGAGAGAGTCCAGGAAAATGACTGGAACTGCCTAAGAGGCAAGAGACCATTTGTTTTGGTGTGTCAGAGGAGAGGGGGTTCCATTCCCATGTGCCCAAAGTAGGCAGAGCACTGACTAAGCAAGCTCTAGAGAAGGGTGCAAGCTGTGGCTATCAGCTAGGACCCCAGAGATGAGCATGAAATACTAAGGCTGCTGTGACTGCCACCAAAAATCCTGTTTACAAGCACAGGTCACTATTCACACACACCCACCCTTAGGAGCCTGTGCAGCTCCCCACTGCCAGGGTCACAAGTTCTGGGACAACTTCCCTGGAAAAACACAGGGCATGCTTCAGGCTGTTGCAATAGCCTGCTGGCCTCTGCCACTGCAGGCTTGCCCCGCATTCCAATTATAAATACCATACCCCTCCCTCCCACCAGCCTGAGTGAGCCAGAACCCCTTAATCAGCCGCTGCTTTAACCCCCTCCTTTCTTGGCAAGCCACAGATGCCTGAGGGCAACCTACACACAGAAGTGGGGCAAAACCAAAGCTGAAAACCAGGAGCTGTGCAAACAAAGAAGAGAAAGGGAAATTTCTCCATGTAGCCTCAGGAGCAGCTGATTAAATCTGCACAATCAACTTGATGTACATGGCAGCTGTGAAATACCTAAATAGACAACAAATCGTCCCAAAATTGAGGTGGTAGACTTTAGGAGCAACTGTACACTTGAGGTTTGCTATCTGCAACTGACTTGTTTCTGATACTTATGTTTATCTTAGTTTACTTTTTAGCACTTCTTATCATTGGTGGGTTTGTTTATTGCTTTGGTTGCTTCTTATTTAAATTATATTTTTCATGTTAAAATTTTTTCTTTTATTTAGTATTTTTTTTAATTTTTATTTATTTTTATTTATATTTTTCTCCCTTTTCTTCTGAGCCGTGAGGCTGACAGGGTTTGGGTGCTCCAGGCTTCTGTCATGACAGAGCCTCTTAAGTGGGATAGCCAAGTTCAGGACCTTGGACCACCAGAGACCTCCCAGACCCACTTAATATCAATCCACAAGAGATCTCCCAGAATTCTCCATCTCAACATTAAGACCCAGCTCCACTCAATGGCCAAGAAGCTGCAGAGCTGGATGCCCATGACAAACAGCTAGTAAGACAGGAATACAATCCCACCCATTAACAGAGAGTCTGCCTAAAGTCATAACAAGTTCACAGACACCCCAAAACACACCACAAGACAGACAAGATCCAGCTCCACCCATGAGAACATAGGCAGCAGTCTCCACCACCAGGAAGCCTAGACAAGACACTAAACCAACCTCACCCACTGGGGGCAGACACCAAAATAAACAGGAACTATGAACATGCAGCCTGAAAAGGAGACCCCAAACACAGAAAGTTAAACAAAATGAGAAGACAGAGAAATACACAGCAGATAAAGGAGCAAGGCAAAAACCCACCAGACCAAACAAATGAAGAGGAAATAGACAGTCTACCTTGAAACGAATTCTGAGTAATGACAGTAAAGATGATCCACAGTACTGGAAATAGAACAGTAATAGAAATAGAAATAGAAGAGGAAATACAAGAAATGTTTAACAAGGAACTAGAAAAACTAAAGAGCAAACAAACAATGACTAACCACACAATAAATGAAATTTAAAATTCTCTAGAAGGAATCAGAAGCAGAATAATGGAGGCAGAAGAATGGATAAGGGACATGGAAGATAAAATAGTGAAAATAACTACCACAGATCAGAATAAAGAAATAAAGAATGAAAAGAAATGAGGACAGTCTCAGAGAATTCTGGGACAACATTAATGCACCAACATTTGAATTATAGGTCTCCCAGAAGAAGAGAAAAAGAGCAGGTATGAGAAAATATTTAAAGAAATTATGGTTGAAAACTTCCCTAACATAAGAAAAGAAATAGTCAATAAAGTCCAAGAAGGACAGATAATCCATTACAGGATAAATCCAAGGTGAAACTAGCCAAGACACATATTAATCAAACTATCAAAAATTAAATACAAGGAAAAAATATTAAAAGCAACAAGGGAAAATCAACAAAAAAACATACAAGGGAATCCCTATAAGGTTAACAGCTGATCTTTCAGCAGAAACACTGGAAGCCAGAAGGGATTGGCAGGACATATTTAAAGTGATGAAAGGAAAAAGCCTACAACCAAGATTACTCTACCTGGCAAGGATCTCATTCAGACTTGATGGAGAAATTAAAGTATTTACAGACAAGCAAAAGCTAAGAGAATTCAGCACCATCAAACTAGCTTTACAACAAATGCTACAGGAACTTCTCTAGGTAGGAAACACAAGAGAAGGAAAAGACCTACAAAAACAAACCCCAAACAATTAAGAAAATGGTAATAGGAACATACATATTGATAATTACCTTCAATGTAAATGGATTAAATGCTCCAACTAAAAGACAGAGATTGGCTGAATAGATAAAAAAACAAGATCCATATATATGCTGTCTACAAGAGAACAATTTCAGGTCTAAGGACACATACACACTGAAAGTGAGGGGATAGAAAGAAATATTCCATGCAAATGGAAATCAAAAGAAAGCCAGTGTAGCAATTCTCATATCAGAAAAAAAACAGACTTTGAAATAAAGACTATTACAAGAGACAAGAAAAACACTGCATAATGATCAAGGGATCAATCCAAGAAGAACATATAACAATTGTAAATATTTATGCACCCAACATAGGAGCACCTCAATACATAAGGCAAATGCTAACAGCCATAAAAGGGGAAAATGACAGTAACACAATAATAGTAGGGGGCTTTAACATCCCACTTTCACCAATGGACAGACCATCCAAAATGAAAATAAATAAGAAAATACAAGCTTTAAATGACACATTAGACAAGATGGACTTAACTGATATGTATAGGACATTCTATCCAAAAACAAAAAATACGCTTTTTTTCTCAACTGCTCATTGAACAGTCTTCAGAATAGATAATAACTTGGATCACAAATCAAGCCTTGGTAAATTTAAGAAAATTGAAATTTTACCAAGTATCTTTTCAAACCACCATGCTATGAGACTAGATATCAATTATGATTTTAAAAAAACTAATAAATCCAAACACATGAGGGCTAAACAATATGCTGCTAAATAAAAAGAGATCACTGAAGAAATCAAAGAGGAGATCAAAAAATACCTAGAAACAAATGACAATAAAAACAGGATGAACCAAATCCTATGGAAAGAAGCAAAGCAGTTCTAAGAGGGAAGATTATAGCAATAAAATCCTTTCTCACAAAACAACAAAAATCTCAAATAAACAAACTAACCTTACACCTAAAGCAATTAAAGAAATAAGAACAACAACAACAACAAAACACCACATCTAGTAGAATGAAACAAATCATAAATATCAGATCAGAAGTAAATGAAAAAGAAATGAAGGAAACTATAACAAAGATCAATAAAGCTACAAGTTGTTTCTATGAGAAGATAAACAAAATTGATTAACCATTAGCCAGACTCATCAAGAAAAACGGAGTAGATTCAAATAAACAGACTTAAAAAAGAAAAAAGGAGAAATAACTACTGAGCCTGTAGAAGAAATACAAAAGATCACGAGAGATTACTACAAGGAACTCTATGCCAATAAAATGGACAAACTGGAAGAAATGGACAAATTCTTAGAAAAGTACAACTTTCCGAGACTGAACCAGGAAGAAATAGAAAATATAAACTGACCAACCACAAGCACTGAAATTGAAACTGTGATTTAAAATCTTCCAACAAACAAAAGCCGAGGACCAGATATCTTTACACGTGAATTCTATCAAACATTTAGAGAAGAGCTAACACCTATCCTTCTCAAGCTCTTCCAAAATTTAGCAGAGGGAGGAACACTCCTAAACTCATTCTATGAGGCCACCATCACCCAGATACCAAAACCAGACAAAGGTGTCACAAAAAAAGAGAAAACTACAGGCTGATATCACTGATGAACATAGATGCAAAAAACCTCAACAAAATACTAGCAAACAGATCCGACAGCACATTAAAATGATCATACACCATGATCAAGTGGGATTTATACCAGGAATGTAAGGATTTTTCAATATACACAAATCAATCAATTTGATACACCATATAACGAATTAGAAGGATAAAAAAAACATATGATAATCTCAATAGATGCAGAAAAATCTTTCAACAAAATTCAATACCAATTTATGATAAAAACTCTCAAGAAAGTAGGCACGGAGGGAACCTCCCTCAACTTCAAAAGGTCATATATGAGGAAACCATAGCCAACATCGTTCTGAATGGTGAAAAAGTGAAACCATTTCCTTTACGATCAGGAACAAGACAAGTTCACCAATATTATTCAACATAGTTTTGTAAGTTGTAGCCATAGAAATCAGAGAAGAAAAATAAATACAATGAATTCAACTTGGGAAAGAAGTAAAACTGTCACTGTTTGCAGATGACATGGTATCATACATAGAGAATCCTAAAGGTGCTACCACAAAACTACTAAAACTAATCAATGAATTTGGTAAAGTAGCAGCATACAAAATGAATGCACAGAAATCACTTGCATTTCTATACACTAACGATGAAAAATCTGAAAGAGAAATTAAGGAAACACTCTCATTTACCATTACAGCAAAAACAAAATGCCTAGGAATAAACCTACCTAAGGAGACAAAAGAACTATATGGAGAAATCTATAAGACACTGATGAAAGAAATTAAAGGTGATACAAATAGATGGAGAGATATACCATGTTCCTGGATTGGAAGAATCAACATTGTGAAAATGACTATACTACCCAAAGCAATCTACAGATTCAATGCAATAGGTATCAAACTACCAATGTCATTTTTCAGAGAATTACAAGAAATTTCACAATTTTTGGAAACACAAATGACCCTGAATAGCCAAAGCAAACTTAAGAAAGAAAAATGGAAATTGAGGAATCAGGCTCCCTGCCTTCAGACTATACTACAAAGCTACAGTAATCAAGACAGTATGGTACTGGCACAAAAACAGAAATATAGATCAATGGAACAGGATAGAAAGCACAGAGATAAACCCACGCACATATGGTCACCTTATCTTTGATCAAGGAAGCAATAATATACAATGGAGAAAGGCAGCCTCTTCAATAGGTGGTGCTAGGAAAACTGTACAGCTACATGTAAAAGAATGAAATTAGAATGGAACACCATATATAAAAATAACACCACACATAAAATAAACTCAAAATAGATTAAAGACTTAAATGTAAGGCCCGACACTATCAAACTCTTAGAGGAAAACATAGGCAGAACACTCTATGACATAAATTACAGTGAGATCCTTTTTGACCCATCTCCTAGAGAAATGGAAATAAAAACAAAAGTAAACAAATAGGACCTAATGAAACTTAAAAGCTTTTGCACAGCAAGGGAAACCATAAACAAGATGCAAAGACAACCCTCAGAATGGGAGAAAATATTTGCAATCAAAGCAACTGACAAAGGATTAATCTCCTAAATATACAAGCTGCTGATGCAGCTCAATATCACAAGAACAAACAACTCAACTCAAAAATGAGCAGGAGACCTAAATAGACATTTCTCCAAAGAAGATATACAAATTGCTAACAAACATGTGAAAGGATGCTCAACATCACTAATTACTAGAGAAATTCAAATCAAAACCACAATGAGGTATCACCTCACACCAGTCAGAATGGCCATCATCAAAAAATCTACAAACAATAAATGCTTAGGATTGTGTGGAGAAAAGAGAACCCTCTTTCACTGTTGGTGGGAATATAAATTGATACAGCCACTTGGAGAACTGTATGTAGATTTGTTAAAAAACTAAAAATTGAACTACCATATGACCCAGTAATCCCACTACTGAGCATATACCCTGAGAACACCATAATTGAAAAAGAGACATGTACCACAATGTTCATTGCAGCTCTATTTATGATAGCCAGGACATGGAAGTAACCTAAATGTCCATCGAGAGATGAATGGATAAAGAAGATGTGGCACATATATACAATGGAATATTACTCAACTATAAAAAGAAATGTAACTGAGTTATTTGTAATGAGTTGAATGGACCTAGAGTCTGTCATACAGAGTGAAGTAAGTCAGAAAGAGAAAATAAATACCATATGTTAACACATATGTATGGAATTAAAAAAGAAATGATGCTGATGAACCTAGGGACAGGATGGGAATAAAGATGCAGAAGTAGAGAACGGACCTGAGGACACAGTGAGTTGGAAGGGTAAGCTTGGATGGAGTGAGAGAGTAGAACTGACATATATACGCTACAAAATGTAAAATAGATAGCTAGTGGGAAACAGCTGCATAGCACAGGGAGATCAGTTTGGTGCTTGGAGACCACCTAGAGGTGTGGGATAGGGAGTGTAGGAGGGGGACTTAAGAGGGAATATATGGATATATGCATACATATAGCTGATTCACTATGTTATACAGCAGAAACTAACCCAAAATTGTAAAGCAACTATACTCCAATAAAGATGTTAAAAATAATAAAATAAAAAAAATATTAAAAGGGTACAGAACATCCCAAGCCAATCTGGTTAAGAAGAACAAGATGGGAAGGTTAACAGTATCAGATTTCAAGGCTTATTATAAAGCTACAGTAATAAATACAATGTGTTATTGGTAGAAAGGTAAAAAAAATAAAACAATTGAACAAAATAGAATCCACAAATATACCCACACATATACAACAATTCAATTTTGGCCATACTGAAAATGCAACTCAGGGAAGAACAGATACTTCTTTCAACAAATAATGTTTAAAAAATTGAGTATCACTATACATACTAATAAACTTTGATCCATATCTTGCATCACATACTGAAAATTAATTCAGTGTCAATCATAGATCTAAAAGTAAAGCTAAACTATAAAACTCCTAGAAAGAAAAAAATTATGTCTACCCCTGTGTTAGGCAGAGATTTCTTAGCTATGACACCAAAAGCATGATACATAAAAGAAAATATTGATAAATTAGGATTAATCAAAATAATTAACTTCTGCTCTTTAAGACGCAGTGAGAAGAATGAAAAGATAAGGTATAGATGGGGAGAGAATATGTACAAGCATATATGTGAGAAAAAAAGACGTATTCATAATATAATATCTCTCAAAACTGAAATACAAGAATACAAATAACCCAATAAATGCTTAAATGTTTTGAATAAACCCTGCTCAAAAAAAGGATATATTCTCAACATAATTAGCCATTACACTAATAGTATAATTAACAACACAATTATGTATCTCTACCTACTTACTAGAATTACTAAAATTAAAGACTAAAATACATGCCTAAACATCAACTATTGAAGAGAATATTGAGAAACTAGCGCTCTCATATTCTGCTGGTGGAAATGTAAAATAATGCGACTACTCTAACCACCCTGAAAATAGTTTGACAATTTCTTAACAAGATAAACATATAACTATCATATGATTCAGCTGTTCCATTCTTAGTTATTTACTCAAGAGTAAAAAAAATATATATCCAAAGACTTATGTATGAATGCTTATAATAGCTTTATTTTTAATAGACAAAAACAAGAAAAACACACAGATGTGTATCAACAGATAAAGAGATAAACAAATAGTGGTATATCCATACAATGAAATATTATTCAGTGATAGAAAATACTTATTGATACATACACAAGTGAATCTCAGAATAATTGAATAAAAACCACCAGTCAAAAAAAAAAAAGTCCCTATTGTATGATTACATTTCTATAAGTTTTAGAGAATGCAAATTAATCTATATTGACAGAAAGCAGAAAAGTGACTCCTTTGGATTGGAAGAGGGGCAGGAAGGAAGAATTATGAATGATCACAAGGAAACATTTGTCAGTGATGAATGTGTTTATTATTTTGGCATGGTGATGGTTTCAAAAGTATATACACATCAAAACTTATTAAATTGTGTGCTATATACAGTTGAGGGTATGTCAATTATACTTAATAAATATGTTTTTTTAAAGTACAAAAAATACACAGAATAGCAGTTGCTATAAAGAGTAGAATCCCATAGTAAGATTTTTTACACTGCTGATCACCCAGTTTGGGTTGGAGTTTATTAATTTTACAGTGATGATAAATTTCATATTTGTTTACTTTTCTCTAGTACAAAAAAAAATCAGATTGGAAATTGGCAAGGAGAAGGACATGGTTTCATAAATTCATAGTTAAGGTTTCTAAAGGGCAGTGTATATAAATCAGTGGCTTACAATAATAGCTGGTAGATACTCTAATATCAGGCTAATGGAGCATCTTCTAGTGTTGTGACAGAAGTAAAAACAGACTATGTGACATGTACTCTTAAAGCTTCCATTCAGAAGTGGCTTCTGTTCTCATGGTATTTGTCAAAGCAAGTCACCTGATTAAGCCTAACATCAAGGGTAAAGATAAATATAAACTCACAGGATGGAGCATCATATAAACTCACAGGTTGGAGCACCACAAGTCAGATATCATGCCAATGTGACAGGAATATATAAATAATTACAGTGCATGACAGAACATGGTTTTAAACCTGATCTTCCCTTTTAATAAAAACTATTTACTTACCCCATCTCAAGAAGAAACCACAACTATCCAATCCAATTACAGTGTCAGATTCAAATCCAGGATCTTAGGATGGTATCTACATTAGACTCAGATATGTTTCTTTTGGCTCCAAAAGTCATCTAGTCCCCTCATATGCATTGTTGAAATGAGAACATAATAACTGCAGTAAACATCCCCATCTGGAGAGGGGGAGTGGAGGCATGCAGTGTCAATGCTCTGTAGTAGCTCTGACATTCTGCTGAGCAGAATTATGAGGGGGCTTTGGGAGGATCCTTAAGTAGCTGATTTTGCTGTCTGAAAAATCTCTCCCCATTTTACTTTTCTTTGGGGAGTACATAATTATTGCTGGCTGAAAAGCTCTCTCATCCTGCTTCTTGCATTTAGAAGGTCAGAAAACCCAATGGTCATTTTCAACCTCTAATATTTAATCAGTGTTTCTTTAAGTTGTGGCTCTTTTTCAAAAACTTATGTCTCAACTCTTATGTACTAGACAAATCTGTTCACCAACAGTCACACACACAATCCTTTTTGTAATGTTTCTCTCTCTTTTCACTTAGTCATGAGTACATTTTGATTTCCAAAGGCCTCTTTAGCTTTTACTTACTTGTATTGGTGGAAGTTGGCACCCTATTGCAGATTCATTATTAGAAGCTCTTAAGTCTCTGGACACTTTCTAGTTCCTTTTTCTCTTTTTGCACTCAGCCCTTTTTGGTTTGTTTGTTTTTTCTTAAATCATCTCTTTCTTGTAGTCACTTGTCAATTATAGCTCATAGCAACCAAAGCATGCTAATACAATTCTAACTCCCAGAATCAGTTTATTTCAAAGACCACGATCATATCTTCCAAGGTGACAATTTTATCATGTTTTACCATTTCATAATCACTTTTATTTCTTCAATAAGTGTTTCCTTAACTTTGCTACCATGTCCTGAGAGCAATATAATAGCTTTTAGGTATTTGGCTATAGCACAAGAGCTTTCCTCTCCTGTTATCAATTTATGCAGCAGTAAGCATAGGCTAAGTGATGCTTCAGTAGCCAACAGCTCCTCTATGCTCAGCAGCCTGCAATGAAACAGTTTACTTATTCACTGTGGGTCCAAGGTGGCTGTGTTTCTCAGTGTCTTCACTCAGATGATGGAGTAGTCTGCCTATGACATTGCCAGGTTCATGGCTGAGGAAAAATGAGTATAATGCTGTATATATATATATATATATATATATATATATATATATATATATATATATATATATATATATATATATATATTCTTTTTCAGATTCTTTTCCCCTAGAGGTTATTTTGATCATCAGAGGAAACGTTATTCTTTAAAAAAGTATTACTCTTTAAAGGTCATATATGTCTTTAAACATTAAGTATAATATTAGATATAGGTTTTCATTATCAAGTCAAAGATAGTTTCTTCAATCCTTAGGAAACAGAGTTTTATCATTAATGAATGTTGAGTTATATGTTTTCCTTTTTTCTTTTTGGTTTGTTAATTTCATTAATTACCTTGAATTACTTTTCAATTGTTAAATTCTGAACTTCTGGAATAAAACTCCCTTGGTCATGTTATATTATCATTTTTATATATTTTTGGCTTCGATTTGCTAAAACTTTGTTTAGAAGTTTTTCATCTGTGTTCATGAGGGATGTTGATTGGTACTTTATTTTACTTATAATGTCTTTGTTTGTTTTTGCTACCAGGGTAATGCTAGTCTTATAGAATAAGTTGAGAATTATTCCCTTCTATCTATTTTTCTGGTAGTTTGTGTAGCATTGATATTCTATCTTCCTTAAATGTTTGGTAGAGATTGCCAATAAAATCTAAGCTTAGAGTGTCTTTGTGGCATAGTTTTAAACTGTAAATTAAATTTATTTTATGGAAATAGAGGTATTCAGTTTTAGCTTTCTTTTTGTTTTTGAGTTAGTTTGGTATTATATGTTTCTCAAGAAATGTTTTCATTTCACCCACATTATTGAATATTGGCTTAAACTTTCTCCTCATATTTTCTATTCTTTTAATAACGTTATAATGATTGTTTTATTTTTGTCTAAAAAAAACACTAGAAAGATTCCTGTTTTTCTATCTCTCATCCCTGATATAGTTAATCTGTGTCTTTTCTAATTTTTTCCTGATTAGTCTGACTAGAGGTGTATCATTCTTATTGATTCTTTTCAAAAAATTGCCCTTTGGTTTCACTGATTTTCTCTATTGTTTTTCTGCTTTCTATTTTATATTTCAGTTCTTTTTTTATTATTTCATTTGTTCTGTTTATTTTTAATTTGTTTTCCTTTTTGTTTGTTTGTTTCTTGAGGGGTAATCTTATGAATCTGAGAAGATGATTTTGCTCTAATATAGTCTTTTAGTGCTATACATTTCCACCAGTTTTGAAAGATATATTTGCTGACTATAGAATTCTAGGTTGAGAGTGTTTCTTCTAATACTTTAAAGATGCTTTCCCTGTTTTCTCAACTGCTTTTTTTCTGAAGAGAAATCTTTGTCATCCTTTTATTTTTTCATCTTGGAAGAAGTAACATTTTTTAGGTGCTTTTTAAGACTTGTTCTTTATAAGTGGTTTTGAACAATTTGATAATCATATTTCTTAATGTAATTTTTTAAATATATCTTTTGCTTGCAGATCATTGAACTTTTTGAATTTGTTGCTTTATATTTTTCAACAAATTGGGGAAAATTCTGGCCATTATTTCTTCAAATATTTTTCTAAATCTCTTCCTTTTCTCTTCTTAAGGGACTCCAATTCCATATATATTAGGCTACTTGAATATGTCCTACAGCTCAGTTACTTTTTTTTTCTGTTTTTGATTATTTTTCATCTCTGTTTTATTTGTGATTGTTTCTAATGCAGTATATTTAGTCACCTTTAGTAGTTTTATCTCTGTTCTTCTTGCCAACTCCTACTCACCTTTCTAAGATCAGGGCTAGTTTTCAGAGGAGAAGAATCTGACCCCCTGATTTCAATCACTTCCCTCAGTTATAATATCATTTCAATTTCTATGTTTATAATGTAATGATTATCAAAGTTGCAATAAATGCTATTTCTTTACAAACAAATCTTGAAAATATAAGAGTTCAAAAGGTAGAGATACTTCTTAATTAGACTGATTCTGTTTCTTTTGTGGAACTCTTTTTAATGTTCGTCATGTCTCTTATGTCTGTACTCTGGGAGGTAAATTGTTCTTCATTAATTCCCATAATCATATCAAACGTAGGAATTTTGCAAAAAGTCCTCCCTGGATCTCCACAGAACTTTCACACTCCAAAAGTTTGATGGCTTAAAGTTTGTTGTTGTTATTTATTTTTTGTTTGCTTTTTCCTAATGGATGAAATTTTTTTTTCATTTTCAATCTATGTTTGTTGCTTCTTTGTTAATATAATTCACTCAAAAATTTCGTAGGTTTCTGATCTATTTACTTTTAGAGACTTTCATGTACCATTACATGTTGGAAAATCATTCTCCATAAGAATGTCATGATTCTACACATCTTGCCACCAGAGTCATGGACTGCCTTTGCTCCTGGCTTGTCTCTTCAAGGATGTTTTTATAGCAAAGAGCCTTGGCAGTTGGAGATAGTGTCTAGCTCTGAACCAAAGAACAGGCTTATTTATAGCCTTAAAGATAGAGTATCTCTTTCCAAGCACAGGTCTGGCATGCTTATTACCCATTATAAACTATTTGGATTCCCAAAGCTCAGGGTTCCTGTATTGTAATGCAAGCCACTTTGCATGCAGATGTCTTTACATTGCCCAGTGGCAACTGAGACACAGGGAATTGGTGTAAAAAAAAAAAAAAGCTAAATCTTTAGCTATAGTTATTGCTATAAATAAACATTTCTTTGCCTTTGACTCATAATTCTTGCATCTTCTGTTAGCATCCATGAAACTGTGACCAACCTGTCAGCTTCTAAGTAAGATAAAACTTCAGACCCTTCAGTTGTAGACAATAATTCTGCCCATGTTTTTCTCTAACACATTTCTTGTGCTTGATTAATTTATTTGCTTCCTCATTCCCTTACCACTGTCTCAGTTTAATGGTGACATAAACTATCTGAAATAAAAGGCTTCTTATGAAAATAATACTCTTACTTTGATATTTGATCCAGAGCTGAGTCTTTTATTTCAGCTGAAAAGTCTTATGGTACACTGTTCACTTTCAATCTTCCTTCTTTCTCTTCGGAGTCCAGAAGTTGTTGGCTTTTCCAACACTTTAAGGAGGGTAATATCTGTATTCATTTATAATTCTGTGGGAAAATCACTGAATTTTTGCCTGAACTCATCTTTATCATAACATCTTATTGGAGGCAGGCAATAATTGCTATGCCACACTAGATCTCAGGCTCTTTTTAACAACTTGCCTTATAGCTGCAGTCTCAATACACACATGATCTTCCTTACAAGTTATTTCAAAGAGAAGTTTACCAAATATTTTGCCACTGCACAGAATGGATCTCCAACTTTTTAGTTTGTGAAACATGTTCTATCACTGCTCAGCACAAAAGTACTCAGCTTCTAAGCCTGTGCCACACATCTTACTATTCTTATTTCTATATTATGTCAGCTACTGACTTGAAGGTACAAACTTCTGTATTTTGCTAGGTAATATACTGATTATTGAATATTACCTACAGAATCAATCTAACTCAAAATTATAATTGTTTATACTAATACAAAATTTCCAGTAATATGAAGTCCAAAGTAGATGTTCCTATCTGCAGGTGTCTTTTCTCCAGGCAGTAATTTAAAGACACAGGGTCATTTCATTTTGTGACCATCTATCTTCTACACATGATTCCAAAATCACTATATCATTTTTGTGAATGTGGTAAATATTGAGAGATCATGAAAAATCACAATTATGTGCACAATCTTATGCATGGGAAAGTTATTTGGGCCAGGGATGGAAGTTGTGTATATTGCTTTCATTTATATTATACTGGCCACCTAACTGCAAGGTAATATGTACATGATCTAGCTGATGGTCTAGTAAGAATAGAAAATTGCTTGGTGAACAGTTTGCCAGTCTCTGCAATAACATATTTATATGTTTATAGGTATGATTTTTAAATGTTAGTCTCCACCACTAGATTATAAGCTCCATGAAAACAAATTTTATGTATATTTATTTTGTAATTATGCTCATTACTTTGTGTACAATACAATATTTGTTAAAGAAATGAGTGAAAGGATTAGGGAGATTTAATATGACCACACAATTTTAGTGATTAAACAGAAGCCACATTATAATTTACTTTTTCAATTCATATAGTTCTAAAGTTTAGAAAAGGTTCTAAAACCCAGATCTGCCGACTACTCCTTCAATGTTTTAGATAATTTTATAAATCTTCATCAAGAAGTCTCAGTGGCTAAAATTATAAATACATTCAGATGTACATCAGTATTTAAACATACAGCAACTTGAAAATAGTTAACATGTTAAGAAAACACTCACTAGTTCTATTTAGAGAGGATTCAGTCTTCATCCTGGATAGATTATGCCTCAGATTCAGTTTCTCTAATATGTATGAGGATGTGTTTTGCCCAAATACTTAAATGGCAGTCAGGAAAAGTCAGTTGACACACAATTTTCTTTCCCAGCTGGACCACTTGTTCAGCTCAAGCATGACGACCATTTTAAAGTTTTTTCTGCCACAAACTTTTTCCTTTAACCTCAGGCTGGCTTTACATATGAATATAGGGTATATTTTCCTTCATAATATAATCCTATAATATATTCAAGGAGTTTTCCATAGACAGTGATTGTTTATTTTGGTCATTGAGCAAAATACTCCTTTCAAGACAGTGTCACCTCCTGGCCATTGTAGCCACAATAATTCCCTTGGTTTGAAAAACTGTGTGTGCTTGGTATGTTTTGAACATTAGCTAAGTGTAGTGATGTATTTCCACATTGGGAGAAGGGTGATGGGAATGTCTGGAAGATAGTTCAGACTGAAGATTATGGAGCACTGTCTACATTTCTTTCTGACAAGGTTGACTTCAAGGGTGACACTACAACTTTTTCTTGGTCTTATGACACATTTATATTAGAGTTTGCAATGTACACAGCCTCCATTTTTCTTCAATTCATCTCCAGATAAGGTGTTTGATAGGTATCACCACAGTAACCTTTCAGAATTCATTTATTTAGATGAACCAAAATAATGAAATGCCAAATGAATTAAGAATGCTATTTTTTTAATATCAGCTGAAAACAATTTAAATAGTCCATATGCATAAGCTCTGTGACATGAATGATCTTTTCATTTCATGCTTTACAAAAATGAAGAATGTGTTAGTTACCGTTGCTGTGTTTATGTGTAGGGAAAGAGGGGAAATAACTGCACACTGAGACTTTGCAGCTACCGTTTTCCCTACAAACCTACCATGGCCAGGAACACAATAAGAATACACAACTGGAAGGTTTACTTAAATTTCTAATCTTTAAAACTGTACTATTATAGAAAGTTATATTTTCTTTTGTTTTCTTTCCTTTTGAAAACTTTTAGCTTGGAATTCAGTAATATGTAAAGTAAAAACAGGGTCAACAATTTTAAATTTTCTTTTTGTGATTTTGCAGAAAACTAAGGTATCATTATTTACATCTTTTCCTTTCTATTGGGTTCTGCTCCAGTTCTCTTTCTCTCATGAATTCTACCTGCCTAGGATAGAGAGTAACTCAGCAGCTGCCTGATATGAGATTTCTAGCAGAGGGTTCTCTGTGAAAGCTCTGACAAATATATTTTGTATACACCTCCCCTTGGTGAAGTCCCAGTGAGTGTATCATGGATTTGAGCACCTTGGCTAGTCCCCAAATTTCTTCACATGTATGTGTCTTTAAAATCTCACATAGATATCCTTAGGTAGGAACTATGTAATATCCTTCTTTCAAATAAATATCTTTCTAATAGTGGTTAATATAATGTTGCATACATGACCAGCATTGAGTAAAGAGGTATTGAATTGGATCAATTAAATAGAATTACTATTTATGACCCTGGAATTGTCTGCCTTATTGATAAGAAGACACTAGCATAAATGAAGCCTGATATTTGTTGAAAGGTTGTTGAATGCCATTTTGTCTAACTTTCTATTTATTCAAGATGGCTCCCAGCATTATTTTGTGTTCAGTGGATAACTAACGTAGGACTACAACAGAGAAGCATGGGCAGATGAAATGCCGTATTCATTATCATGTATAAATGTCAACAGAGTTCATGTTTAAAAAAAACACCTTTTAATGTGAGAATAGGCATTGGGCCATGCTTCCTCATGTACCATCTGTCACATCACCTTTGAAGTCCTACTGAATCCTAGTCCTTTGAAGTCAGACACTCATCTTTCTACACAAAGGAAGCCGCTACATGCAGCAGCAGCAAAGAGATGAAAGACTGTGTGCCTCAGCTATGCTGAATATACTGTCAATGCTTTAATTTAAAGAGCTAATATTCACCTTTGACCTAGAAAATTAGCCTTTGGCTACAGTTTTTCTGTAAGTGTGTTTGGGGGCACATAGATGCAACCATTACAAATATGTAATGGTTTTAACTGTAATTTTTTCTCCTAGATGCTTAACATAATATGATAGCAGCTATAATAAGCAGCATTAAGAAAAAAACAGTAAAGTTGAAAAAGAGTCTCTCTTCCACCAAACCTTAGAAAAGCTCCTCTAAGTCCTCTTTTTGACTAGACCTTATCCTAGGATCCTCTCTTCAGCCTGCTGAGTGCAGTTTTAGAAAGGATACTGCTAAGTCAGTTTAGCAAGAATCCCGTACCTTTGATATCTGATAAAATCCTCATCACCCATCCTGGATATCTGATAGCCCTTTGTTATCTTCAGCAAGAATCTGATTAAATTTGTTTAGCAAGAATTTCCCTACACTTGATGTATCCTCTTAGTAATTTTCCATACACTAACCACCTAATTTTGCTTGTTGGCTATAAATCCCACATGTGCTTGCTGTATTCAGAATTAAGCCCAGTTTTACAGAGGTCTCTTTTTTTTCCCTATTACAATAATTTCTAAGAAAATCAGATGACTAAAGACAGATACGGTGTACTCCTTGCAGGAGCTATACAAAATAGGATTAGGATCTCCTATAGCTATGTCTCTGATATTAAAATTACTTCAATTTGTTAGGATGGAATTAGGTTTTCAAACAAAGAAATGTGTCCTATGTGTTTTATTTTTCTGTCAGAAGTATTCACAATGACAATATATTTATTGGGTGTCTGCAATGTATTGTGCAATCTGCTAAGTTTGGGTGTAAGAAATTAAATACAAGAAAATCAAGTCCGCTATGAACACTTTACCTGGTGATGAACCAAGTAAATAAACATATATTGTTAAATAACCTGTACAGTGCAGAAGTGCATCAATGAGGTGTTATAGAATTGTGTATCACTTTTTGTGATATCACTTTTTGGAAGGGGTTGAAAGAAAGCATTCTGGAGGTGGTGTTATTTGAGGTGAGGTATCAGGTAAGTAGAATTAACTGTGAAAAATGGAGTGATGAGTTAAGAAAAACAATAGGAAAATGAGGAGATGGAATTGAGCGTATTCTAGGTAAAGGAACAGTGAAAGAGAGCACAGGTATGTGATAGGTATATTCTGTTGGCCCTCAATGTGTGATCTTTGGACAAACTTTTGATCAGAATCACCTGTATTAATGAGAAATGCACATTTTCAAGTTGTCCTTAAAACTATTCAATGTGTCTCTCTCAGTGTACTCAAAAATCAGAATTCTAAAGGTACTGTCTGTTTTATTTGTATGCAAATTAAGTTTGAGTCTTCAGCTTAAGACACAGAAAGTACACACTTGCCCTCAATATAATTCAAAATAAACAAACATTTTCCCCAGTCATCACTAATTTGGCACACAAAAGGACTCAGCATCTTCCAAGGACCAGGTGATTAAGACTATTTAGGAACTTTTTTTTTTTTTTAAGGAAGAATAATGAATCTGTATACGTGTATGGTAGAAACATGGAGGACTAAGAAATTTGAAGAAATATTCTGGAAAAATTCCTGCAAACAATTCAGAAAGTATTGCTGAGCTCACAAGAAAGGAAAAGGAATCTCTAAGGAAAAATAAATAAATTTAAAAATTAACTAGATAAATAAATGATAGTGACTTGAAGCAAGAAGGAATTGCACACATAGGAGACAATAGCCCTAGGGTAAGCGACACCAGTTCTGGGAGTCACAGAAAAAGTGTACGGTTTCTGTGATGTTAAGGGGCTGAATTTGAGATGAAAAATTAATCTGGTTTACTCAAAGGGAATAAAAGTAGTGGTAAGTCCAGTGTCACACTCTTGTTCCCAACATAACTCAAAGCAAAACTTCTCTGGAGTAAAAGGTACAGAATTCCACAGATTAATTTTAAGAAAATATAATTCTCAACTCAAAATCACCAAACCTACATGTCACCAGCAACAAGAGTAATAACAATAACAACAATAATAACAGAACCAATATAGACTCTAATAAGGACTTTATGTATTAAAGATATTAGAATAGATTATGAATTAATTATGCATGAAATGTTTACAGAAAAATATGAAATAAAAAATTCCACCAATATGACATCTATTCAACATTGTGCTATTGTTGCAAACCAAAATAACTCAGAAATACAGTGTTAAAATTAGAAAGATATTTATTGAAACAAATCAGAGACAGTAGAGATTCAACAGGTTTAATCACATGATATAAAGGTCTATTACTGGTGAGAGGCTCTCAAAGTCTATATTTAATTGAATTCAGAAAAGAGCTGTAAAGTATGTGTTTTGTGTAAAGCTTAATTCATGATTCTTAAGCACACTGTCATGTTTGATCTTCCCTCCATGGTCTGCTGAGACCTGGTCAACACAGATTTTCTGACAACTAATTTTCCTTAAAATCGAAGACCAAAAATAGCTTGTGTAACAAGGACAGAACTGAATACTCTGACCAGATAATGATCTCCTATAGTTGGTGAAAATAAGTATCAAGGTGAAGCGGACACATTTATTTTCAAAGCAGGAGACTATTTTTCAATCACAATGTCTAATTTAATGTTTATTAATGTTATTAAGAGAAAAAGAAAACTTATGGCAAGAAATGAAAAGTAAACAAACAAAATTAATAAAAGCCCAGTGCTGTTGAGCTCTGTAGGCTGCTTCTGATTTAGGGGTTAAGTGTTCCTAGTTAATAATCACTCTAGTTAGCAAAAGTAAAATTAGAGAAGTCTAGAGTTTGCATGAAATTTTGCATTTAGATTTTTTATAAACTTTGTGCTTCAATACTGCTTTTCTTCAGGATTTATTTTAGTAAGTTTTAATAGCTCTCTGCTGCCATTGACTAATAATGAACTTTCACTTGTGCCTAATTAGAGAGACAAAATGAACTTGCCCATTGCAAAGTAGGCAATTCATCCAAGGTGACTGGACAGTCAATCTAAAAATGTTTGTTTTAAACTTTATTTTGAGTTTGCTGTCCTTCGTTTTGTCTCAAATACTGGGCAATTGCTCCAACTTTTCATTTCAGTGTTTGTGTAGATATAGCTCTTAGATAAAAGATGCCCAGAAATGCTGAGCAATTCTGAAATACAGGAACAAAAAAAACAACACAATTCTTTCCCTAACACAGGTAGATGTTGTACTGAAAGGCATTTTTATCCTAATATCTATATTTCATTAATGGTTATCCATTGTTAGCACAGGCTGTGAAATTTGGAAATGAATCCTGAGGTTTCTAAGAATCTAAATCAAAATGCCACAGTTCTCAGTGGTTTATTGTGAGGTGCATGAAGCAAAAAGCAAGAGATATTTTCCATCCTCTAAGAAGATTCCACATGTCATCAGGCTGTTTTTGAAAAGGTATAATTATCCAACTTTCACACTCCACTGTTAATTGCACAATTCTAAGAAACAGTTCATATTGAATCACTATATTGTTAACTTATGAATATCTTTTCAGGTCTTTACATTCATTTTGTGCATTTTTCAAAAAGTGCTTAATTTGACTTTCATTAAAACGTGGAACCTTCGTACTCAGTGGTACTGACGTTTAAACTGACCTAATGTTAATAACTCACTTCCGCTGTATCTCACTCTTATCCCTTCTTTGGATTTATTTACCTTTGGCCATGTTCTCCCAATCCAGAAAGACCTCACTCCATCCTTCAAATCAAATTCATCCTTCAACGTCAACTTGAGGCCCATGTATTCTCCTCATTGCTCTGACCTTGACATCTCTCCCCTAGTCTATGATGTTGACTTCACATTGTTGGGCAGGTGGTTGCTGTGTTTGTGTCTGATCCCACTAATTAAATTAACACCTCCTCAAAAGTAGGTATTAGGTGAGTACTTGTTCTTTGTCCCTCATAGCACATAACACAAATATGGTCATATGTCATGATATACATAGTTGAAGAAGTGAACTGAATGAAATTGAGTGAAATATAATTGAATTGAATGGAGACATTTATTTTCCAGAATATTTGTAAGTTGTGTTTTCCAGATTTTAATTTCTAGAGTAAGTAAATTTCCTACCAGTAAGCATTTTGTATGATTTTTTAATTGATTCTTTCACCATAGGATCAAAATTCCTAGAGAAATCCATAGCCAGAAAATACAGCAAAATGAGAAAATATTTACATTGAGTGGAAAATCTCCTTTAGCTCAAACATCTGTATATATGTGAGATTTAGAAGTCATCTAGCCTTTTGTTTTTCTGATACTTGCCTGAGATGACCTTTTATAGGATATTAGTTATTCAATACCTACTTGATGACCCCCATCTCCCTAATATACAGCCTCTGATATTTCAACCTTGAATACAGCTGAAAGCCAAAGGGGATACTCCTGCTCTTGAAAGCTTTCAGTAGCTGATTTCTAATATTATGATCATAAGGTGCTTACTCAAGAGTCCTTTCATCTGAGGCTCTTTCAAAGGCAGTATACACTAATTACTAATTACAAACAGAACAGCCACCATGCCATGATGCATTATTTGTTTATCCTTTTCTTTCTTTGTCCATCTCTCTTCTTTTTATTGCTCCTACTTATTTTTTCTTTCTATCTCTCCCTATATTTATGTTGAAAATCTGAAAGAAAAAAAAAAACCTGTAATTCTATTCATGGACAGAGATGAGTAGAAGGACCAGATAAATATTAGGGTCCCCTTTCTCTGGAATCCTTATCTATGCCAGTCTTATGAACAGTTAACTTACCCTCTCAAGGTTTCAGTTTCTTCTGTAATTACAGTTGAATTTCGTGGTCTCAAGTCATATTTATGCCCAGTGGTCCATGAGTCTAAGTTGCCATGTGTATAAGTATCCTCTAGGATAAACCTTAAAGAAAGGTTTGCCCTTGGGAAAACCTGAAAGCTAGGTGGAATTTATTTTTAGGGCTACCTTTCCCAATTATTTTCCAGACTCTTGTTCTGAAATCATTGTTCTGGATGCAATTCCTGCTTGCTCTAATTCTGCCTAAGAGCTCATATATTACCATAAAGGCAGGACTCACTGTCTTTGAGCCACTTCCCATGTTTTCCTTCTTGAGTAACCTCCATCATAATTTCCCCATCTTTTATTTATTGACATCAGGACAATTATAGAAACTTGCTAACCTAAAAATCTAATTTACAATAAAGTGATAAAATGCAAATTCCCATGGGAGAAGTTACAATGAAAGTATTACCAACCAGGCAGAAGGGAATCCCACAGACAACATGTTTTTCCCTAAGAACCCAAACCCAGCTGGTGAATTTTCAAGTATTGTGTCAGACCAGTAGGGGAGCTAGTTTTGCTAACAAGTGTCTTCCCCTGAGGCCACTGACCTCTTCTTCTCCCAACAGATCAAATGGGTACATTTCTACTGTAGTCACTGCCTAAAGTGCTTTAGGATCTTTAATGCATGCAGGGAAGCCTGAAGGGCATCGTGCTCTCAGAAGCCTGAGAGCCTCTGAAAGGAGATATTGGAGTCAACTTTCCCCAGTTGAGAGATGTGCTTTTATCAGAGATATCTGTAAGGTAGTTAAGTGCTTGAGCTTTGTAGACAGATCTGGGTACAAACCAAGCTGCAATGGCTCAAGGTGTTGCTTGAAGCTTTGAAAATTCCCAAATCTTTATTAGTTCTTTTCTCATAATCAAAACAAACTCCAATAAAAATACTAGTAAAAACAGTATGTTTGTTATGCAAATGCAGTTTTATGACACATGTACCATCCAGTACACCAACCAGATTAACTCTGTCCTAGATAAAATCATGGAGCCACTGTTGAAATCTATATTTTAATTGGCTGCAATGCCCCGATCCATTTACTTGGAAACTTGCCATTTCAGTACTGATAGGAAGATTGGCAACTAAGTACCAGGATCTACATCATTTGTTTGGAGGCTTTCTCTGGAGCAGAGAAAGGTTACTCTGACTATGGTTATGGGGAATTGCCACTCCTCCTTGTAACCCTCAAGTAATAACTCAGCAGAATTGATGTATACACATTCCAGTTCCCATCCACCTCGACTGGATAAGTCTGAGGAAAGTAGTCTGTGGTTTCCAAGAGTTCCCCCACAAGATAAATCTCCAGTAAAGGATAGTGATGGCTTATTAGATAAGGCACTTACTACTGACCACCTTCCCTTCATCTTCTCAATTCCCTTCTCCTCTAATACTATTTCCTGCACTTCCCAGTTGACTACATTTACTCAAATCTTTGATGGGTCTCTTTGTAAGGGAACACAAATTAAGACAGTCTGGATTTGTCAGTTATCTGGAGTGTGCCCTTGGGATTGTTACTTACTCTTAACCTCCATTTATTTATCTTTAAAATGGAAGTGACAATAATACCTTCCTCACAGATTATTTTGTGAGGACTTAGTAAAATAACACTTGTGAAGCATTTGGCAAAATGAATGGCAAATACATGCTGAGTTCAGTGAATATTAGAGTAGATGGTAATTATTGTCATAATTTCTCTCATAATTCAAAATTGGGCAAAACAATCTTACTAAGGCAATGCAGAAGTACCTTTAAAATATATGTATGTATGAAAATATGAACCATTGTTATACTGTCTACAGCCACAGGTTTTTGTAGGGTTTATTTATTACCTATATTATCTCTGCTCACTGTCTAATAGATATATTTAAGATGAGAATTTTCCTTTGTGCACCCAACTGTACTGATCAAGGTATCAACCTCTGGTTTCCTTTGACCAAGGCTGAATAGGAAGCAACAAGTACTGCAATGTATCCCAAACTCTGAGCTGTAAAGCTCCATATGCTTATGGAGGGAAATAGGGATGTCATGCTGGTCTTATCAAAGATAAACAAAAGATATTGAACCGCCTATGAGTTCCTTTTGTGTACTGTCTAACTCTCCTAGATTTGTAGGTCAGGATATGCTCAAATAGATGACACCTCCTGGAGTTCAGGAAAATAAATGGAAAGCCTCATTTTTGGTAAATTTATCCTGCTGATCTGTCTATTGTAAAATTACATTCAATACAATATAGTAACACAACAATGGAAATAGTATTGGATAATGAAAACTTTCAACAATTCTAAGATAGTGTAGATAGTCCAAAGGTATGAATATGTGTGTTTACCTGTGAAAAAGTCATAATATGTTTACAGAAATTAACTGGCCCATTCAAACCTCTGTTACAAACCTACTCTTGGTTAAAATACTGATTATTATAATAATGATTGTTGTTATAATTTGTTTGAATTATCCATGTAACTGTACCAATTTTCTAGAATGTTATTCTCATAGAGATGTGCCTATTAAAATGTCCAATCAAAATATATTTATAGTTGCATACAATTAAATTTATGTAACAGTCAATGGCACATTCCCTTGAGAAACCACAATGGTAAAAATTATTTAAACATAAATTTCATTTAAAAATTCTGAACATTTATTAAGAGACAAATTTTAAAACTAACAAGGTATATCATTTTGAATCAAATTTAATTTAGTTGGTCAGTTTTTTTGTCAATATGATTTTTAAAAACATTTGTAAAAAATAAACCGAAGATATAAAACTTCAGTTTTGTAACAAAAGCAAATCTTCCCCAATTGTTTTCTAGAGGGCAGCACTAATCTGTATTGATGTATCTGGTACCCTGCCCACACCATATCATAATCTGATTGTTTTATACTCTCACACTGTTGAGAGAATTGACCTATTATTCTTTAATAAGAAATACTGGAGAAATAATTTGTGTGCACACATACAATTCCTGTGGAGCATGGTACAAGGAGAGATGTGTGTAGGTCTCTTTGACGGAAATGGACAGAGATAAATCAGATATTTTTTTTGTACCATGATATATACACACAATGAAACACAAAAAGAAGGTTGTAATCAAGTAGTGATGATGTGTGACTTATAGCTCATCTAGATGGGCCAATGAAAAATCTAAGAGAGAAATGAGGCCAGCTTCCAATTGGAAATGCACTTTCACCTCTAACTTCCAGGTCGCTAAAGCAAAAGGGGTGATTTCATTTGAAAGATATAAATAATAGTGTCAATTCTCCTCATCACTACATATGGGGCATTATCCATTGTGGATGGGTAGATAGGAATTCATTGGAATTATATGTATAAATAATGAATGTGAGGTGGAATTTTTGTATGTTTGCAAAGCAGTGTGTTTTTTGGTTTAAGTTGTCTGCATTATTGTGTTTTCATTTGTATGAGTTGGCTGATGTGTATGAATGTGTTTTATGGGGATGAGGGTGACTGAGTCATTACAAAAGAAACACATATGTTTGTGGATGATTAGAGGAATAATAGTTTTATTACTATCCGTTAGAGAGAGTTCTCTGCCTTGTCCCCCCAAGGTGTGAGCGGGAATTAAAGTGAGTTGGCAATTACAAAGCTCCCACTGCTGAATGTGAGAATAGGCACTGCAGTTATTGGCAGAGATTCCCCCCACCTTTTCCTTCTTTCTTGAGGCTTAAGACAAGTTTGGAGGCCAGTCGTTTCTCCTCTGCACTCTACTGGCTGTTGCAGCCTGAAGCTAGCTTGTTATAACCTACTTAGGCAGTAGGGAACTGTCACTCACCTCTTCAGAATCAATGGTTGCAGGTGGAAGCTTGGATGCAGTGCCTTTTTCCCCTGCAGTAACAAGCAGTTAATAGATTTTATTATAATTATTTTAACTGCACAAGCTCAGAAGGAAACTTAGATTAGGTGTGCAGGTTTGCTAATCAAATTCGCATACACTTGCACACAACAAAGGGCAGTGGAATATTTTGAAGGCATCATTCTCAGGCTGAGTAATATGAATAACGATACAAATAATAAATTAATTCCATGGGGAATTTGTTTGCATGAACCTGAAATGTCGGTTCATCAGAATTTTGCTAAAGGAAAGAAATATTCACCAAGCTGTCATCAAGGGAGTGACGTTTTGTTGATATATATATACACAAGACTATGTCTCTGTGGATATGTGCATACATATATATATAGTTGCTTTCATATAGTTAAGTTTTTTCTTACTTCTTTCAGGAAGCACAGAATATTTAAATATTTTCAAAAACTGAGGGTCAAATCTCAACTCAAAGGAAGAAAACTCACATATTCTCTTTCTCTCTGTTACACTTATCAATTATAGTTACTGATCGGGAACTTGCCTTAATCCAGAGACTATTCTGTCTGGGGAGGCAAGAGTGGAATTTTTGCCATAATTTTAAGTCTATATTTACTTGTAACTGCCTATTGTAGTTTCATAATCACATTTCATCTCCTTTGCTTTTCGATTTTTATTCTAGGAATTAAGGAGAACTCAGAAAAAATAATGAAATGAAAATCAGTAATAGAAAGGAAATGATCCATTGAAGGACTAATGTAATAGATAATTTTAGGGTTACTAGGAAGTCCTCCTTATTAAAAAATATGTTTTCATGGTCTTTAACCTTGAAATTGCACCAGTGGTCACTTCATTCTTATAAGTAAGAAATGTGACACATTATTCTACAACTGGCCAGTTTTGTAGGCACCATTCCCTTCTCTTTTCTTCTCAAAGTCTGCCTCCCAAGATGGAGGCTGAAAATGCCAAATACTCATGTTCCCAGACCTTTCTTTCTGTAGTAGTGACCATATGAACCAATTCTAGTCAACAAGACATGGGGCAAAGTCTATTGGAAGTCTCTGGGAAAAGCTTACCTCCATTAAAAACACAAAAGAACTCTCCCCATGCCCCTTTCTTTGGACATTTTCACACACCCACGATGAGGGTTGCTGTAGAAGCTGTCTAGTGACCAAGAGAAGTTATCACTCAATTATGAGGACAAAATGGGAAGATGGAATAAGACCCTAACAAAGATATTGGTGAACCAGTAAGCAAATTCTGGAACCATCTATATACAGGGCAATTTCTGTGGAAAAACATTCCAGAAAGCCTTTCCAGATGTTCTTTCTCAAAATTAAAGTTAGAACAATAAGAATTATGATGTTTAGTAGATATCAGTCAAAAATATAACGGTATATGCTCTTGATAACAATGTCATTTAATTAAAAATTAATTGAATTTATACAAATCAATGAATCTCTGTATATTATATTAAATTGTAGTTTTGTCTGGCTTTATATACAATGTAATACGTCACTCTCTCCCACTTTTTCTGGACCTATGTGATGCAGGCTATTTTATGATCAGAATGTTTGAAATAATATTGGGAAATATAAATCAAGTTGTGTATCAGCATATTTATATTTATTGTTATAAAGTCATTAAATATTAACTATTATGTGATTCCCCAGCCCTTATATTCCTTTCGTATCTGAGAAAGAGAAGGGAGTATTGACTAAAGGAACCTACTTTGATTTGATTGGCAAGTATAAGGTGACTCTTTTCTCTTTCCTTACACAACCTGACAACTCAATTAGTTTCTTTCTAAAAGTGAGAAAAGAAACAGGGTATGGGCAGATTACGGTTGAGAGGTAAAATTTCTCTTAGAAATATTAATTTTATTCTTCCTTTTAAGAAAGTATGTGCTATATTAAAAATGAATAATTTACTTTTTAAGCATCAATAGATACTGTGTTATTGAGAGTATAGCTTGATTTTTAAAATGTAGTTTTGGTTCTATAACAAATTACATTAAATTATTTAAATTTTATATTAATAGAAGAAAGTTATAAAAAACAAAACCTTTTTCTTGACAAACAGAACCCAGGTTATATGTGACAGCATTTGGGTGTCAGAATCCCTAGTGTGATTGGATCTCTGATCCACCTCTAAGTGGTCATACCCTCTTCTTCAGTTATACTTCCTCTCATGCAGGTGACATACTGTGTGGAGAGAAGGGTCAGAGCAATAGTCCAAAGCATATGTTTTCTGATTTATCCCTAATAAAGGAAAGCTCTTAAGCTGATATTACCAGGTGTCATGCATTTATTCACACCTTAGCTATTCTCCAGGATGGATCCAATCAATGGGAGATGTTTTCTTTATCTCCTGAGAAGTAATAAGTTCCCAGTCAGAAATTCATCACTCACATGCAGGCATACTCACTCACTCATTTATTAAGTGGTTCAATTATTAATCTGACTGATATTTATTGATGACCTACTGTGAGTTTTCTACTCTACAGAATACAACAATGATGCAGATACAACCTTTGTTATCTAAAAGTGTATTGCCCAAAATGAGAAACTGGCTTTTGAGGTAAATACCTTGAGAGTGGCACAGGTTGAAGAAAAGTAAAAAAAGATATGAGAAATTATACCAGACCAGGCCTTGCTAATTGACTTTGCAGTCATTATCTTACAGATTTAGAAACTTCTTCCATTGTAAAGTTGAATGGTTCTGAATGACAGCCGAAAGAGAGTACAGAAAGCTCTAATGGATTCTCATATATCAGTGGTTTTCAAATTTTAACATGCATCAGAATCTCTGGAACTTATACACAGATTCCCACTCCCAGAATTTAGTAAGTCTAGAATAGGGTCTGAGAGTTTCTTTTCTAACATGTTTCCCAGCTGCTGCTGCTACTGCTGCTGGTTTGGATACCATATTTTGAGAAGCACATTCATGCTATTGCTTATTGTGGTTTTTCTGATGATATTTAGAATATTGGGGACACATGGATAGTCATGTAAGGAAATGAAACCTAGGAAAGATTTCTTTGCAGGCCACTCTATCCAGGATGAACCAGTGCACTCCTTCTATTTTTGCAAAACTTTCCAGGTAATAGGTTGGGTTGCAAGTAACCCAGTGGGACAGTGAAATGGGGAAGAAAATTGTTAAGGAGATTAATTGGTTGGTGGTATCTCTAAAAAGAAAATCATCCTAATATGTCTAAGGGTACTATATTTCAGAACTAACAAACACTCCATTGTCTGAATTTCCCATGTTATTATGCTCTCAGGGGGAGAATCATCCACTCTTATGTTACCTAGTTTCAATGTAGAGAAAATAGAAAATACCTTATATTTCTTTATTTCCAGTATATGTACCTCTTTAATGTACACGTTGATCTTCTATGTATCCTATAGCATTTCATGTAGATTCCTTATCACAAAGATGAAGACTTATATTTGTTTGTTAATTTTTTTTTTTTTTTAGAAGGGAGAGTGCACCACATGGCATGCAGGATCTTAGTTCCCCAACCAGGGATCGAACCTGTGACCCCTGCAGTGGAAACACGGAGTCTTAACCACTGGATCACCAGGGAATTCCCTGTTAATTTTCATTTAAACAGTGTTTCTGTTTCTTCCTCTGTAAAGTGAATAATGACAGATTCCATCCTAAAGTATCCTTGTAAGGTTTAAAATTGCTTATATATATAAAGCATTTAGATAATGAAGGACATATAGTGATCTATTGATTGTTAGCTACAGCTATATATTTAGCTTTTTTAAAATGTTCTAGTGTAAATATTTTAAACATAAAGAAAAGTTGAAAGAGCTTTACAGTGAATTCCTTATATCAACCATCAAGATTTTTGATGCATTTTAAAGTAAATTTCAATTATCAATACACTTTCCCCAAGTATTTCATCATTCAAATGATTAATTATAGTTCATTTTTTAATAGACTTTTCCTTTTCAGCTAAGACATCTAAACAGATCTTAATTATACATTGACTGGATTTGATGAATGGATACATCTTTGTAATCCAGTCCCTTAACTTATGAAGACATGGAACATCAGCTACACCCCAGAAAGCACTCCCACACCCTGCTTAGTCAACCCCTGCCTCTATCCCAACCCTCCCAGGGCGCCCATCTCTAAGCCAATGAGTTCTAGCTGTTCCACATCTTTGTCAACACTCACTGTTTACTATCTCTTTAATGTTTGTGCATAAGTACTGGTGTCTCATTATGATTTTAATTTCTCTGATGACTAATTTGTGCCGAGAACTTTTCCATGTGCTTATAAGCCATTTCCATTTTTTTTTTTTGCGTTATGCGGGCCTCCCACTGTTGTGGCCTCTCCCATTGCGGAGCACAGGCTAGGCGGCTACGGCTCACTGGCCCAGCTACTCCGCGGCACGTGGGATCTTCCCAGCCCGGGGCACGAACCCGTATTCCCCTGCATCGGCAGGCGGACTCTCAACCACTGCGCCACCAGGGAAGCCCCACATATTTTTTTTTTTTTAAGATTCTGCCATCTAACAAATTAAGTTTTGTGTCTTTTACTTTGGGGTTGTAGAAGTTCTTTATCTCTTCTTGATACCAGTAGTTTGGCAGATATCTTTCTATTGAATATTTTACCCCACTTTGTGACTTGTTGATGTATTTTCTTAACAGTGTATTTTGATTAATAGTACTGTAAGTTTTGCTGAACCAAAAGTAATAATTTCTCTCTCTCTCTTTTTTTTTAATCTTATCATTATTGGTATGTGTCCTGCTGAAGAAAGCTTTGACTACTCCCAAGTCAGGAAATAGTCCCTTCTATTTTTGTCTAAAATCTTTGTGATTTTAGCTGTTGTGTTTACCTCTAGAATCCATTCTCAATTAATTATTATATATGGTATGAGATATAGATATATATATATTTCTCTCTCTCTCTCTCTCCCTCTCTCTCTCTCTCTCTCTCTATATATATATATATATATATATATATATAGGTATAGATATATATTTTCTCTATATATTTTCTATTAAGAATATCTAGCAATACCAGCATCATTTGTTGACAAAAATTTTCATTACTTACTGAAATGCTTTGGCTCCTCAATTGCAAAGCAAATGCTCATATAAATGTGAACTTATTACTGGATTCTCTATTCAGTACTTTTATCTATTAGTCAATCTTTATTGCAATACCACACTTTGTTGAAGGCTGCTGCTTTATATGATGTACTGGAATCAGGTAGTGTAAGTTATCTTTCTTTCTTTCTTTCTAAATTAGATTGCTTTGGAAATTCTTGGTTCCTTTCTTTCCAGTCAATTTTGGAATAAGTTTGTCAATTTTTATGTTCCTATTAGAATATTTATCAGAATTGTGTTAAATCTACATTCAAATAGGACAGCATTTTTATCTGAACAATACTGAGTCTTCTGTTCCTTGAATACAATGTGTCTTACCATTTTTTCAGGCCTTCATAATTTATTTAATAATATATTGTAGCTCTCAGTAGAAAGGCTTTGTACATCTTTTGTTAAATTTATACATACACTGTTAATGTATTTTGATGCTATTATAAATGGAATATTTTATAAGTTTATTTTTTATGTTTTTAACACTAATTTAAAAATCTTCATTTGCTTTTTGTATATTAAGCTAATGTTGTATAATGTTGATAAATCCATTTTATTAGTTCTAATAATTGTTTTGTAGATTTTCCTTGGATTATCTGCACCAATAAACAGGTTATATGCAAATAGAAATGATTTTAATTCATCCTTTTAAATATTTATGTTTTTTATATATTGTTCTTCTCTTATTGCAACAGCTAATACCTCCACTGCAACAAAGAATAGAAGGATTGAGAAGGCATGTACTTGCCTTTTTCCCAGACTTTAGGAGAAAAACATTCAATATTTTAAAGTAAAGTATGATATTAGCTGTAGATTTTTTTAATATGTTTTTCATCAGGTAAAGGAAGTTCCATTCTATTCTTAGCTTACTCAGAATTTTTATCATGAACTGTTGTTAAATTTTATCAAAAGTTGATGATGAAATTTCTAAAACTTTTTAATCCCTTTGTCCAAGGCTGAATTCCACACTTTTCTGCCTTACATTTCATACTCACACATTTTCAAAAATGCAGCTCTTATTTGTTTTCCTATTGAAGACAGTTATCAGGCTTGCAGTAAAATCAGAAATGGAAGAGGAGACATTATCATTGAAGCTACATAATTTTCTAAAATATCATAAAACTATTATTAACAATAATATACCAACAAACTGGACAATCATAAAGAAATAGATGCCTAGAAACATACAATCTGCCAAGACTGACTCAAGAAGAAATAAAAAAGAACATGAACAGACCAATAACAAATAAATATATTGGATCAGTAATCAAAAATATTCCAAAAAAGAAAAGTCCAGGGCCAGATGGCTTCACTGATGAATTCTGCCAAACATTTAAAGAAGAATTATTCATACCAAACTTTCTTCTTTAAAAAAATATATATCTTTATTTTATTTATTTATTTTTGACTGCATTGGGTCTTCATTGTTGTGTGTGGGCTTTCTCTAGTTGCAGCTAGCAGAGGCTACTCTTCATTGTGCTGCATGGACTTCTCATTGAGGTGGCTTCTCTTGTTATGGAGCACAAACTCTAGTTGCACAGCCTTCAGTAGTTGTGGCATGTGGGCTCAGTAGTTGTGGCACACAGGCTTAGTTGCTCCGCAGCATGTGGGATCTTCCCAGACCAGGGATTGGACCCGTGTCCCCTGCATTGGCAGGCATATCCTTAACCACTGTGCCACCAAGGAAGTCCCATACCAAACCTTGTTAAACTCTTCCAAAGAAATAGAAGAAGAGGGAATGCTTCCAAACTCATGAGGCCAGCATAACCCTGATACAAAAGAAAGATAAAGACACCATGAAAAAAGAAAACTATAGGCCAATGTCCCTGATGAACATGGATGCAAATATTCTCAACAAAATATTAGCAAACCAAATTCAACAGCACATTAAAGGATCACGCACCATGATGAAGTGAGATTTACCCCTAGGGAAGCAAGAATGCTTCATCATCAGCAAACCAATATAATGCACACTTTAACAGAATGAAGGATAAAAATCATATGATCATCTCAATAGATGCATTAAAAACATTTGGTAACATTCAACACCATTTCATGATAAAAACTCTCACAAATTAGGTATAGAAGGAACTTACCTCAACAAAATAGAGTCCACTTATGAAAAGGCCACAGCAAATATCATATTTAATTATGAACAACTGAAAATATTTCCTCTAATATCTGGAACAAGGCAGCATGCCCACTCTCACTGTTTCTGTTCACATAGCCCATATTCTAGAAATCCTAACCAGAATAATTAGGTAAAAAAAAGGAAAGAACATCCAAATCAGAAAGGAAGAAGTAATCCCACTACTGGACATATACCCTGAGAAAACCATAATTTAAAAAGAGACATGTACCAGAATGTTCATTGCAGCACTATTTACAATAGCCAGGACATGGAAGCAACCTAATTGTTCATCGACAGATGAATGGATAAAAGAGATGTGATACATATATATAATGGAATATTAGCCATAAAAAGAAATGAAATTGAGATATTTGTAGTGAGGTGGATGGACCTAGAGTCTGTCATACAGACTGAAGTAAGTAAGAGAAAAACAAATACCATATGCTTATACATATATATAAAATTTTAAAAAAAAAGGTTCTGATGAATGTAGGGGCAAGATGGGAATAAAGATGCACATGTAGAGAATGGACTTGAGGATACAGGGTTGGGGAAAGGAAAGCTGCTATGAAGTGAGAGAGTGGCATGAACACACATACACTACCAATTGTAAAATAGATAGCTAGTGGGAAGCAGCTGCATAGCAGAGGGAGATCAGCTCAGTACTTTGTGACCACCTAGAGGGGTGGGATAAGGAGGGTGAGAGGGAGATGCAACAGAGAGGAGATATGGGGATGTATATATATAGCTGATTCACTTTGTTATAAAGTAGAAACTAGCACACCATTGTAAAGCAATTATACTCCAATAAAGATGTAAAAAACATAAAATAAAATAAAAAAATAAAAAGTCAAAAAAAAAAGAAGTAAAGTTATATGTTTGCAGGTGACATGATCTTATATATAAAAAACGCTAAGGACTCCACACAAACATAACAATAACAACAACAAAAACAAAATTGTTAGAACTAATAAATACATTCAGTAACATTAAAGATACAAAATAAAAATACAAAAGTCAGTGCATTTTTATACACTAACAATGGACTATCTGTAAAGTAAATTAGGAAAACAATCTCATTTACAGTAACATCAAAAAGAAAAGAATAAAACATTTAGAAACAAACCTAGTCAAGGAAGTAAAAAACTTGTACATTGAAAACTATAAAACACTGATAAATGAAGCAGATACAAATAAATGGAAATCCATCCCATGTCCATGGATTAGAATAATTAACATTGTTAAAATATCCTTACTACCCAGAAGCAATTTACAGATTCAATTGAGTTCCTATCAAAATTGCATAGGAAATTTGTACAAAAATTAGGAAAAACAATAAGATTCATATGAAACCCCAAATTCATATGAAAAAGACCCCAAATGGTCAACATAATCTTGAAAAAGAAAAACATTCTGAAGCTATCTTACTTTCTGATTTCAAATTTTTTTACAAAGCTACAGTAATCAAAACAGTAAAGTACTGGCTTAAGGACAGACATAGTCACCAATAGAATAGAATAGAGAACATAGAAATAAAGTCACACATGTACAGTCAACTGATCTTCAACAAGCATGCCAAGAATACATGATGGGAAATAACCACCTCTTCAATAAATAGTGTTGGGAAAATAGCACAGTCACATACAGAAGAAAGAAAAAGAACCCTTATCTTACACTATACAAGAAAGATAACTCAAAATGGATTAATGTCTTAAGTATGAAATTTGAAACTGTAAAATTTCTAGAAGAAAATATCAGAAAAGCTTCTTGATATTGTCTTTGGCAATAATTTTTTGAACTAAACTAAACAACTTCTGCACAGCAAAGGAAAAATCAAAATCAAAAATCAAAAATCAAAAAAACAAAATGAAAATACAACCTACAGAATGTGAGAAAATATTTGCAAAACATATATTTGATAAAAGGTTAATGTCCAAAATATATAAAGAACTCATATAATTCAATAGCAAAAAAACCCCAAAATGAAACAAACCAAAAAAGCATTGATTAAAAATGGGTCAAGGGAACAAATAGAGATTTCTCAAAAGAAGACATACAAATGTCCAGCAGGTACATGAAAAGGTGCTCAATTTCACTACTCATCAGGGAAATGGAAATCAAACTCACAGTGAGATACCACCTACCAAATCTGTTGAATGACTATTCTAAAAAAATAAAATTAAGGGCTTCCCTGGTGGCGCAGTGGTTGAGAGTCCACCTGCCGATTCAGGGGACACGGGTTCGTGCCCCGGTCCGGGAAGATCCCACATGCCGCAGAGTGGCTGGGCCCGTGAGCCATGACCGCTGAGCCCGCACATCCAGAGCCTGTGCTCCGCAACGGGAGAGGCCACAACAGTGAGAGGCCCATGTACCACAAAAAATAAATAAATAAATAAATAAATAAATAAATAAATAAAATTAAAAATTAAAAAAATAAACTTTGGCAAATATGTAGGGAAAACGACACCTAGCACATTATTTGTGGGGTTGTAACTTGGTGTCTTCATTTTGGAAAACAGTATGGAAGCTCCTTAAAATATTAAAAATAGAAGTGCCATATGATCCAGCAATTCTACTTCTGAGTATAGATCCAAAGGAGTTAATATCAGGATCTCAGGGAGATATGCATAGTCTAATGTTCATTGCAGCATTATTCACAATAACCGAAGCAACTTAAATGTTTAGTGGAAGAATGAATAAAAAATATGCATACAATACAATATTTTTCAATCTTAAAAAATAAGGAAATCCTGTCATTTATAACAACATGGATGAAACTGGAGAACATTTTGCTAAGTGAAATAAGCCAGTCACATAAAGAAAAATACTACATGATATTATTTATATAAGAAATCTAAAATAGTCCAATTCAGAAGTATAGAGTAGAATGGCAATTTCTGGAAGGAGGAGAAGATGAGGAGGTATTAGTTAAAGGTTACAATATTTCAATTATATGAGATGAATTAAAAACTAGAGGTTTACTGTGCTGCAAAATGCCCATAGTTAACAAAATTGTACTGTATACTTAAAAGTTTGCCAAAAATATAGATCTTAAGTTAAGCATTCTTATCATCATCATGAATAAAGAGAGCAGTAGAAAACTTTTGAAGATGATGGATTTGTTCATGGCATAGATTGTGGTGATGGTTTAACAGATATATACTTACCTCCAACCTCATCAGGTTGTAAGCATTAAATATGTACAGTATTTTGTATGTCAATCATACCTCAACATAGTAATTAAAAAAAAAAAACTAAGGGGAAAAAGGATGAACTTGGATATCTAGAGCTCCTTAATGATAAAGGATTTTATGTAACAAAGGATAAATCACCCCCTCACATTTGATACTTCCTTAATAAGAATCAATACCCCCTCCCCAATCCCCTCTAACCAAATAGGAGCTGTTGCTGATTTACACAGACATACAAAATGACCTTTCTTTTTATTAAAATATCATAACAATGGTTAGAATTATTAAATAATATGAAATTAACACTGACACCTAATGTATTTAAATTTTGATTATGGAGGATAATGCTTTCTTTTCAATAAGTATTAAATTGACTTCTGACTACAACCATTAATTCCTTCATGCATTTCTCTATAACTCATTTTCAGATGTTTTATTCCTATACTTGGTATACAGAAAATGTTTTTACCTTCTCCTCTTGCTCCAGACCAAGTCTCATATTTCCCTGGGATTGGACTTGATCTAAGTGAGAAGGTTAACCCTGTGCATGATTATTTTTTGGATTGCATTTTTCCCAAAATGGAAGAGACTTGTGTTTGAGTGATCTTATGTTTATTTAAGCTGAAAGTCAGTTCATATCTATATTTAGAGAGTTGAGATGTTAAAAGTAAATATCTATTTTTGAGATGTTTAAAATGTTGTATTTCATCATTAGCATATTCCAGTACAAAATTTCTTAAACTAAAGTTGTATTTTAAATTGTTGCATATCTTCTTTACTTTGTATGAGCAGATGTTTTGGCTGACATTAAGATATTTTCCAAATGCATGAAGTTCTCTTTCTTCCTATACACATGGTAGAATTGTATTTTTGGCTTTATGGTTCACTGGGGCCATGCAATTAGCTCTGGCCATTGAGTAGCAAAGGCAAGATAACTCAGTTATACATCTGAGACCCTACAGAGCTTCATTCATTATGTCACAGGGATAGCAATGCTTTAAATAGTGGCTTCTTCATCAAACTGCTTCCAAGTGGGGATTTCACTCAGCACAGCTTCTAACCAACTTGAGTAATATGAATAATAAGTAAAAACATTATATCTGTGTTTTTAGCCACTGAGATTTGTGTTGTTTGCTGGTATGTAATGATGTAGATGATTCTGATTAATACAAATGTAAGCTTAGCTAATAACCTATAACTGAGAGAGAACAAATTTATATATCTGTATGTATATCCATAAGCATAGATATACAGATGTATATATATATATATATACATTTTAGAATTTGCCATGTCTACACAGACTAAATTAATTACATCATTACAAAACTTTCTTCTAATTATGATAGCATTCAACAATTTTTAAAACCTACTGTAGAGACACTATGTTAGAATTTTGAAACAGACTAATGAACAAGAAACAGGCATGGTCCCTGACCCTAGAGAAATTATAGTCTTACTGCGGAAATAGACATTAAATGACATTATATATAATCCTAATTTCTGCATCCCTTTATATGTGGGCTGTGTTCCAGTTGAATCAGACCAAGGAGAGGACATAAAGTCCACCCACATTATTTTGTATTGATAGGGGCGTACCATGAGGCATGAAATTTCATAGTCATGGAGAGATGTATCACATGGTACAATATTTAAATAAGTAGGCAAAGTTCTAGTGATAGATGATGAGTCTATATTTAAGTTAAAACAGCGAGAGCAGGGATTATAGAAAGCCAACTCAGATGCCAAAGAATGAGTCAAATTAACTGGGTTTCAACACAGGTAAGTAACTCCAGTGGAAACCTATGAGCTTCACAGAAAATTCAGGTAAAAGTCAACACAGCAAAGGCTACAGAAGTCAAGAAGCACCCAATGCTTAAGATCAGAGCTTATTCCACATCTAAGGATGCAGGACTAATTCAGTTCATCATTATTATTTACAATGCTTGCTAATAGGCTGTCTGAAATTTGTTAAAGGACAGGACATTCTGAACCTCCTTCAAGATGCATAAGAAACTACACCTCAGCAAGGAGAGGTGCATCTTTCTTCCTGTCCTGCCCCTAAGTTCATCAGAACCATTTTTTTTTTTATTCCATGTATATGTGTTAGCATACGGTATTTGTTTTTCTCTTCCTGACTTACTTCACGCTGTACTACAGACTCTAGGTCCATCCACCTCACTACAAATAACTCAATTTCATTTGTTTTCTCCATCCACCTCACTACAAATAATTCAATTTCACTTGTTTTCATGGCTGAGTAATACTGTATATATGTGCTGCTTCTTCTTTATCCATTCATCTGTAAATGGACACTTAGGTTGCTTCCATGTCCTGGGTATTGTAAATAGTGGAGCAGTGAACATTGTGGTTCAAGTCTCTATTTGAATTATGATTTTCTCAGAGTATATGCCCAATACTGGGATTTCTGGGTCATATGATAGTTCTACTTTTAGGTTTTTAAGGAACCTCCATACTGTTCTCCATAGTGGCTGTATCAATTTCCATTCCCACCAACAGTGCAAGAGGGTTCCCTTTTCTCCACACTCTCTCCAGCATTTATTGTTTGCAGATTTTTTGATGATGGCCATTCTGACCTGTGTGAGGTAATGTCTCTTTGTGGTTTTGATTTGCATTTCTGTAAAGATTAGTGATGTTGAGCATCCTTTCATGTGTTTGACAGCAATCTGTGTATCTTCTTTGGAGAAATGTTTATTTAGGGCTTCTCCCCATTTTTGGATTAGATTGTTTTTTTTTTCTGATATTGAGCTGCACGAGCTGCTTGTATATTTTAGGGATTAATCCTTTGTCACTTGCTTCCTTTTCAAATATTTCCTCCCATTCTGTGGGTTGTCTTTTGGGTTTATGGTTTCCATTGCCGTATAAAGCTTTGAAGTTTCATTAGGTTCTATTTATTTATTTTTGTTTTTATTTCCATTTCTCTGGAAGGTGGGTCAAAAAAGATCTTGCTGTGATTTATGTCAAAGAGAGTTCTGTCTGTTTTTTCCTCTAAGAGTTTCATTGTGTCTGGCCTTATATTTAGGTCTTTAATCTATTTTGAGTTTATTTTTGTGTATGGTGTTAGGAAGTGCTTTAATTTCATTCTTTTACATGTAGCTGTCCAGTTTCCCCAGCACAATTTATTGAAGAGGATGTCTTTTCTCCATTGTATATTCTTGCCTCCTTTATCAAAGATAAGGTGATCATATGTGCATGGGTTTATCTTGGGCTTTCTATCCTGTTCCATTGATCAATATTTCTGTTTTTGTGCCAATACCATACTGTCTTGATTACTGTAGCTTTGTTGTATAGACTGAAGCCATGAAGCCTGATTTCTCCAGCTCTGTTTTTCTTTCTTGAGTGTGCTTTTGCTATTGTGTTTCCATAGAAATTGTGAAGTTTTTTGTCCTAGTTCTGTGAAAAATTCTTTGTAGTTTGAAAGGATTGCATTCAATCTCTAGTTTGCATTGGGCAGTAGAGTCATTTTCACAATGTTGATTCTTCCAATCCAAGAACATGGTATATCTCTCCAACTCTTTGTATCGCCCTTAATTTCTTTCATCAGTGTCTTATAGTTTTCTGAATACAGGTCTTTTGTCACCTTAGGTAGGTTTATTCCTAGTTATTTTATTCTTTTTCTTACAGTGGTAAATGGGAGTGTTTCCTTAATTTCTCTTTCAGATTTTTCATCATTAGTGTACAGGAATGCAAGAGATTTCTGTGTATTACTTTTATATCTTGCTACATTACCAAATTCATTGATTAGCTCTAGTAGTTTTCTGGTAGCATCTTTAGGATTCTTTCTCTGGGAGAGCTCTTGCTGATTGATATTACATGGGGCTGGGGGTCTCTGGTGGTCCAACGTCCAGACCTTGGCTCTCCCACCTCAGAGACTCAGGCCTAACACCCAGCCAGAGCACCAAGACCCATCAGCCACATGGCTGTGACAAGTTTCATGAGCCATTAGAAGGGATTTTCTATCCTTTTCAATATCTTGCCAGTCCTCCTCTTGGCACTCTGTGGCACAATCTGGAGCTATGTACGTATTTTTGAGTTTATCTCTGTAACTGATTCTCTATAATGACTATCTGAGCTTTAGTTACCTTTCATAAAAAATATAGGATATAATATGTTGGCTAGAGATTGTTATAAAATTAAATATAAATATAATAATTTATTGGAGGTATATGTGCAAAATTTTAAAGTAATTTCTAAATATTTGTTATAATGATAATGCAAAAATATGAGGAATTCTATCATAAGACCTAAGGGAAAATGAAGAGATATTTTCAGTATCACTGTTAGTAATATTTTTTAAATGATTAGAATGATTGCAGCACTGAACATTAAAAAAAGAATTAAGAGCTAACCAAGTTACACTAACAAATTTATCAAAACTCATTTTTTTAATTTATATGGTTATCAATCTATTGATTCGGTGAGTACCTTAGCTTTAGCAAATCTTGGTTTTAATAAGGATTTGCCATGATTTCTCATAGTTTTATGCATAAGATTTTAGAAATTTTGACATACATACATTTAACTTCTTTATAAGTAGCTAAATAATTACTTACAAACAACACTGATTATGTATGCTGTTGTGGGGGTATTATTAAGATACAAAAATTATTTGGAGAGCATGTTAAATATAAAAGAAGTATGTGTGAGAAGAAACAGCCATGAGTCAGGACAATGTGTAAATATAAATATCTGGCACCCTCACCTGTAACTAGTCAGCTTACTGTTATAACTGTGTGATTTCAAAGGTTCTTGGTGATAGAGGGGTTCCAGATCCAGCATAAAAGCCATATGAGATCATTAAAATGATCCAATTTCTTTGCATCACTTCTAGAGTTTCCATTTCAGTAGATCTTGTTAGAGGAAAAAAATCTTTGATTTGAACAGTGCTGCAGGTTATTTTGATATGTAGTGATATTTGAGAACTAGTAAAATCATGTAATTCCTTTATTTTGCATTTGCAGAAAAAGTAAAATTAGTTGTCAACAGACAACATTTAACTATAACTGAGCTGGGAGTCAAGATCATGTCTTTTTCTTGCTGTATAAGAAATTACACCTAATTATACACTTGTTTTCTGATCCTCTGTTACTAGTTAAGTAACATATGCATAGTCAAATTTTATAAGGTTTGATTTAAGGCGCTGGAGGTCTCCAATCTTACTATCCAATAATAGGAAATTTCCCTACTATGATTTCACCAATAAAGCCTAATTATATGAAGCTTTTTAAGACATCCAAAATTCACTAATCCAATCAAAATATATCCGTGGGGTTGATGAGGATGTCACGTCTTATATCTTTATTAGATAAAAGTTTTAATTATCTGATAATACTTTGGTTATCAGCAGTGCTGTTCTGGCAAATGTTAAACATGTGGTTTGGCTCCTCTCCCTCCAAAAACCCAAACCTTGTGTGCATGTGTGTGTGTGTGTGTGTGTACACATACATATTTATCTTATAAATTTTAAAAGTAAAAATAAATATATATGGCATGTAAGTTACAAATTATAACAAAATATATACTACTTATTGCAGATTCCATATAGGCAACTGATACTCTTAGAATGGTGTGTTGATTTTGCTGATCTCTCATGGCTAAGGTCAATCTATGGTTACAAATGATTAATGGATACAGTTTGGACTGTTGGTTGATACGTTGTGTCTGTTTACAAGTAAGACTAAACAAAAATAATGAAGACATACAGAAACTTCACCTTCAGAAATGGCATTCTTTACTTAATTTGGATAATAGTTTCAATACTGGAAAAAATATTTCCTCAATTTTTGTGCTATTCACAATATAAAGGCTACTGGCATGACACTGTCAAAGTTTAATCTGTGTTAATAATGCTTGCTCCATCACTTTTTTTATTTCAAGACTATTAGTCAACAAGCAATAAATCAAGCCCTAATTTGAAGTGTTTTCTGGTTTCTGTGAATTTCAAACTATGGATATGATGCAACTGAATGTGGGGTTGGGAAGAGGTGAGCAGTGACACACCATTATATGGCTTTTCCACTGTAGAGACAGAATAAACATAACTATCTTCAAAAGCATAAATAGTAACATGCAATAAAATATTCAGGAAGATATGTGGTGTGTATTTTTTGTTTGTTTTTAATATAATATATTTAAGAAAAGTGAATGTAATTTAATTTTTAAGAATAGATGCCTTTAATGACTGACTTTCAATATTCCAGAAAATTATAAAATTGGTGCTTATGAGACAGTATATCCCATACACCACTGGTTCATTTAATAATTTCGTTGAAAATATAATGAAATGGGAGCACAGTAATAAGAAAGATGAATCCCACTATGGGAGAAAAGTGATTCTCCAGTTAAAAGCTACATATTTTAAGATGATGCAATGAAAATTTGGAAGTAAAATTTCAGCATAAGAATTCAGCTTTGAGGGCTCTTTCATATTTCTTGTTAAAATGAGCTCACTTGACTGGATTTAGGAAATCATATTTCCTTCTAGAAGAATGGTTTCACAGCAACTCATGGAGTCTGAAAACCAATTTGTAAGAAAGTTGGAGATAAACATGATACAAATAATGCCTGACAACCATGACAGTATTAATAGACTGACCACTATTCTTGCAACCCCCTGCATTGTTCTGTTGTTGAGATCCTATTCCAGTTTGAGAATAACTTACATTTTTTGATGTTTGATTATAGATGTACTTTACCAGCATCCTCCATTCCAATGTTTTTCTGCCTTGACTAACTCTTGATGAAAATGGGCACAGCTTACAAGATGGCTTTTCTTATAAGTGTTATGAAACATCAAAAGAGTTCTGGAGAGTTTATACTCTGTAAATAGGATATTAAAAATATTTAGAATATAAAGGAAAGATATACGATTCTAAAGGTTCCTGGTAGTTTTTTTTGTTTTTTTGTCTCTACATCAGAAAATTGTTTTAGCCTATAAAAATCATTTAGCAACTATCTACACAGTTCAGGAAAATTCACAGTGAAGGCAAAGATTTAATCAAGTAATGAAGAATGAATTCCTCAAATATGGAGCAACTTTAGGTAGAATACCCATGGTAAAATTAATGACAGCTTTTTTTTTTTATTCCCTACTCTAGCAAGAGGTATCTGTTTATTTACTCAGGAGTCTGAGCTGTACATTGTCAGAAACATACAGTGGCCTTTGCAGGTTAGTAAAGATGACCCAAGAGAAGGGAAAATCATATTTCCTGCCATAGAAGAGCTAATATTCAAATTAGGGGACTCAACTAATTCATAAGAAACCACTGGAAAGATTTTAGAACAAGGTATAACCATAATGTAAATTAAATGCTTGAAGATAAAAAATATATGATATGAATGATAAAGCTTGAAATATATGAGTGTTATAGATATAGATCTTCATAAAGAGAGAAAATGTGCATGTGAGTGAATGAATGTGTGCATAAGAATTCATAGGTAAAAATTCATAGGGGAGAATTAAATCCTAAGACATGTTCTCTGCCTTTTGGGAATTTACCATCTCACTGGAGAAACATTAAAATAAAACACATGCATGTTTACACAAAAATAAACTGAAAATGGGATAAAGATCTAAATGTAAGGCCAGACAGTATAAAACTCTTAGAGGAAAAGATAGGCAGAATACTCTATGACATAAATCACAGCAAGATCCTTTTTGACCCACCTCCTAAAGAAATGGAAATAAAAACAAAAATAAACAAATGGGACCTAATGAAACTTCAAAGCTTTTGCACAGCAAAGGACACCAAAAATAAGATGAAAAGACAGCCCTCAGAATGGGGGAAAATATTTGCAAATGAAACAAGTGACAAAGGATTATTCTCCAAAATTTATAAGCAGCTCATGCAGCTCAATATCAAACAAACAAACAAACAAACAAACAAACAACCCAATCCAAAATTGGGCAGAAGATCTAAATAGACATTTCTCCAAAGAAGATGTACAGATAGCCAATGAACACATGAAACAATGCTCAGCATCACTAATCATTAGAGAAATGCAAATAAAAACTACAATGATGTAACACCTCACTCCGGTCAGAATGGCCATCATTAAAAAATCTACAAACAATAAATGTTGGAGAGAGTGTGGAGAAAAGGGAATCCTCTTGTACTGTTGGTAGGAATGTAAATTGATACAGCCACTGTGGATAACACTATGGAGGTTCCTTTAAAAACTACAAATAGAACTACCATACGACCCAGCAATCCCACTACTGGGCATATACCCTGAGAAAACTATCATTCAAAAAGAGTCATGTACCACAATGTCCATTGCAGCTCTATTTACAATAGCCAGGACATGGAACTGACCTAAGCATCCATTGACAGATGAATGGATAAAGAAGATGTGGCACATATATACAATGGAATACTACTCAGCCATAAAAAGAAATGAAATTGAGTTATTTTTAGTGAGGTGGATGGACCTAGAGTCTGTCATACAGAGTGAAGTAAGTACCGTATGCTAACACATATATATGGAATCTAAAAAATAAAAATGAAGAACCTAGGGGCAGGACAGAAATAAAGATACAGACACAGAGAATGGACCTGATGACACAGGGAGGGGGAAGGGTTAGCTGGGACAAAGTGAGAGAGTGGCATGGACACATAAACACTACCAAATGTAATATAGATAGCTAGTGGGAAGCAGTCACATAGCACAGGGAGATCAGCTCAGTGCTTTGTGACCACCTAGATGGGTCAGATAGGGAGGGTGTGAGGGAGGTGCAAGAGGGAGAAGATATGGGGATATATGTATATGTATAGCTGATTCACTTTTTTATAAAGCAGAAACTAACACAACATTGTAAAGCAATTATACTCCAATAAAGATGTTAAAAAAAAACTTAAAAAAATAAATAAAACACATGCACAAAGATTTAAGCAGCAGTAGAAACTGATGTCCCTAACTCCTATACTAGGAGGCAGTACTCAGGTGTATATTAGGAAGGGAGGCCATCTTAAACTGCAATCATCTGGAAAGGCCTGGCAGAGAAGTAAAGTTTCAGTTCAAAATTGCAAGCTGGTTAGTATTTTTTCTCTGCTCAATAGGACAAAAAAAAAAAGAAAGAAAGAAATTGCAGGAACAATGAACAAGGAAGTCAAGAACATAGAATGTGAATTAAAAGTGGGATCTGAGCAGTAATGATGCACAACTGAATGGACAGATCAATTGTGGATTTAAGAGTTAATGCTAAAAGGGCAGCAGAGGGCCGTACTGCAGTGGATTTTGGAAGCTTGACTAAGAAGTTGGGGCTTCATCCTCAAGGGAAATGAGTGGCCGGATTTAGTCATTTCTTCTGGAGAGGGCTTCAGGATTAACAACGTTGTGTTAACAGTGTCGATATTTTTTTTGACATGTCCTAGGGTGCCAGTGTTTCTTCTGAACTGACCAAGACATCTGGTGCACTCAATAGCTCTCTTCAGCTATCCTTTTGCTGCAGTATCTGGTTGGTTGAAACCTTTCTGTGGCTGTACCACCAAGTAGTGCTTGCCCAGGTTGAGGACTAGAACGAGGCAATTGAGGCGTTTACTCAAAAACAAAATTTAAGGGGAACCAAAAAATTTAGTAATCAAGATAAATATTTATTTCAGTGTAATATTTTAAAAAGTAAAAATCAATGCAAAGTTCCATATGAAAAAAATATCAACAAAATTAAGACAGGATCAATATTCGTCAAAGTATTTTCATGTCCTATCTCATTTGCTCCTGTCAATATATGAGGAACACAGACAGTAATTTTTACTCACATGAGATTGCCATGGACAGTTGAAACTCAGATATTTACTCATTTGCTTGAAACATAAAGAACTGCAAATCTAGATAATCCTATGCCAGAGGAGTGTATTTCCCACTCCAGCTGACTATCATGTCCTTTTATGGATGCTCTCTGAATAGATTTGGGGAAGGGGGAATTCAGAGAGCTCAGAACATTCTGAGCTTAAGCCTAGGAGGCTTGCTCTGTATCATGTTGATTTCATGATACATTCTTCCACCTGAGTATTTCTGTTAAGACTTGGGGGAAAAAAACATAACATGAGAAGAGGTAAACAAAATCATCCCCAAAGAAGAAAATTAAAGAAGTTTTCACTTAAAAAGAGACTGAGAACAAACTGTGAAGTCTAAATTAATGAGTGTAACTTACATGTTAATTACATGCAAATAACATATGGTCCCGCTACTTCATACACCTGCTTATGAGCACCAGGGATTAAAACTAGGTGAATTCATTGCATTTTGCCATAGTCCCTGAATTAAAGTTACTAGTAAAACCAACTCAGATAATTTTTTATTTATTATTTAGCCAATGAGGATGGTTCCAATGTCACTAATTAGCAGTTTTAATATTTCTGAGCCCCCATTATATTTGGGTCCAGGGTTCTCATCCACACCTTGTGTTCCCATCTGCATTTGCTTTAATTTGCCACTTTGACATTCATACTGACCCCATCAGCACAATGGTCTCTGTGAGCTCAGAACCTGGTCAATGGCACTAGGGGGATGAATAATGGGCCTGAAGATGGCAAAGGGGCCTGTAGGCAGCAGCATCAGTGTGGAAGAGGCCAAGGCCTGAAGCCAGAGCTGATATTTATTCTACTGGGCCTAGGAGCTGGGACTGAAATACTAGGTGCACAGCAGGTGGACTGATGAGATGGCTGGGCAGCAGCAGTTTGGAGTTTCAAAGTCTTGCTCACATTTTGAGTGCAGTGGCCTTATTAGCATGGTTGAAGCAGTGCCTTAATCCAATGAAGTTTCCTGACAAATACATTGTCCCACTTTCAAAACTCAAATAAAATCTCAACAGGAAAACAAGCCTCCTGCATGTGAAAAGGTATTCTCTTGGACTAAGCACTTTGCTCCTAGTGGAAGATGGAAGGAAGGAGAGAGCATTACCCACTCCACCAGGGTAGCAATAAACCTCTGTTTATCTCAGCTATCCAACCCACAAAAAGGAAATAATTGCCTTGCCTATACCATAGATATGTTATGAAATTTAAATGAAATAATGTTCATGACACAGATTTACAAAGAATAAAGCCTCATGTCTTAGAAGTTGTATTAAAAAAATAGTGTTTGTTTTGAATATGCTAGAATGTGTCTTTTACATTTCTCCTGAGAAGGGATTTACAAGTGATCTGACTTAACATTAATCTTGCACCATTTGCTTTTTGCCCCCAAATTCCAGCTAAGGTTTGATTTTGCCTATTCCCTAATAATATATTTTGTATGTTTTCCTGTTTCGATGCTGCAATTCATGCTATATTTTTCTGCTTGAAAAGTTTCTTGCCTTGCATTTGTCTGTCAGAGTTTCACTCATTTCTTCAAGTCCCACCTTAAATTTAATTTTCTTTATGAAAAATTTGTCTCCTTGTTACTACATGAAACTTTGAAAACACAGTATTAGAATTTCTTTATGCTACAACATACCTGTTCCTTATGATACAGTCATTTACGTCCTTAAATTATTCCTTCTCACAGATTTTAATGTTCTTTCGGGGAGGTTCTCTATGAGGTCTAGGGAAGGCTTTCCCCCATAACTCTTCAATACATTTTGCCAGTATGAACCAAAGACTCATCCTGCACTCCTCCTCTACAAATTTCCTTTGACAAAATGTATCTAAGAAAATCCAAGTGTGTCTTCACTGTTCTTTTTTTTTTTTTGTCATTTTTATTTATTTATTTATTTTTTAATTTTTTGCCTTATAACAAATTTAATCAGTTATACATATACATATGTTTCCATATCCCCTCCCTTTCGCGTCTCCCTCCCACCCTCCCTATCCCACCCCTCCAGGCGGTCACAAAGCACCAAGCTGATCTCCCTGTGCTATGCGGCTGCTTCCCACTAGCTATCTACCTTACGTTTGGTAGTGTATATATGTCCATGCCGCTCTTTCACTTTGTAACAGCGTGCCCTTCCCCCTCCCCATATCCTCAAGTCCATTCTCTAGTAGGTCTGTGTCTTTATTCCTGTCTTACCCTTATGTTCTTCATGACATTTTTTTTTCTTAAATTCCATATATATGTGTTAGCATACAGTATTTGTCTTTCTCTTTCTGACTTACTTCACTCTGTATGACAGACACTAGGTCTATCCACCTCATTACAAATAGCTCAATTTCATTTCTTTTTATGGCTGAGTAATATTCCATTGTATATATGTGCCACATCTTCTTTATCCATTCATCCGATGATGGACACTTAGGTTGTTTCCATCTCCAGGCTATTGTAAATAGGGCTGCTATGAACATTTTGGTACATGTCTCTTTTTGAATTATGGTTTTCTCGGGGTATATGCCCAGTAGTGGGATTGCTGGGTCAAGTGGTAGTTCTATTTGTAGTTTTTTAAGGAACCTCCATACCGTTCTCCATAGCGGCTGTACCAATTCACATTCCCACCAGCAGTGCAAGAGTGTTCCCTTTTTTCCACACCCTCTCCAGCATTTATTGTGTCTAGATTTTTTGATGATGGCCATTCTGACTGGTGTGAGATGATATCTCATTGTAGTTTTGATTTGCATTTCTCTAATGAGTAAAGATGTTGAGCATCCTTTCATATGTTTGTTGGCAGTCTGTATATCTTCTGTGGAGAAATGTCTATTTAGGTCTTCTGCCCATTTTTGGATTGGGTTGTTTGTTTTTTTGCTATTGAGCTGCATGAGCTGCTTATAAATTTTGGAGATTAATCCTTTGTCAGTTGCTTCATTTGCAAATATTTTCTCCCATTCTGAGGGTTGTCTTTTGGTCTTGTTTATGGTTTCCTTTGCTGTGCAAAAGCTTTTAAGTTTCATTAGGTCCCATGTGTTTATTTTTGTCTTTATTTCCATTTCTCTAGGAGGTGGGTCAAAAAGGATCTTGCTGTGATTTATGTCATAGAGTGTTCTGCCTATGTTTTCCTCTAAGAGTTTGATAGTGTCTGGCCTTACATTTAGGTCTTTAATCCATTTTGAGCTTATTTTTGTGTATGGTGTTAGGGAGTGATCTAATCTCATACTTTTACATGTCCCTATCCAGTTTTCCCAGCACCACTTATTGAAGAGACAGTCCTTTCTCCACTGTACATTCCTGCCTCCTTTATCGAAGATAAGGTGACCATATGTCCGTGGGTTTAACTCTGGGTTTTCTATCCTGTTCCATTGATCTATCTTTCTGTTCTTGTGCCAGTACCATACTGTCTTGATTACTGTAGCTTTGTAGTATAGTCTGAAGTCAGGGAGCCTGATTCCTCCAGCTCCATTTTTCGTTCTCAAGATTGCTTTGGCTATTCGGGGTCTTTTGTGTTTCCATACAAATTGTGAAATTTTTTGTTCTAGTTCTGTGAAAAATGCCAGTGGTAGTTTGATAGGGATTGCATTGAATCTGTAGATTGCTTTGGGTAGTAGAGTCATTTTCACAATGTTGATTCTTCCAATCCAAGAACATGGTACATCTCTCCATCTATTTGTATCATCTTTAATTTCTTTCATCAGTGTCTTATAATTTTCTGCATACAGGTCTTTTGTCTCCTTAGGTAGGTTTATTCCTAGATATTTTATTCTTTTTGTTGCAATGGTAAATGGGAGTGTTTCCTTGATTTCACTTTCAGATTTTTCATCATTAGTATATAGGAATGCCAGAGATTTCTGTGCATTAATTTTGTATCCTGCAACTTGACCAAATTCATTGATTAACTCTAGTAGTTTTCTGGTAGCATCTTTAGGATTCTCTATGTATAGTATCATGTCATCTGCAAACAGTGACAGCTTTACTTCTTCTTTTCCGATTTGGATTCCTTTTATTTCCTTTTCTTCTCAGATTGCTGTGGCTAAAACTTCCAAAACTAAGTTGAATAAGAGTGGTGAGAGTGGGCAACCTTGTCTTGTTCCTGATCTTAGTGGAAATGGTTTCAGTTTTTCACCATTGAGGACGATGCTGGCTGTGGGTTTGTCATATATGGCCTTTATTATGTTGAGGAAAGTTCCCTCTATGCCTACTTTCTGCAGGGTTTTTATCATAAATGGGTGTTGAATTTTGTCGAAAGCTTTCTCTGCATCTATTGAGATGATCATATGGTTTTTCTCCTTCAATTTGTTAATATGGTGTATCACGTTGATTGATTTGCGTATATTGAAGAATACTTGCATTCCTGGAATAAACCCCACTTGATCATGGTGTATGATCCTTTTAATGTGCTGTTGGATTCTGTTTGCTAGTATTTTGTTGAGGATTTTTGCATCTATGTTCATCAGTGATATTGGCCTGTAGTTTTCTTTCTTTGTGACATCCTTGTCTGGTTTTGGTATCAAGGTGATGGTGGCCTCGTAGAATGAGTTTGGGAGTGTTCCTCCCTCTGCTATATTTTGGAAGAGTTTGAGAAGGATAGGTGTTAGCTCTTCTCTAAATGCTTGATAGAATTCGCCTGTGAAGCCATCTGGTCCTGGGCTTTTGTTTGTTGGAAGATTTTTTATCACAGTTTCAATTTCAGTGCTTGTGATTGGTCTGTTCATATTTTCTATTTCTTCCTGATTCAGTCTTGGCAGGTTGTGCATTTCTAAGAATTTGTCCATTTCTTCCAGGTTGTCCATTTTATTGGCATAGAGTTGCTTATAGTAATCTCGCATGATCTTTTGTATTTCTGCAATGTCAGTTGTTACTTCTCCTTTTTCATTTCTAATTCTATTGATTTGAGTCTTCTCCCTTTTTTTCTTGATGAGTCTGGCTAATGGTTTATCAATTTTGTTTATCTTCTCAAAGAACCAGCTTTTAGTTTTATTGATCTTTGCTATCGTTTCCTTCATTTCTTTTTCATTTATTTCTGATCTGATTTTTATGATTTCTTTCCTTCTGCTAAATTTGGGATGTTTTTGTTCTTCTTTCTCTAATGGCTTTAGGTGCAAGGTTAGGTTGTTTATTCGAGATGTTTCCTGTTTCTTAAGGTGGGATTGTATTGCTATAAACTTCCCTCTTAGAACTGCTTTTGCTGCATCCCATAGGTTTTGGGTCGTCGTGTCTCCATTGTCATTTGTTTCTAGGTATTTTTTAATTTCCTCTTTGATTTCTTCAGTGATCACTTCGTTATTAAGTAGTGTATTGTTTAGCCTCCATGTGTTTGTATTTTTTACAGATCTTTTCCTGTAATTGATGTCTAGTCTCATAACATTGTGGTCGGAAAAGATACTTGATACAATTTCAATTTTCTCAAATTTACCAAGGCTTGATTTGTGACCCAAGATATGATCTATCCTGGAGAATGTTCCATGAGCACTTGAGAAAAATGTGTATTCTGTTGTTTTTGGATGGAATGTCCTATAAATATCAATTAAGTCCATCTTGTTCAATGTATCATTTAAAGCTTGTGTTTCCTTATTTATTTTCATTTTGGATGATCTGTCCATTGGTGAAAGTGAGGTGTTAAAGTCCCCTACTATGAGTGTGTTACTGTCAATTTCTCCTTTTATGGCTGTTAGTATTTGCCTTATGTATTGAGGTGCTCCTATGTTGGGTGCATAAATATTTACAGTTGTTATATCTTCTTCTTGGATCGATCCCTTGATCATTAGGTAGTGTCCTTCTTTGTCTCTTCTAATAGTCTTTATTTTAAAGTCTATTTTGGGCTTCCCTGGTGGCGCAGTGGTTGAGAGTCCGCCTGCCGATGCAGGGGAAACGGGTTCGTGTCCCGGTCCGGGAAGATCCCACATGCCGCGGAGCAGCTGGGCCCGTGAGCCATGGCCGCTGAGCCTGCGCATATGGAGCCTGTGCTCTGCAACGGTTGGGGCCACAACAGTGAGAGGCCCGCGTACCGCAAAAAAAAAAAATAAAATAAAATAAAAAAAAAAGTCTATTTTGTCTGATATGAGAATTGCTACTCCAGCTTTCTTTTGGTTTCCATTTGCATGGAATATCTTTTTCCATCCCCTTACTTTCAGTCTGTATGTGTCTCTAGGTCTGAAGTGGATCTCTTGTAGACAGCATATATATGGGTCTTGTTTTTGTATCCATTCAGCCAATCTGTGTCTTTTGGTGGGAGCATTTAGTCCATTTACATTTAAGGTAATTATTGATATGTATGTTCCTGTTCCCATTTTCTTAATTGTTTTGGGTTCGTTATTGTAGGTCTTTTACTTCTGTTGTGTTTCTTGCCTAGAGAAGTTCCTTTAGCATTTGTTGTAAAGCTGGTTTGGTGGTGCTGAACTCTCTCAGCTTTTGCTTGTCTGTAAACGTTTTAATTTCTCCATCAAATCTGAATGAGATCCTTGCTGGGTAGAGTAATCTTGGTTGCAGGTTTTTCTCCTTCATCACTTTAATTATGTCCTGCCACTCCCTTCTGGCTTGTAGAGTTTCTGCTGAGAGATCAGCTGTTATCCTGATGGGGATTCCCTTGCGTGTTATTTGTTGTTTTTGCCTTGCTGCTTTTAATATGATTTCTTTGTGTTTAATTTTTGACAGTTTGATTAATATGTGTCTTGGCGTATTTCTCCTTGGATTTATTCTGTATGGGACTCTCTGTGCCTCCTGGACTTGATTAACTATTTCCTTTCCCATATTAGGGAAGTTTTCAACTATAATCTCTTCAAATATTTTCTCAGTCCCTTTCTTTTTCTCTTCTTCTTCTGGAACCCCTATAATTCGAATGTTGGTGCGTTTAATGTTGTCCCAGAGGTCTCTGAGACTCTCCTCTGTTCGTTTCATTCTTTTTTCTTTATTTTGCTCTGCAGCAGTTATTTCCACTATTTTATCTTCCACATCACTTATCCGTTCTTCTGCCTCAGTTATTCTGCTATTGATCCCATCTAGAGTATTTTTTATTTCATGTATTGTGTTTTTAATCGATGCTTGATTCATCTTTAGTTCTTCTAGGTCCTTGTTAACTGTTTCTTGCATTTTGTCTATTCTATTTCCAAGATTTTGGATCTGGGAAATAGAATCTTGGATCATCTTTACTATCATTATTCTGAATTCTTTTTCAGGTAGACTGCCTATTACCTCTTCATTTGTTAGATCTGGTGGGTTTTTATCTTGCTCCTTCTCCTGCTGTGTGTTTTTCTGTCTTCTCATTTTGCTTATGTTACTGTGTTTGGGGTCTCCTTTTTGCAGGCTGCAGGTTCGTAGTTCCCGTTGTTTTTGGTGTCTGTCCCCAGTGGCTAAGGTTGGTTTAGTGGGTTGTGTAGGCTTCCTGGTGGAGGGGACTAGTGCCTGTGTTCTGGTGGATGAGGCTGGATCTTGTCTTTCTGGTGGGCAGGTCCACGTCTGGTGGTGTGTTTTGGGTTGTCTGCAGACTTTTTATGAGTTTAGGCCACCTCTCTGCTAATGGGTGGCGTTGTGTTCCTGTCTTGCTAGTTGTTTGGCTTAGGGTGTCCAGCACTGTAGCTTGTTGGTCGTTGAGTGAAGCTGGGTGCTGGTGTTGAGATGGAGATCTCTGGAAGATTTTTGCCGTTTGATATTATGTGGAGCTGGGAGGTCTCTTGTGGACCAGTGTCCTGAAGTTGGCTCTCCCACCTCAGAGGCACAGCACTGACTCCGGGCTCCTCAATTTGGGATGATGTGTTGTCTATTCATGTATTCCACAGATGCAGGGTACATCAAGTTGATTGTGGAGCTTTAATCCGCTGCTTCTGAGGCTGCTGGGAGAGGTTTCCCTTTCTCTTCTTTGTTCTCACAGCTCCTGGGTCTCAGCTTTGGATTTGGCCCCGCCTCTGCGTGTAGGTCACCGGAGGGCGTCTGTTCTTCGCTCAGGCAGGACAGGGTTAAAGGAGCAGCCTCTTCGGGGACTCTGGCTCACTCAGGCCGGGCGGGAGGGAGGGGCACGGAGCGCGGGGCGAGCCTGCAGCGGCAGAGGTCGGCGTGACGTTGCACCAGCCCGAGGCGCGCCGTGCGTTCTCCCAGGGAAGCCGCCCCTGGATCCCGGGACCCCGGCAGTGGCGGGCTGCACAGGCTCCCGGAAGGGCGGTGTGGACAGTGACCTGCGCTCGCACACAGACCTCTTGGCGGTGGCAGCAGCAGCCCCAGCGTCCCACACCCGTCACTGGGCTCCGTGCTTTCAGTCGTGACTCGCGCCCGTCTGTGGAGCCCCTTTAAGCAGCACTCTTAATCCCCTCTCCTCGCGCACCAGGAAACCAAGAGAGAAGAAAAAGTCTCTTGCCTCTTCGGCAGCTCCAGAGTTTTCCTGGACTCCCTCCCGGCTAGCTGTGGCACATTAGCCCCCTTCAGGCTGAGTTCTCGCTGCCAGCCCCAGTCCTCTCCCTGCGCTCCGACCGAAGCCCGAGCCTCAGCTTCCAGTGCTGCGTGCCCCGGCGGGCGAGCAGACAAGCCTCTCGGGCTGGTGAGTGCCGCTCGGCACTGATCCTCTGTGTGGGGATCTCTCCGCTTTGCCCTACCCATGTATGTGGGGAGTTTCTTGCCTTTTGGGAGGTCTGGGGTCTTCTGCCAGTGTTCAGTAGGTGTTCTGTAGGAGTTGTTCCACGTGTAGCTGTATTTCTGGTGTATCCGTGGGGAGGAAGGTGATCTCCGTGTCTTACTCTTCCGCCATCTTACCCGGAAGTCTTCACTGTTCTTAAATAGCCGCCATTTCACTTTTTGCTTTCTTTTGTGAGTGAAGGTAGGAATATAACTGGAGTCATTTCTGAAACAGAAATTTTAGTAAGTCTTTCCCTGACTATGAGAAAACTGGCAGAAAGAGCCTTGTAGAGGGCTTTCCATGTGACCTTAGGACCCATACTGAGGCAGGCAGGCTATAAGATGCAAAAACATATTCATATGAATTGCTGGTAAGAAAAATTATTCAAATCTCAAAATATAATAAATAACAGTGATGTATGTGAAACCCCCTAGCATATTTCTGGTACCCAGTAGGTGTTCAGTATATGCTAAAGACAACAGAATCGAGAATAGCAAACATACCTTTCATTAACTGTGTTAAATAGGGAAACAGAAAAAATGAAGAATGAAGAGCACCTCAACTGATTACTCCTCACTGTATCAGACTCAGGACACAACTATCCTGCACCCAGGGAGTTAGTGAGATGACTACATATGTGCAGAAAGTCATCATGCCTCTCATTAACAAGTTTACCATATCAGAGTGGATCATGTCAGCTTGGTTTGATTTGCCCAAGGGGAAGACATGCTGTCAGAATCCTTTATGATCTTAAGTCTAGTGAGAAGATAGGAGAATGCAGTTTCAACATTAATTCCATTTATCTAAAGTCAGTGGTTAGATGTGACTCATCTTCAGACCTTAGGTAAAATGATCAATGCACATTTTCAGACTGTAGCTCACTCAGTTCCAATGTATTCCTAAGATGCTAGGAGCCTGGTTTCTGGTGTTGTGTGTCACTTACAAGGCATGGGACTAAGCCACTTAACTCCCTTATACCTTAAGACTAGGGTGACTATTTGCACCTTATTGCTTGTCCTAGTGCCTGTTTATGCCTGCTGTCAATGCCTACTTATTAATAGTATCCCTTTTCATTCTCAAAAGTATCCATATTTTGATAATAAATTGTATGGTCACCCTACTTTTCAAGTAAGGATCATGAACAAATAATCTATGGAGTATTTTGCTTCCATAAATTTCTATAATTTGAACTAACTGAAAAAAAACATCTGAAATGAGACACAATTAAACATATACTATATATTTGAATATCACACTGAACCAACAGTTTTATATTCCATATGCAATATATTCACAACCCCAAACACCTTTGCAGAGTTAGACTCAACTCAGAGGGCTCATTGCTCTACACCCCCTCTAATGCTCTACCAATGCTCTTTGATAGATAGATAAGATTAAGCAGAGCAACCTCCCAGAGTGATGTAGAGCCTTATTATTATTATTTTTTTTCTTTTCATTTGTTCTTGTCTTTTCTAGGCTATAAGAAATGGAGGGCTCTTTCTTCTGAAAGTCTAGTCTTTGAGAGTTCATTGGGCTGCAGTCTTCTTGAAGTAATGTTTCTCAACAAGCAAAAATTATTAACTGCAAGAAATGTAAATTTAGTTTGTGGTTAAGAGTGAGAGCATTAAAATAAGAAAGGTTGCGGCTTCCCTGGTGGTGCAGTGGTTGAGAGTCCGCCTGCCGATGCAGGGGACACGGGTTCGTGCCCCGGTCCAGGAAGATCCCACATGCCGTGGAGCGGCTGGGCCCGTGAGCCATGGTTGCTGAGCCTGCGCATCCAGAGCCTGTGCTCCATAACGGGAGAGGCCACAACAGTGAGAGGCCTGTGTACCGTTATAAAAAAAAAAAAAAAAAAAAAGAGTTGCCATGGATAGAGGCAGGGTGACAAATGCTACTGAATGAAGGAGAGATAAATGTTAAAATATGAGAAAAATGAGAGAGTGCATTCAGATCTGCTAGGTCGTATCCTTGACTATGAATATATGTCAGATGTTGTGACAGCTGTGCCTCATATTATGACTTCTGGAAATAAGCTTTTGTATTTGTTTGAAAAGAAATTCATATGCTTAGTCAACGAACTGGAAGTAGATATATCAAGGAACATTTAAGAAAGAGCAAAGAAAGCTAAGGAAATGATAAGGAAAAACTGTGCATTCAACCCCTAGCCCCCCCCACACACACCCTGTAGCATGTTCTAGGTCTTAGTAATTTGAGAGGAAAAGTAATAGCAAAGACAATCCTGTGTGATGTCTTTAAAATTGCTTTGACTTTAGCCTGTGTCTATGTCTCTTAGATTGCTCTGTTTAATGATGCTAAATAATCTCAAGTACACTTTGAAGTTGGGTAACCCACAAAGTTCTTCTTTTGAATAGCTTTGAAGTTAGATTCTGCAAAGCCTCAAATTGAAGTATAATTCAGGAATCTTGAATGTGGTATACATCTTCAGTCTCTGTGATATGGAAAGTGGTCAGACAGAGGCTGTATCTGAGAAGTCAAATAAGCAGTTGAAAAGTTTGCCTGGAGATGACCATTTTTAATATGTCAGAGTAATATTTTCCACATTTTGTTTATTACTAAAAATAAAAAGTATTATTAATATATTTAAAAATAAGTGTTAATAATTGTCTCAGTTTTTTGAGGGTTATAAATGAAAATTACAACATTTCCACTTTGGGCAGAATAAAACAAAACCTGGAAGAAAAAAATATACTGACAAGTAGTAAGTGAAATGGTGAGGGTTTAAATCAATGTGACTGTCTGTTCAAAATTTCAAGTTCCTAAAAAACAGGAATTAGGTAACACAGCAAGTTGTGCCCAGCACAGCATCATATAAACTCTAGCTCTTCCTATAGGCTTTCCGATTGGGAGACACAGGAAGTCACAGGAGCCATTCATCTTATAGCGGAAACTGCTGCTGGCAAGACTTCTGTGGACACTGTTTGGGAAAATCCAAAGAAATGAAAATGAGTTTCCAGCCTTTTGTAACCCAGACAATGCACTAAGAAGGAGCATTAGACCTAAAGATAATTTGGTATACTCACTGAAATATAGGTACAGCGAGGAGACACATACGGTCATTAAATACATGAAAGAGGTACTCAAATACCTTGGTAATGAGAGTAATACAAATAAAACACAAATCAGTGTGACATATATTGCCATTTGACTGGCAAAAATTAATGTCTGTATTATCAAATGTTGAAAAATCAATAGGATCTTTTAAACAGTGCTGGTGGGAGTAAGAACTACTACAACCACTTTGAAAAATGGATTGATATTATCATGTAGAATTGAACACTTATGTAAAATATAACCCCAGCAATCTGACTCTTTCATACATAATCCAGGAGAAAATGCTTGCACATATGCATCAGAACATATACAACAGAATGTTAATATCAGCACCATTTATAAAAACAAAAACCCGGGGAAACACACACACAAACACACACACACACACACACACACAAATTCTCATCAACAAGAGAATACAATTCCACTGTGTATAATAACACAGTGGAATAGTATACATTTGTGAAAATGAACTACAGTCACATGCCACAATTTGAGTAAGTCTACTTAATTTAGATAATGACTAAAAAATAAATCCATGAAAATTATATTTTATCAAGTTAAGAAAATAGCTAATACTATCACATACACACTCTAGGATCTGGTATTTCACCACTTAAATGTTACCTTTGTGTGTCTTATGAAAGTTTCTACCTCCAAGAAGACTTTGTTCATGTGCACATGCCCCTGGGATGAAGAGCATCCATTACTTTTAGAAGGAAGTGTCATTAGACAGCCCAGAGAAAGCAAAGTCTGGCTGCAATAAGGCAGGTGATCATTTACAGAGGTGTCCAGGCCCCAGAACATTAGGGCATGACCAATGAAAAGAATGTTTGAAAGGCATCAAAGTCAACCTTTCTCTCCATTTTTATTCTCCAAAGAGCTGCACTGAAACATGGCAGCTTTAAGAGGTGAATTTGGATATATTTCAGCAGTCCAATCTCTCCCCACCAGGGTGAACCAGGACATTTCCCTATTTTGGTGCTTAACCTAATTTGGAATCCTCATTTGCAAAATGCCTTTACCACCTGCCTGAGGTGAAAGGAACAAAGCTCATGCCAACTGATAGAAATGTTTTCTGCAAGGCTGAGTTAACAGGGCAACCTTACATTATCTTTTGCTGAATAAGGAAATTTTTTCCAACAGAGAAGGCTGAGAATGTACTTTTCTTTATTTTCTTAAATGAAACTCAGGTTTAGTGGAGAGCAGCCTAAGCAGCAGATTTCACATATTGGCAGTGATACTGATGTTCTGTCTTGAGGAATGAAGGAATACCTGGGAAAGGAAAGTGAGTTTTCTCATAGACCATAACTAGAAAACAACACAAATCCCTCAGTGGCATATCTTCTCTGGATCAAATAATTTCCATGTGCTAACATCCATGTTATTGCTTCCCATTATTCAATAAGAAAGAAGCCCCCATAACTCTCCTGGACCATTGCAACAATCTTTAGTTTCCCATACATAAAACATAACCTTTACTATTATCACCAAGTTCATTGTCTCCTCCATCATCTATATCATGTCCTTCTAAGGGCTCAAATACTTCCAGGGCCTCTCCATTACCTATAGGAAAATGCTTGAAGTTAACTTGACATTGAAAGTCTTCCACATTCAGGCCCTGATTTATCTTTATAAACCAAAGCCCAGCTATTGTCATCACAAATGTTCTATGGCCAGGCCTCTGTAGCCCATCAATTCTATTGACTGCTATGTCTTTGCCAATTCTACTGCATTATCATGTAGTTCCCTCAACTGAAAATAATATGTGTCATTTCATAAAATCCTATACCCTTATGTCTTCTCCTTCCTCCCTAAAATCTTTCTAATTACTTCAGCATGTCCCACTTTTCCTCTCTCCACAACTTTTGCATCACTTTTGGCCAAAAGAACCCCACAGTATGCATTATGTCATAATATTGATACATCTTGATTTATTGTGTGTATCGAGTGGGCTCATTTCATCCATTTAATCAACTAATGTGACTATATTATTACTTTCTCAAGTGCAATTTATGTGTCTTAGGCTTATTTCTCTCCTCCCACCAAACATCACAGCAATGGCCATATTCATGCTGACATTTGAAAATGATTTTGCGTTAATTTAAACCATCAAGAAAAATAATTAAATGAAAATAATCTCCATTAGCAGCACTATAAAATTCACACTGACTGCAAGAAAGATCAGTTATGGGTGCAATTAAAAAAAAATCGCTGATGTGCTCAGACTCTGAACAAGTAGCACAGAGGATGCTGTGTTGTGTTGAATAGTGTCCTCAAAAAATCTGTATCTACTCAGAACCTCAGAATATGACCTTATTTGTAAATCAAGTCTTTGCAGTTGTAATTAGTTAAGTTAGGATGAGCTCATACTGTCTTAGGATGGGCCCGAAATCCAATGACTGGTGTCTTTATAAGGAGAGATGAAGACACACAGATACACGCAGGGAAGAAAGCCATGTGACAATGGAGGCAGAAACTGGAGTGATACAGCTACACAACAAGAAAGCCAAGGACCTGAGAGCCACCAGAAGTGAGGAAAAGGCAAAAAAGGACTTTTTGCTAGAGCCTTCAGAGGGGGCATGGCCCTGCTGACATCTTGATTTCAGACTTCTAGCCTCCAGAACTGTGAGAAAATAAATTTCTATGTTTAAAGCTATCCAGTTTGGGGCAATTTGTTATGGCCACCTTGGGAGACTAATAGAGATGTTGAGTGTTATATTGTGTCCTGATTGTGAGCAAGGCATATCATTCAGAATAGAGATTTTAATGTTTACTGAAAAACAGTTCTGTCAAAGAAAATCTTTTTCTAGAGAAAGCATTAAAAATAGAGTAGCTTCTCATTTTTCTGGGATGGTTTTGATGTGATCCTACTTGAAAGGAGGTGAATGAACCAAGTGACCTTTGAAGATCTTCCTCAATCCTTTGATGCTAGGATTTTATGAACTCTGCTCACTTGATAATATGGAAGAGCTTTATTTATGCAATTATATTTCCAGAACAGTTCTCCATCTCAAAATTTCTCTTACAGGCAAATAGATGCCTTCATGGCCTCCACTCCCCTCTTTCACCACATATACACTAAAGCACAGCCATGTCTTTGGTCATGCTGAAGTATTTGATTTTTACTAATAACCTTTGAAGGATGTCCCTATTAAGGGTCCACTATGCTGTTTTTGTTCACTCTTTTAGGTGACGTTGTTTGATAAAGGTTTTTTATTTGTTTCTTTCTTTGTTTTCAGCCAGTGGGGTTTAAAGCATGCCATCAAAGTCGATATAGGCGGTCTTAGTCAGTTTGGGTCGCTAGGACAAATTACCGTAGACTGGGTGGCTATCACAACATATGTATTTCTTACATCTATGGAGACTGGGAGTCTGTGATCATGGTGCCAGCATGGTTGAGTTGTGGTGAGAACCAGCTTCCTGGTTTGTAGATGGCTGAAAACAGAAAGAGTGGAAGCAAGCTCTCATATCTATTCTTATAAGGGAAATAAATCCATTCCTGAAGGTTTCACCCTCATGACTTCATTAACTCCCAAAGGCCCTATCTCCTAAAGCCATCACATTGGGCTTAAAATTTTAACATATGGCTTTTGTAGGGATCCAAACATTAAGTCCATAACAGTGGTATTTCTTAAAATTTCTGTATTAGTCATAATTGGATAATTTCAGTGGCTTAAAACAAAATGTTCTGTCTCACTTGCCTAAATGTCCATCTCAGGTCAATGGGAGGCTTCACTCCACATCCTACTCATTCAAAAATGCATATCAGAGGGCTTCCCTGGTGGTGCAGTGGTTGCGAGTCCACCTGCCAATGCAGGGGACACCGGTTCATGCCCTGGTCCAGGAAGGTCCCACATGCCATGGAGCGGCTGGGGCCGTGCGCCATGACCACTGAGCCTGCACATCCGGAGGCTGTGCTCTGCAATGGGAGAGGCCATAACAGTGAGAGGCCTGCATACCACAAAATAAATAAATAAATAAATAAATAAATAAAATAGGCATATCAGGGACTTCCCTGGTGGTCTAGTGATTAAGACTCTGTTCTTCCACTGCAGGGGGCACAGGTTCCATCCCTGGTCAGGGAACTAAGATCCTGCATGCCACTCAGGCCAAAACAAACAAACAAACAAACAAAAGCAGGCAGGTCTATGGAGCTCCAACAACATCTGGAACACTTTGGAAGTGCAAAGGAAATGTGGGGAACCATGTACTAGTTCTAAAGTCTTCCACTTCAATATGCCACATATATCCTACCATCATCTTTCATTGGTCAGAGAAAGTAATATGTCTACACACAATTTCAAAGGGGCAAGGAAGTGCAGTCCTACTATGTCTTCAGATGGAGAAGAACTATAAAGTTACAACATAAATTATGACCAGCACTCCAGGCCACAATTCAGATTATTTGTTATTTGACTTTTTATCTAGCATAATAGGTACTCATTATAAAATCTTCTGAGACTTAAAGGAATTTTTGTTTCAGCTAAGGATTCTCTTTGAGAAAGGAATCACAGATGTGGATGAGCATTCAAGCTGACCCTCTAAAGAGGACTAGGAATCTCAGGATGGAAACTGGGATGCAGAATATTCTGAGAAGATTAAGCAGAAAAAGTAGAGTTTCAAGGCCAAGCCATGCAAGTGCCTGAAATCTTTGGTGCCAGGGAGAAGGATATAGGAAGTTCATGTGACTACAATATCAGCATCAGGAATACTGGGACGGTTAAAGTAATTATTTCTGTTCAGATCCTTATGTCTGAATTTTTGAATAGAGTTCCACATCCCAGGCTTATGTGACTGGGATCCTGAGTTTGCACCTGTAATTTCACTATTAGGTCTACTCCCACTTGACCTTACCTATAAACTATTTCATCCCACAGGACATAAATGAAGATAAAGAGAGTAAGGCATGTAGGTTGCAAAATTTAAAGAGACACACCCTTTCAGACAATAACCTTGCAGCTGCACAAACCAGAGAATCATCAAGGCCAGGATGCAATTTTTTTTTAAGTTTGAAATGTTTAAAGCATAAAATAGAAATTCATAATTTCTGAGTTTCCTTTTTATATAGACAAAAGGAAATCTATCTAGGGAATTCCTGCTAGACATGGACCCATTTCTTGTGTGTTGGTTCTTCTCCATTTACAACCACCCCCACCCCTCAACACACACACACACACACACACACACACACACAAACACACACACACACACACACACACACACACATTTCTCTATACCCATCTGCCCCACCATGTGCTCCTATAGTGTATCCCTTCTTCCATATTTCCAGCTCCTAATGGGCACCACTAGCACTATTGCCTCCCTGAAGTCCTTTGGCCCTAAGGAAGGGCTGCCAGTCTCTGTGTAATTGTTGCAAGAGATTGTTGCAGTTCTCTAAGTGGAGCCTTCCTATCTTCTTTCTGTTCCCCTAAACCTGCCTATACCTCTATAAAAATTCCCTTCATTACCTATAAATTCTGTTTCCTCATAAGACTCTGACTAATACAATCTATTTAATCCCAAGCTTTCCCCATAGCACAGAATTAATGAATTTGCATATTTTCCATAGGTGAAAGGTAAGGAAAATGACAGATTCCTGTTGTACTTCTCCAGCCTGATTCATGCTGATTTGCCTGAGGCAAGTTTCCAGGTAGATCATATTAGTACCATCAATTATTACGATGTTTTCCTGATTTCTGTATTATGAAGAGGACTATTTTTCATCTCACTCTTCAAAATAGCATACAAACCCAAGATTAAAATAATAAAAAGAAAATTAAGAAGCTCACACTTTCCTCAATACCATCCAGAAGTTTCTCATGAGAGAGAGAAAGGCTGTTTGAACAGTGATGAGAATGCACCAAAAAATTTATAAAGGAAACAGATACCCCTTGGGCAGTAATCAGTGGTCAGACAGTATCTGACAAGCACAGCAGAATTTTAGCTATTGCTCTAGGGCTGTTCTTAGTTCTGGTCAATTCCTTTGCTAACTGGGATATGAGAGGATTCCAAGTGAAAATAGTCTAGAGTAAAAAAATAAGCAAGATAATGTAAAACAAACTCATTATATCTGGAATATTAAGGCTTTTCCCTAGAAGATTTTCTTCTTTTTGCCCTAGAGCACTTGAAAGTTCTGAAGATCCATTTAATGTAAAGGCAAAATAACATAAGTCAAAATAATATTTTACATAATGCTTATTTCAGGTTTAAAGGCTTGCTACAATGAAACTGGAACTATAGTGAACTTAAAACAGCAAAGTAAACTGCAGATGCCCCATAAAAATATATAGGCAGTAGCCAACTGATGCAAGCAAATAAGCTTTATGGTACAGGACAACAGATTTGCATTAACATCTAAATTCTTTGCCTTGTTCTGATGTTCTCATGCAGTAGTAGCATCTCTTCCTAGACTTTTTCCTCAATAAGGAGCAGCCGTTCTATTTCCTAACTAATTAGAATGGTTTATAATTAGATTTTGGCCTGTAGGAAGGGATTAATCTCTCTAAGAGGTGTGGGAGATTCAGCAGCTTCTGTTAGCAAGGGTATTCATGCCAACTTTTATTTATTTATTTTTATTGTGAGTTTCGTTTAATAAGGAGGCTTCATTCCACAGATTTCCTTTTGATGTCAGGATTAAAGTAAATTTTAAAATTCTATCTCCTCCACACAGAAACCTTTAGGCTTGGAGTAGACATTGAACGCCACAAGATTAAGAATCTGCTGATTCTCACATCTTTATCCAAAAGCAAGTAATTCGGGTTTCTCTTTCCCTCCCCACTAAACCCCCACCTCCTGCTTCCCATCTCAGTCTGTTCTTCAAATGCAGTGATGGTGCAAGACACTCAGCTAGACGCCATGGTGTATGAAAACAGATGGGTAGAGTCTTTCTAGAAGTTTACAGGATTACTGAAAACTGTGTTATCAATAATAATGTCAGTTTGAAGTGGACATCAGGGTCACCATGCAAGGCATGCATGATTAGGTGACATATAAGCTCTACATACATTAAGAAATATATTTTCAGAGGAAATTTTTCCAATCATGCGCCTGCCACCAGCCAGAGCTGTGATTTGGAGAAGTCATTTTCCTCATTAATATAATAAATAACATCATTCTTGTCGTTTCTTCCTGGTCTAAAAGTTTGTGGTTCTGTGATTATTTTACACCAGGTGTATTGGAGATAAAGTGGATTCTAGAATTCTTACTGGGCGATAAGGCCACACTCCCATAAAAAAGTTGAAGTAAGGGAGGTTAGCTTTTTTTTTTTTTTTTTGCTGTACACGGGCCTCCCACTGCTGTGGCCCCTCCCGTTGTGGAGCACAGGCTCCGGATGTGCAGGCCCAGTGGTCATGGCCCACGGGCCCAGCTGCTCTGCAGCATGTGGGATCCTCCTGGACTGGGGCACGAACCCACATCCCCTGCATCGGCAGGTGGACCCTCAACCACTTCACCACCAAGGAAGCCCAGGAGGTTAGCTTTTAACATAGAAAGCACAGTCTAGCACATGAGTCACCTCACCTCTCTCTGTTTCCAGGGTTTATAAAGTATATAAGCATAATTATTTGTGAGACCTTTTCTTATTTTGCATTTTAAAAATATGAAATTAACAGTTTTAGGTAACTAATGTATTACTGAAATTGTATAAGGTAGAAATAAAAGTTGTAGGTCCCATGGTTTTTCATATTGCAATTCCTCTGGACTCAATCCCTTACCCCAAGATGGCAGGAAGAGGGTATAAGCTCTCATACTCACCTCTCATACCCAGCCTACAGTGGCTTAAATCATCCCTTATGATGCAGAGCTTCATTCTGCAGCTGTGACTAGACATAGACTCAGAAATGAAGTGAGATGGAGATGAAGAATGAGGATAGCAGAGGATGGATGTTCAGATTTCAAAATAATGAACTCCTGTATCCCAACAATTTTGTCCCTCAAATTGCTCGATGTCCTTGTCCCTCCTACTGTGTATTCCCACATATTTTATCCATTCTTAAAATTCCCGTATAAATTCTTCCTTTTTGAAGCCATTTAGGGAGACCCAGTTCATTGGGACATAATACTCCTGACCCCTAAGCAGGCAGACATAGTCTCTCCCATGTGTAAAATGGCTAAAAACAAATGCTTCTCAATCAGACCTCTTGGATTCACACCCTAGCAAGCCTGTTCACTAGCTATGTTACTTTAGACAGGTTATAGACAGCCTATGCCTCAGTTTCTCCATTTGTAAAATGGAACATTAATATACCTGCCTTATAAAGTTGTGGTGAAAATTGGTGTAATACTTATAACTCACACCAAATATCACTGGGCTCATAGTAAACATTAAACATCCAGTGATGTCACCTATTTTCATTTGACACCTAATAATATTCCAAGGTGTATGTCCTTTTACATAGTTTGACTGTAAACTCCTTGAAATTCATTTTTATTTCCATCTTCCTGGCACCCAGTAGAACATCTTGCAGATCAGATATTAAGCAAGTATTATCTAGCCAATGCTTAGCAGGAATGATTCATAGAAATATGACCTAAGGAGTGGCCAAAGAAGGCAGCTTTTATACTTTTTTCACAAAGAAACAATATATTTGAGAGGAATTGACGGGACAAAGGAACTTAGGTTTGGGTGCTTAATTAATAAGAAATTTAAGGAAAGTTTGGGCTTGGGTAGTAAATTAGTAAAGAAGTAACATGATTTCTTTACACAGGTTTTTCATTCCAGAATTCCCTATGATAATGATGTCTTTCTACCTCCCAGTACAGGGAGTGTACCTTTCACGTGGCAGAATTATTTCCTGTTTTCAGTGAGATGAGGGGAGGGTCTAAGTGTCCTTTTACATCAACCATTTCTTAAGTACCTTTAATTCAAAATAATCAATATGCCATTGAGGCATATTTTGGGGCAGCAAGTCCTGGAACCCAGTAATATAATGAACAGTGCTAGAATCAGACCATTCAGAAGAGTGTGATATAGACAATGTATATTTTTCCATAATAGTATAATCTTTTTCTACAGTCTCTTATCTTTTGATAAAAAATAAGCTCAAATAATTCTCTTAATTACAAAATAAGACTGAGCTCATTAGATTTGGCCTGATTATTGACTATTGACATAGGTACATTGAAAATGTTACTATACCACATGGACATTTTTACATTTGCTTTTCTAGAAATTTTTGTGAAGGATATCAGACTGGATTTTCTTTTAATTGAAGTACAGTTGAGTTACAATGTTGTGTTAGTTGTTTCAGGTGTATAGTAAAGTGATTCAGTTTTGTATATATATATATATATATATATATATATACACACATATATATATGTATATATATATATACGTATGTATATATATATATATATATATACATATATATATGTATTCTTTCCTTAGCTTCTTTTCCATTACAGGATATTACAAGATATTGAATACAATTCCCTGTGCTATGCAGTAAGTCTTGTTGTCTATCTATTTTATATATAGTAGTGTGTATCTGTTAATCCCAAACTCCTAAATTATCCCTCCCCCTATTTTATTCTTTGGTAACCATAAGTTTGTTTTCTATGTCAATGAGTCAGACTGGATTTTTAAAAGACTTTTATGGCTAGAAAGCCAAGTCAAGAAACCCTCTACCAGATTTCACTTAGAGTACCTATAAATTGAGTAAATGCATCACTTTGCCATGTACCATAATATTCTAGGCTTCCTGGGCCTTCCTGAAAGTGACCTTCCATATTCACTTTTAAGGATGAGAACTGTAAAAACCAGGTGTCAAGCCACTTTTCCCAAGAGAGATTGGTAAACATTGATTCCATAGAGTCAAACTTAATTACTTAGAAGTGGCTGGTCAGAGCTAATTAAATGAGGGTGGAGACAAGATGGCTGTGTGGGAAGATGCAGAGTTTGCATGTCCCTAAAACTAGGGTGCCTCCCAGATGGTGGTGGGGGACATCGATGCCCAAGGAGATGGAAGGAACACCCAAGCAAACAGGTAGGATTTGCGGGGACTGAGTGGGGGAGAGGAGTGGAGGCCAGACAGGATTGGCACCGCTGAAGTGTGGCTGAGACAGAGGAGGGTTTCCCATGCCTGGAGATACCCTTGGGAGCTCAGATCAGGGTGGAGGATTCCAAGCGTTTCTCCTACCCAATCAGCCCAGGGAAGTCAGCCCAGATCTCAGGCAGGTTCCTAGGCCCTCCAAGGGCACCTCAGGGCCACTTTGGTCCTGGGAGCATAAGAGGGAGGCCAAGGGATAGAAATGGAGCCAGGCAGGAGGTGACCTCCAAGACTGGAGGAGCAGGAGAAGACCAGAGGATGTTTGCCCTCTACACTTCAGCCCAGAAAACCTGCTAAGTGACGAGGCCAGGTACCCTGACTTCTAAGAACAGAAGCAGGAGGCAGACCTGTGTCCCTTTGGTTCCATTGAGCCTAAGCCCCAAACTCCACACCATCCAGGGCCTTTTCCAGGCCTGTGTGACCTAATCATAGGCCCCACTCACAACCCAAATCCTGTGGCTATTTAAGCCCCACTCTCCACAGCTAAGGTCTTTTCCACCTTTTTTTTTTTTTTTCTCCTCTTTTTTATCACTGTGGTTCTGTTTTACCTTCCGGTTGTTGTTTCATCTATATTTTCGTTTTTATATTCTTTCTAAACATATCTGTTAGTTTCCTAGTCTAATTTTATTTTTTTAATTTATTATTGTTTGTTTGTTTGTTAGTTTTGCTGCCTCTCATGGCTTGCAAGATCTTGGTTCATGAGCTGGATGTCAGGCCAAATCTCCTGCAGTGGGAACTCCGAGTCCAAACCACTAGACAAACAGAGAACCTCAGACTCCAGGGAATATTCATCAGAGTGAGTTTACCCGAAGGCCCTCACCTCAGCACCAAGACCCAGCTCCACACAGTAGCCTACAAACTCCATTGTTGGAAGCCTCAGGCCAAACAACCAATAATACAGGAACACAATACCACTCATCAAAAAAAATGAGATGGTGAAAAAATATCATAAATAAAGGAGAAAGTTAAAAACCTACAACACCAAATAAATGAAGAGGAAAAAAGCAATCTACCTGGAAAAGAATTCAGAGAGGGCAGATAGCAGAAGCAAGAAGAACTACAATCCTGCAGCCTGTGGAACAAAAAACACATTCACAGAAAGATAGACAACAAGAAAATGCAGAGGGGTATGTACAAGATGAAGAAACAAGATAAAACCACAGAAAAACAACTAAATTAAGTGGAGATTGGCAACCTTCCAGAAAAACAATTCAGAATAATGATAGTGAAGATGATCAAGGACCTTGGAAAAAGACTGGAGGCAAAGATCGAAAAGATGCAAGAAACATTTAACAAAGACCTAGAAGAATTAAAGAACAAACACTTAGAAGAATTCAAGAACAAACCAACAGAGATGAACAATACAATAACTGAAATAAAAAATACACTGGAAGGAATCAATAGCAGAATAACTGAGGCAGAAGAACGGATAAGTGACCTGGAAGACAGAATAGTGGAATTCACTGCCATAGAAAAGAATAAAGAAAAAAGAATGAAAAGAAATGAAGACAGCCTAAGAGACCTCTGGGAAAACATTAAACACAACAACCTTCACATTATAGGGGTCCCAGAAGGAGAAGAGAGACAGAAAGGACCCAAGAAAATATTTAAAGAGATTATAGTCAAAAATTTCCCTAACATGGGAAAGGAATTAGCCACCCAAGTCCAGGAAATGCAGAGAGTGCCAGGCAAGATAAACCCAAGGAGAAACATGCCAAGACACATAGTAATCAAATTGACAAAAATTAAGACAAAGAAAAATTATTGAAAGCAAGAAGGGGAAAACAATGAATAACATACAAGAGAACTCCCATAAGGTTAATAGGAGATTTCTCAACAGAAACTCTACAAACCAGAAGGGAGTGCATGGCATATCTAAAGTGATGAAAGGGAAGAACCTACAACAAAGATTATTCTACCCGGCAAGGATTTCATTCAGATTCAAAAGAGAAATCAAAGGCTTTACAAACAAGCAAAAGCTAACAGAATTCAACACAACCAAACCAGCTCTACAAGAAATGCTAAAGGAAATTCTCTAAGTGGGAAACACAAAGGAAGAAAAGAACCTACAAAAACAAAACCATAACAATTAAGAAAATGGTCATAGGAACATACATATTGATAATTACCTGAAGCGTGAATGGATTAAATGTTCCAACCAAAACACACAGGCTGGCTGAATGGATACAAAAAAAAAAAAAAAAAAAGACCCATATATATGTTGTCTACAAGAGACCCACTTCAGATCTAGGGACACATACAGACTGAAAGTTAGGGAATGAAAAAAATGTATTCCATGCAAATGGAAATCAAAAGAAAGCTGGAGTAGCAATGCTCATATCAGATAAAATAGATTTTAAAATAAAGAATGTTACAAGAACAAGGAGGGACACTACATAATGATCAAGGGATCAATCCAAGAAGAAGATAAAACAATTATAAATATATATGCATCCAAAATAGAAGCACAACAATACATAAGGCAACTGCTAACAGCTCTAAAAGGAAATCGACAGTAACACAAAAATAATGGGTGAATTTAACACCTCAGTTACACCAATGGACAGACCATCCAAAAAGAAAATTAATAAGGAAACATATGCTTTAAATGACATAATAGACCAGATGGGTTTAATTGATATTTATAGGACATTCCATCCCAAAACAGCAGAAAACACTTCCTTCTCAAGTTCACATGGAATAATCTCCAGGATACATCAGATCTTAGACCACAAAACAAGCCTCAGTAAATTGAAGAAAACTGAAGTCATATCAAGCTTCTTTTCTGACTACTACACTATGAGATTAGAAATCAATTACAGGGGAAAAAAAAGTAAAAAACACCAACACATGCAGGTTAGACCATAGGTTACTAAATAACCAAGAGATCACTGAAGAAATCAAAGAGGAAATCAAAATAATGTAGAGAAAAATTACAACAAAAACACGATGTTTCAAAACATATGGGATGCAGCAGAAGCTTATCTAAGAGGGAAGTTTATAGCAATACAAGCCTACCTCAAGAAACAAGAAAAATCACAAAATAAACAATCTAACTTTACACCTAAAGGAACTAAAGCAGAGCAAACAAAGAGCATAGTTAGCAGAAGGAAAGAAATCAAAAAGATCAGAGCAGAAATAAATGAAATAGAAACAAAGAAAACAATAGCAAAGATCAATAAAACTAAAAGCTGGTTCTTTGAGAAGATAAACAAAATTGATAAACCATTAGCCAGACTCATCAAGAAAAAGAGGGAGAGGACTCAAATCAATAAAATTAGAAATGAAAAGGGGGAAGTTACAACAGACAGCACAGAAATACAAAGCATTCTAACAGAAAAGCAACTCCATGTCAATAAAATGGACAAGCTGGAAGAAATGGACAAATTCTTAGAAAAGTATAATCTTCCAAGATTGAACCAGGAAGACGTAGAAAATATGAATAGACTAATCACAAGTAATAAAATTGAAACTGTGATTAAAAATCTTTGAACAAACAAAAGTCCAGGACCAGATCGCTTCACAGGTGAATTCTATCAAACATTTAGAGAAGAGCTAACACCCATGCTTCTTAAATTCTTCCAAAAAATTGCAGAGGAAGAAACAATCCCAAACTCATTCTAAGAGGCCGCCATCACCCTGATACCAAAACCAGACAAAGATACAACAACAACAACAAAAAAACAGTACAGACCAATATCACTAATGAATATAGATGTAAAAATCCTCAACAAAATACTAGCAAACAGAATCCAACAACACATTAAACAGATCATACACCATGGTCCAGTGGGATGTATCCCAGGGATGCAAGGATTCTTCAATATACACAAATCAATCAATGTGATACATCATATTGACAAATTGAAGAATAAAAACATAGATCATCTCAGTAGATGCAGAAAAAAAATTTGACAAAATTCAACACCGATTTATGATAAAATCTCTCCAGAAATGGGGCATAGAGGTAACCTATCTCAACATAACAAAGGCCATATACAACAAACCCACAGCAAACATCATTCTGAATGGTGAAAAACTGAAAGTGTTTCCTCTATGATCAGGACCAACACAAGGATTTCCACTCTCTCTGCTATTATTAAACATAGTTTTGGAAGTCCTAGCCATGGCAATCAGGGAAGAAAAAGAAATAAAAGGGATTCAAATTGGAAAAGAAGAAGTAAAACTGTCACTCTTTGCAGATGACATGATATTATACATAGAAAATCTAAAGATGCCACCAGAAAACTACTAGAGCTAATCAATAAATTTGGTAAAGTTGCAGGATACAAAATTAGTGCACAGAAATCTCTTGCATTCCTATACAATAATGATGAAAAATCTGAAAGAGAAATTAAGCAAACAATCCCATTTGCCATTACAACAAAAAGAATAAAATACCTAGGAATAAACCTACCTAGGGAGACAAAAGACCTGTATGCAGAAAACTATAAGACACTGATGACAGAAATTAAAGAAGATAGAAACAGATGTAGAGATATACCATGTTCTTGAATTGGAAGAAAGAATATGGTGAAAATAACTATACTACCCAAAGCAATCTAGAGTTTCATTGCAATCCGTATCAAGTTACCAATGGCAGTTTTTACAAAACTAGAACAAAAAATTCTTAAAATTTGTATGTAGAAACAAAAGACCCCAAGTAGCCAAGGCAATCTTAAGGGAAAAAATGGAGCTGGAGGAACCAGACTCCTTGATTTCAGACTATATTACAAATGTACAGTAATCAAGACAATATGGTACTGGTGCAAAAACAGAAATATAGATCAATGGAACAGGATAGAAAACCCAGAGATAAACCCACACATCTGTGGTCAACTAATCTATGACAAAGAAGGAAAGGATATACAATGCAGAAAAGACAGTCTGTTGAATAAGTGGTGCTGGAAAAACTGGACAGCTGCATGTAAAAGAATGAAATTAGAACACTCCCTAATACCATACACAAAAATAAATTGAAAATGGATTAGAGACCTAAATGTAAGACCAGACCCTATAAAACTCATAGAGGAAAACATAGGAAGAACACTCTTTGACATAAATCACAGCAATAAGTTTTTTGATCCACCTCCTAGAGTAAAGGAAATAAAAAATAAATAAACAAATGGGACCTAATGAAACTTTAAAGCTTTTGCAAGACAAGGAAACTACAAACAAGATGAAAAGCCAACTTTAGGATGGGAGAAAATATTTTCTAATGAATCAACAGACAAAGGATTAATCTCCAAAATATATAAACAGCTTATGCAGCTCAATATTAAAAAAAAGAAAAACCCAATCCAAAAATGGGCAGAAACCTAAATAGACATTTCTCCAATGAAGACATACAAATGGCCAAGAATCATATGAAAAGCTGTTCAATATCCCTAATTACTAGAGAAAGCCAAATCAAAACTACAATGAGATATCACCTCACACCAGTTAAAAAGGGCATTATCAGAAAATCTACAAACAACAAATGCTGGAGTGGGTGTGGAGAAATGGGAACCCTCTTGCACTGTTGGTGGGAATGTAAATAGATACAGCCACTATGGAGAACAGTATGGAGGTTCCTTTAAAAACTAAAAATAGAATTACCATATGACCCAGGAATTCCACTACTGGGCATATACCCAGACCAGAGAAAACCATAATTCAAAAAGACACATGCACCCCAGTGTTCATTGCAGCACTATTGACAATAGCCAGGTCATAGAAGCAACCTATATGCCCATCAACAGACGAATGGACAAAGAAGATGTGGTACACATATTCAATGGAATATTCCTCAGCCATAAGAAGAACGAAATTGGGTCATTTGTAGAGACGTAGATGGATCTGGAGACTGTCATACAGTGTGACATAAGTAAGCAAGAGAAAAATAAGTATCGTATATTAAAGAATATGTGTGGAACCTAGAAAAATGGTACAGATGAACTGGTTTGCAGGGCAGAAATTGAGACACAGATATAGAGAACAAACGTATGGGCACCAAGGGGGCAAAGTGGCAGGGCGATGATGGTGTGATGACTTGGGAAGTTGGGATTGACATATATACACCAATATGTATAAAATGGATAACTAATACGAACCTGCTGTATAAAACAATAAATAAAATTCAAAAAAAAATAATTCAGAGTAGTAGTAATAAAAAGTATCCAGAATCTTGGAAATAGAATGGAGGCACAGGCTAAGAAAATACAAGAAATGTTTAACAAGATCTAGAAGAACTAAAGAACAAACAGAGATGAACAACACAATAACTGAAATGAAAAATACACTAGAAGGAATCAATAACAGAGGCAGAACAAATAAGGGAGCTAGAAGACAAAATAACTGCTGAGGAACAGAATAAAGAAAAAAGCATGAAAATAATTGAAGACAATCTCAGAGAACTGTGGGACAACACTAAACACACCAACATTCAAATTATAGGGGTCCCAGGAGAAGAAGATAAAAAGAAAGAGTCTGAGGAAATATTTGAAGATATAAGAGTGGAAAACTTCCCTAACATGGGAAAGGAAATAGTCACCCAAGTCCAGGAAGCACAGAAAGTCCCATACAGGATAAACACTAGGAGAAATACACCAAGACATGTATTAATCAAACTAACAAAAATTAAATTCAAAGAAAAAATATTAAAAGCAACAAGGGAAAAACAAAACAAAAAAAAATGACATACAAAAGAATCCCCATAAGTTTATCAGCTGATTTTTCAGCAGAAACTCTGCAGGCCAGAAGGAAGGGACAGGATAATATTAAAGTGATGAAAGAGAAAAACCTACAACCATGATTTCTCTACCCAGAAAGGATCTCATTCAGATTTGACAGAGAAATCAAAAACCTTCATACAAGCAAAAGCTAAGAGAGTTCAGCATCACAAAACCAGCTTTACAACAAATGTTAAAGAATCTTCTCCAGGTGGGAAAAAAAAAGAGAAAAAAAGATGAACAAAAACAAACCCAAAACAATTAAGAATATAGTAATAGTAACATACATATTGATAATAACCTTGAATGTAAGTGGACTATGTGCCCCAACCAAAAGACACAGTCTAGCTGAATGGATACAAGACCCATATATATGCTGTCTACAAGAGAACCACTTCAGATCTAGGGACACATACACACTGAACACTAAGGAATGGAAAAAGATATTCCATGGAAATGGAAATCAAAAGAAAACTGGAGTAGTAATCATCATATCAGATAAAATAGACTTTAAAATAAAGAATGTTACAAGAGATATGGAAGGACGCTACATAATGATCAAAGGACCAATCCAATAAGAAGAAATAACAATTGTAAATGCTTATGCACCCAACATAGGAGCACCTCAATAGATAAGGCAAATATTAACAAACATGAAAGTGGAAATTGACAGTAACACAATAATAGTAGGGGACTTCAACACTCCACCTACACCAATGGACAGACCATCCAAACAGAAAATAAATAAGGATACACAAGCTTTAAGTGACACAATAGACCAGATAGATTTAATTGATATTTACAGAACATTCCACCCCAAAATGGCAAATACACTTTCTTATCAAGTGCACACAGAACATTCTCCAGGACAGATCACATCTTAGGTCAGAAATCAAGCCTCAGAAAATTTAAGAAAATTGAAATTGTATCAGGCATCTTTTCTGACCACAGTTCTATGAGATTGAAAATCAATTACAGGAAAAAGACTATAAAAACACAATTACATGGAGATTAAATAGTGCACCAATAAATAACCAAGAGATCACTGAGTAAATCAGAGAAGAAATAAAAAATACATAGAAACAAATGGCAAGGAAAACACTATGAACCAAATCCTACAGGATGCAGCAAAAACAGTTCTAGAGGGATGTTTATAGCAATTAAATCTCACCTCAAGAAACAAGAAAAATCTCAAATAAACAATCTAACCCTACATATAAAGCAACTAGAGAAAGAAGAACAAAGAAAATGAAAAGTCACTAGAAGGAAAGAAATCATTAAAATCAGAGCAAAAATAAATGAAATAGAAAGAAAGAAAACAGTAGCAAAGATGAATAAAATTAAAAGCTGGTCCTTTGAGAAGATATACAAAAATGATAAACCCTTAGCCAGACTCATCAAGAAAAACAGGGAGAGGACGCAAATCAATAAAATTAGAAATAAAAAGGAGAAATCACAAATGACACTGCAGAAATACAAAGGATTATAAGGGCCTACTACAAAAAACTATATGCCAATAAAATGGACAACCATGAAGAAATGGACAAAACCTTGGAAAGGTACAATTTTCTGAGACTGAACCAGGAAGAATTAGAAAATATAAAGAGACCTATCACTAGTAATGAAATTGAAACTGTAATTAAAAAATTTCCAACAAACAAAAGTCCAGGACCAGATAGTTTCACAAGTGAATTCTATCACATGTTTAGAGAAGAGCCTACACCAATCCTTCTCAAACTCTTCCAAAAAACTTCAGAGGGAGGAACACTCCCAGATTCATTCTATGAACTCACCATCACACTGATACTAAAACCAAGAAAATATATCACACACACACAAAAAAATACAGACCAATATCAATGATGAACATAGATGCAAAATTCCTCAACAAAGTGCTAGCAAACAGAATCCAACAACACATTAAAAGGATCACACACCATGATCCAGTGAGATTTATACCAGCGGTGCAAGGATTCCTCAATATATGCAAATCAATCAATGGGATACACCATATAAACAAATTAAGGAATAAAAATCATATTATCATCTCAATAGATGCAGGAAAATATTTTGATAAAATTCAACACTCATTAATGATAATCACTCTCCAGAAAATGGCTATAGAGGGAACCTACCTCAACATTATAAAGGCCATATATGAAAAACCCACAGCAAACATCATACTCAATGCTGAAAAACTGAAAGCATTTCCTTTAAGTTCAGGAACAAGAAAAGGTTAGCTACTCTTGCCACTCTTATTCAACATAGTCCTGGAAGTCCTATCCACAGAAATCAGAGAAGGAAAATAAATAAAAGGAATACAAGTTGGAAAAGAAAAAATAAAACTGTCACTGTTTTCAGATGTCATGATACTATACATAGAAAATCCTAATGATGCTACCAGAAAACTACTAGAACTAATCAATGAATTTGGTAAATTTGCAAGATAACAAATTAAGTCACAGAAATCCCTGGCATTCCTATACACTTATGATGAAAAATCAGAAAGAGGAATTAAGGAAACAATCCCATTTACCATTGAAACAAAAAGAATAGGTTTAAACCTACCTAGCGAGACAAAAGACTTGTATGCAGAAAACTATAAGACACTGATGAAAGAAATTAAAGATGACATAAACAGATGGAGAAATATACCACGTTCTTGGATTGGAAGAATGAATATTGTGAAAATGACTATACTATCCAAAGCAATCTACAGATTCAATGCAATCCCTATCAAGCTAGCAATGGCATTCTTCCCAGAATTAGAATAAACAACTTTTACAATTTGTATGGAAACACAAAAGACCCCGAATAGCCAAAACAATCTTGAGAAAGAAGAATGGAACTGGAGAAAACAGGCTCCCTGACTTCAAACTATACTACAAAGCTGCAGTAATCAAGACAGTATGTTACTGGCACAAAAGCAGAAATATTCATCAATGGTACAGGATAGAAAACCCAGAGATAAACCCATGCACATGTGGTGACCTAATTTATGACAAAGGAGGAAAGAACATACAATGGAGAAAAGACAGCCTCTTCAATAAGCGGTGCTGGGAAAACTAGACAGATACATGTAAAAGAATGAAATGAGAACACTCCTTAATACCATATACAAAAATAAACACAAAATGGATTAAAGACCTAAATGTAAGAATAGACACTATAAAACTCTTAGAGGAAAATATAAGAAAAACACTCTTTGGCATAAACCACAGCAAGATCATTTTTGACCCACCTCCTAGAATAACAGAAATAAAAACAAAAATTAAAAAATGGGACCTAATGAAATTTAAAGCTTTTTCAAAGCAAAGGAGGGCTTCCCTGGTGGCGCAGTGGTTGAGGGTCCGCCTGCCGATGCAGGGGACGCGGGTTCGTGCCCCGATCCCGGAGGATCCCACATGCCGCGGAGCGGCTGGGCCCGCGAGCCATGGCCGCAGAGCCTGTGTGTCCGGAGCCTGTGCTCCGCAGCGGGAGAGGCCGCAGCAGTGAGAGGCCCGCGTACAGCAAGAAAAAAAAAAAAAAAAAGCAAAGGAAACTATAAACAAGATGAAAATACAACCCTCAGAATGGGAGAAAATTCTGCAAATGAAACAACAGGCAAAGGATTAATCTCCAAAAAATACAAACAGCTCATGTAGCTCAATATCAAAAAAATCAAACAATCCAATTAAAAAATTGGTGGAAGACATAAATAGACCTTTCAACAAAGAAGACATACAAATGGCTGAGAGGCACATGAAAAGATGCTCAACATCGCTAATTATTAGAGAAATGCAAATCAAAACTGCAATGAGGTATCAACTTACAGCAGTTTAAATTGCCATTATCAAAAAATCTACAAACAATAAATGCTGGAAAGGGTGTGGTGAAAAGGGAACCCTCCTGCACTGTTGGTGGGAATGTAAATTCATACAACCACTATGGAGTACATTATGGAGGTTCCTTAAAACCAAAAATAGAACTATCATATGACCCAGCAATCCCACTACTGGTCATATACCCTGAGAAAACCATAATTCAAAAAGAGTCATGTACCACAATGTTCATTGCAGCACTATTTACAATAGCCAAGACATGGAAGCAACCTATGTGTCCATCGAAAGATGAATGGATAAAGAAGATGTGGCACATATATACAATGGAATATTACTCAGCCATAAAAAGAAATGGAATTGAGTTATTTGTAGTGTGGTGGATGGACCTAGAGTCTGTCATACAGAATGAAGTCAGAAAGAGAAAAACAAATACAATATGCTAACACATATATATGGAATCTAAAAAAAAAATAATGGTACTGATGAACCAAGTGGCAGGGCAGGAATAAAGATGTAGACACAGATACTGGACTTGAGGACACAGAGGCTGGGAAGGAGAAGCTGGGGTGAAGTGAGAGTAGCATCGACATATATACACTACGAAATGTAAAATAGTCAGCCTGTACGAAGCAGCCACATAGCACAGGGAGATCAGCTCTGTGCTTTTTGACCACCTAGAGTGGTGGGATAGGGAGGGTGGGAAGGAGGCTCAAGAGGTAGGGGATGTGGTGATATATGTATGCATATAGACGATTCATTCTGTTGTACAGCAGAAACTAACACAATATTGTGAAGCAATTATACTCCAATAAAGATCTGATTAAATGAGCAACATTCTCAAATATGACACTCTAGACGAAGACTTGGCCATGTAACCAATGTCTCAAATTATGTCCTGGAAAAAGATGGTAAATTCTTATTGAATCTATGCAAATAACCATACAGCCATGAAGTATGAATATTCAGTAAGTAGTTCCAAAGTCCATAGGGACCAGACATGGAGACAAAGAATAAGAAAACATTATTGCCTAATGTCATAAGGCAAAGTAGAGCTAGAACTCTGATAAATAGAAACATGTCTGGAAGAGCTAAGGCATTAACCATCTCTAGGTACAGCCCACACAGGGTATAGTTTCCTTATATTAACAACAGTATACCCATGAAAATTTAATCTAGGTAAAAAGAGGAATCTCTTTAGATTTGACCAGTCCTCCCATAAATATTAATATTAGCATATCAAATAAATCTAATTATTTCTGGCACCTGACTTTATAAGCTTCAACAAATCATTGTGATTTTTCAGGAACCCTCTGGGAAATCACAATGATATTTTTTTAGTGCAAAAAATGTCTTTTTAGTTTTATTTTATTTTATTTCATTTTATATTTAGGATTCAATTTTGGGAATGCCAAAAAATAAACAGTTTTCGTGATGTTTGAACACTTAAGATAGAAATTCTTCTTTACTCATTTGAAAGTGATAATGAAACATTTAAAAATAAACATAAGGAGTAACATGATTGGAAAGAACCTTAGCTCTTTCATTAGTAAGAAACCTTTGTTGTTATTGTTCTTGTTGTTATTTTAAACAATCAAGATTATAGTAAAGTGAACACAAAGCACAGAAAATTATTCTGATAAAACACAAAATCTGTATAGATTACACAGAATGACATACCTTAGGCCAAGGTCAACACACAGCAATTTAAGAACTCAAGCTCATCAAAACTGAGCAAACTTTGCTAAGATTTTAACATATTTCCTAGCTTTTTCACACTCATTATTGGCACACAGTATTATCCAAAGCAAATAAAATTCCCTTTCTATGAACGTTTTACAAATTTCTATACCCACTGAGGCTTTTGTCCTTCTTCACCCTCCTTTTTATTGTGGAACAGTTACTTCACTTTAGAACAAAACTATTATCTTGTTAAAGAAGAACACATCTTGTCACTTTACATAGAAAGTTGTGTTTCTGCCATTATTAATCCTAGTTCACTCTCATTTACTTACAGTAACTAGAACTTTTAACTAAAGTAACTTCCAGTTCACTGAAAAAAATGGAGGTGGATGATTGTGAACTGCCAGACACCAGCAATTTAAATCAGAGTAGCAGAGACCACACACACACACACACACAAACACACACACACACACACACAAAACCTAGCTTTCTGTAGCCACATATATCTCTCAGAGAGCAACTACTCGAAGTGGCACGATAAACACAGTCATCAACAGACCCAAAGATTGAACCTCTAGGTAACTAAAAATAAGAAGCAAAAGAACATAAACTTAAGACTCATGCTTAATAATCAATGTTCCAGTGTTCTGTCTTACTCAGAAATGATCTAAGTGTCTAACAAATGTGCACTAATTAACTTGATCTAATATCAGTCCAAGGATTTAAGCCATCTGAAGATTTTGGAAATTTTCTTCAAGCTGACAACTACAAAGCAGAATTACTGTCAGAATAAAATTAATTTGAATAGATTCAAAACACAGATTTACATTTTTCATAATCTTGAACATTATGTAAAAGTAATCCTAGCTTATTTGATCAGTAAATTGTATTACTTTAAGAAAAACATAAACACAAAGAAGAATGTACACTTGCATTATATTTAACACTGATAAATCTGAGAACATAGAGCTATTTTCATTCAGACAAAAATATTTAAGTAGTCTCATTCGCCAGATATCTAAATTATGTTCCCTTAATTTTTTTAAATATTCCTAAACTGTTTTTTGTAAAAATACATTTTTTTTTGCCCATTAAAGTTCAATTTCCTTATTTTCTGGAAATGTTAGGAATATTTAGTTTATATAAGTGCTTATTTATCTCTATAAGTCAGCAAGAACAAGTTCCTTTAAGAGTTGTTTTTTTTTTGTTGTTGTTGTTGTTGTTGTTGTACACGGGCCTCTCACTGCTGGGGCCTCTCCCATTGCAGAGCACAGGCTCCGGACGCACAGGCTCAGCGGCCATGGCTCATGGGCCTAGCAGCTCCACGGCATGTGGGATCTTCCCAGACTGGGGCACGAACCAGTGTCCCCTGCATCGGCAGGCGGACTCTCAACCACTGTGACACCAGGGAAGCCCCCTTTAAGAGATTTTATATTCTAATTTATCAATATCATCTAAAAGTAGAAAAACATTACACATTTATACAATCAGAGACAAGGGCCTGAGTTATAGACAATGGGACATACAGACAAATATAGAGCTTCAATTCAAAAATCAGCCAAGGATCAGTAGTAAATAAAGAACCACAAAATCTTACCAGTCTACCGTAGAGCCGACCTCCTTCCCAGCAGAATTATATATATATATATATATATATATATATATATATATATATATATATATATATATATATATATATATATATATATATATATATCATAGTTGATTCTAGCTCAAAACAGACGAACAGAAAAGATATACAAACTAGATTCTCTGTCGTCTCTTATCTAACAGACTAGAAATTGCCAAGTGGTCAGACCATGAAACCCAACTCCTAATCACAAAGATTAGTAAAACAGAGTCTCTGTTGTCTCTTACCCAACAGAAAATACATTTCTAAATACAATTAATCCTTGTACACAGATCATCAAATAATCAGACTATAAAGCTAAATCCCCAAACATTGCTGCCAGCAACAGGGAATAACTTTTTAGGAAAAAAAGAAAGAAAAGGAAAACACAAACTTAGTATGAGAGTAATATTAACATTAGAGAAACAGAGAGTCATCATTAAAGTTCTATTACATCTTTGGAGTCAACTCTGAGAACTAAGAAAAGATGTGCCTGGGCAGGAACTACCCACAAGGTGCCCTCCTCTGGTGAGGAAGTTTACCTGGTTGTGGTAGGTGAATCCATTAGGCACCTCGGTGGAAGATCTCTGAAACTGTTAAAAAATAGTCTTCAGAAAATGATACAATTATGACTCTCTTGCAGATATAAAAAAATGAACAGTGTTAAAGATTTGATATTTCTCAAATGAGAGAATCAGGCAGATGATATCATTGTTCAAAGGAAAAGTAAAAAAAAAAAAAAAAAGAAACCCACAAATTTACATGGAACAACAAATAGATGGAAACTGTTTTTTTCCACAGTGGGAAAGGAAGTCAATGGAAACACAACTGCAAAAGATAGTTTGTCTATTTATCAGTTACCTACAATTTACAAAGTGGTGTAAAATAATGCACTGGACTATAATCTGAGGGATCAGAAGGGCGTGCTTTAACCAACGCACAGTTTTGCATTGAAGTATAAACCTACATGTGTTATTTTATTAGATCCTCAGCCACTCAGTGAAGTCTGAGGAACAGTCACCATTATTTCCATTTTATACATGACAGAACAGAATAAATAAGGTAAGAGCTCATAAGTGTTAGGAAGACAATTTACATTCAGGTGTTCAAACACAAGGATCAATGTTTTTTGTCCCTCTGTACTAGGCATATGTCTGTTCTAAACAAGTTTAAATAATGCAAGTCAACAAACGTGTAAAAGAAAATATAATATAAATAAGTGTCAAATAGTGTTAAATGGCTCAAAGAAAGATATGATCTCTTGAAATCTAAATGTACCTTTTATCTAAGTACTATAATTCAGGATAGTGTATTTAATTTATTTAATGCATTTACTTTCATAACAGAAATAGAATACAAGCACGATGAATGTATATATATATATATATATATATATATATACATACACATACCAACACAATGTGTGTGTGTGTGTGTGTGTCTCACTTCCAACATCAGCTTAATTTTTGTTTTTGGTCCTGGCATTTATCTAGTCAAATAAGAGGAGCATTTGACTGCAACTACTCCAGAAATATGGCTGCATAGTCAGTTATTTCCATGAACAGCACCAACTTCCTATCTGACTAAAACACCTGTTTGCCCTTAAGTCAGTTCCTTCTATGCTAGGATACACAGTAATAGGGGCTGTTTGACCAAGAGGTCATTGAAATTGGTATCAGCCAGAAAACAATCCTTGAAGAGGAAGAAACTGTAATCTGGAGAAAGACTTTTAAAACAGGGATTGTGCTGTATGGTAAGGTCAACTTGAACTGGCAATAAGCTAACACTGTCTCTAGCTGTCCTTCTGCAAAAATGAAATCTATGTTTCTTTGTTCTATAAGCAAGATTGTTTTCCATGCTCCTTTTAGGTTTCTGTATTCAAGTGTTCAGAGGTTATCATCACAAAGATAGAATATAAAGGAAGTAAACTGGAAGAGAACTGCAAATTACATTTAAAGAAGCCCCAGAGTAGAGAAGACATAAGCTGTGGTGAGAATGGGTGAGAATATGGTCCAGTAAAAGTTAAGGTGAACATGTTCAAGACAAAGTGAGGTCTTATACATTGGGAAGAGTAGTTGGTTTATCTCTTTACATTTCTCATCTCTAAATCCTTTGTCTTCCTTTCATTGTCTGCACTTTCCCTTATGGTTTCCACCTGGCTGTCAGTATCTACTGGGGCTAAGTGTTTCCTTGTTTCTAGTTCAGAAAAAAAGTTGTGAAGTTCACTTCACATTTAAAGCAGCTTAGATCATGAGCACCCCACTACAACATTTGTCGTGGTCACTGTGATGGGATGTCTTGATACATTAAGCTAATAATGGTCAACTCTGGAGTTAGTAGTTGAGCAAGTCCCAACCAAACTTCCAGTTCAAAAATAAAATGAGGATGGCTTTCCATAGAAACTATCAGTCTTATATCCTGGGTGAAGAAATATTGGATGTTGGACAGATAAGAACCATCCACAACCTGTAAGTTGGTTTTAGAGACCCATGGCAGAGTAGAATACTCTCTCAGCATCAAAAGCTATGAGCATTAGTCCTGTTACTATTGTTCAGGACCTTTATCAAATCATTCAATCTCTCTATTTTGCCATCTGTCAAAAAAAGTAAAGTTTACCTCATACGGGAGGAAATAAATAATTGGAAAACTTTTTTTATAAAGTGTGTATTTCTATGCAAATTATTTATTCTGTGATTGCTCTTTTTCTTTGTCTCTCTTTTCTCAGTTTTAAGTAAGAAGACTATGACTTGTATTAGCATTGACAGATTTAGCAAATAAAAATAAAGTTAAATATTTTGCCTGTCAACTCTACTTGTATGCATGACTCTTAAAATATGTAAGAGAATATCTGAGTGGCTTGAAATGACCATGCCACCTGAGATAGAGAATCTCCACCCTTCTTGGCTCCTCTGCCAATAAAACTCAGGCTTTTCTTTGGAAGTATCTCAGACATTTACAGGAGTCAAGTGTGTGTTCAAGCTTTGGCCATTTTGTTCATTTACTAAGAAAGCATTTAGTATGTTATTGCAATCTATTAGGTGCTTTTTGACTAGAGAACACTTAGTTAAGAGACAGTCTCTTCAATTGCCTCAAAATAGACAATTAGCTGAATTTATAGGTTGCCATGCTGCAGGCTCTCTTTTTGTTTGCTTATATATTCTTATCTCTAACAGTCCTGGTAATATTTGAAAATCAATCATATGAATCAACAAATGAGTCATTGTTCAGACTGACCACTAGCTTACCGTAGAGCTCTGCTGTGATGACACTTTGTGGTAAGAAGAATGATTCTGTCCTTTTCAAAGTTACTTCCTTCTCTGTGGGGGAGGAATGAGCTGCAGTGCATCAGTTGGAAACTACACTGATTGTGTCTTATTTAGGAGCAACTGCACCTCCTTAAACACCTCCTTAAGATGGCGAGGGTGACTCACACTGTAAATAAGAGAACATCTTGTAATGTACTGAAGCTGCATCAGGGAAAATGTTAGTTAAATATTAGGAGTAGCTTTGATAGGTCAGAAAAGCTAAGCTCTGATAGGTCAGGAAAGGAGTTGCCAAGGCAAGCAGTGCAGAGCCTAGAGAAGCCTCTCTTTGCAGCTGCCTGATTCTTAGATCTCGTCTGCCAGGATATTCTGACCCTAAGAAGATGACTCAGTCTTGAAGAGTCTTGGAGGGTGCCAGCTCACAGATTGCACCTTCTCAGACCAAGGGTCAACAAGCTTCAATTAAAACTGTCAGCGTCAAGACTTTGGCATACTAGCTGATCCATAAAGGAAAAAAAAAAAGATTTCTATCATTCAAACCCCAGATTATATATATTTCTGATTTATTCTCTTCCTTAAAACAATTCTGCAGTAATGGAGTCAGAACTGTGGAGGGCTATATATACAAAATTACAATTAGTCATTGGAGCAGAAAAATATTGAGCTGGACAGAATTTTTTTTTTTATATTTTAACATCTTTATTAGAGAATAAGTGCTTTACAGTGCTGTGTTAGTTTCTCTGTAAAACAAAATGAATCAGCTATATGTATACATATATACCCATAACCCCACCACATTGTGTCTCCCTCCCACTCTCCCTATCCCTCCCCGCTATGTGGTCACAAAGCACCGAGCTAATCTCCCTGTGCTAAGTGGCTCTGTCTCACTAGCTATCTATTTTACATTTGGTAGTGTGTTATGTCCATGCCATTCCATCACCAGCTAAACCTTACCCCTCCCTGTGTCTTCAAGTCTGTTCTCTGCCTTTGCATCTTTATTCCTGTCCTGCCCCTAGGTTCTTCATTTTTATTTTTTAGATTCCATATATACATGTTAGCATACGGTATTTGTTTTTCTCTTCCTGACTTACTTCACTCTGTATGACAGACTCTAGGTCCATCCACCTCACTAAAAATAACTCAATTTCATTTCTTTTTATGGCTGAGTAATATTCCAATGTATATATGTGCCACATCTTCTTTATCCATTCATCTGTTGATGGACACATAGGTTGCTTCCATGTCCCAGCTATTGTAAATAGAGCTGCAATGAACATTGTGGTACATGACTCTTTTTGAATTATGGTTTTCTCAGGGTATATACCCAAGAGTGGTATTGCAGGGTCATATGGTAGTTCTATTTTTAGTTTTTTAAGGAACCTCCATACTCTACTCCATAGGGATTATATCAATTTACATTCCAACCAACAGTGCAAGAGGATTCCCTTTTCTCCACACCCCCTCCAACATTTATTGTTTGTAGATTTTTTAATGATGGCCATTCTGACAGCTGTAAGGTGATACCTCATTGTAGTTTTGATTCACATTTTTCTAATGATTAATGATTTTGAGCATCCTTTCATGGGTTTGTTGACAACCTGTACATCTTCTTTGGAGAAGTGTCTATTTAGGTCTTTGGCCGATTTTTGGATTGGGTTGTTTGTTTATTGGATATTGAGCTGCATGAGCTTCTTGAAAATTTTGGAGATTAATCCTTTGTCACTTGCTTCCTTTGCATATATATTCTCACATTCTGAGTGTTGTTTTTTTCGTCCTGTTTATGGTTTCCTTTGCTGTGCAAAAGCTTTTAAGTTTCCTTAGGTCCCATTTGTTTATTTTTGTTTTTATTTCCATTTCTCTAGAATGTGGCTCAAAAAGGATCTTGCTGTGATTTATGTCATAGAGTGTTCTGTCTATGTTTTTCTCTAAGAGTTTTATAGTGTCTGGCCTTACATTTAGATCTTTAATCCATTTGGAGTTTATTTTTGTGTATGGTGTTAGGGAGTGTTCTAATTTCAATCTTTTACATGTAGCTGTCCAGTCTTCCCAGCACCACTTATTGAAGAGTCTGTCTTTTCTCTATTATATATTCTTGCCTCCTTTGTCAAAAATAAGGTGACCATTTGTGCATGGGTTTATCTCTGTGCTTTCTATCCTGTTCCATTGCTCTATATTTCTGTGTTTGTGCCAGTACCATACTGTCCTGGTTACTATAACTTTGTGGTATAGTCTGAAGTCTGGGAGCCTGATTCATCCGGCCCCATTTTTCTTTCTCAAGATTGCTTTGGCTCTTCAGGGTCATTTGTGTTTCCATAAAAATTATGAAATTGTTTGTTCTACTTCTGTGAAAAATGCCATTGGTAGTTTGGTAGGGATTGCAATGAATCTGTAGATTGCTTTGGGTAGTAGAGTCATTTTCCCAATGTTGATTCTTCCATTCCAACAACATGGTATATCTCTCCATCTTTCTGTATCATATTTAATTTATATCATCAGTATCTTATAGTTTTCTGCATACAGGTATTTCACCTCCTTAAGTAGGTTTATTCCTAGGTATTTTATTATTTTTGTTACAATGGTGAATGGGATTGTTTACTTAATTCCTCTTTCAGATTTTTCATCATTTTTGCAGAGGAATGCAAGAGACTTCTGTGCATTAATTTTGTATACTGCTACTTTACCAAAATTCATTGATTAGCATTTTTAGGATTCTCTATGATTAGTATCATGTCATCTGCAAACAGGGACAGTTTTATTTCTTCTTTTCCAATTTGGATTCTTTTATTTCTTTTTCTTCTCTTACTGCTGAGGCAAAAATTTCCAAATCTATATTGAATAATAGTGGTGAGAGTGGACAACCTTGTCTTGTTCCTGATCTTAGAGGAAATGGTTTCAGTTTTTCATCATTGAAAATGATGTTGGCTGTGGGTTTGTCATATAGGGACTTTATTATGTTGAGGTAAATTCCGTCTATTCCTACTTTCTGAATAGTTTTTATCATAAATTGGTGTTGAATTTTGTCAAAAGGTTTTTCTGCATCTATTGAGATTGTCATATGATATTTTTTTTCTTCAGTTTGTTAATATGGTGTATCACATTGATTGTTTTGTGTATAGTGAAGTATTCTTGCATTCCTGGGAAAAATCCCACTTGATCATGGTGTATGATCCTTTTAATGTGCTGCTGGATTCTGTTGCTAGTATTTTGTTGATGATTTTTCCATTTATGTTCATCAGTGATATTGGCCGCTAGTTTTCTTTTTTTGTGACATCTTTGTCCAGTTTTGGTATCAGGGTGATTGTGGCCTTGTACAATGAGCTTAGGAGTATTCCTCTCTCTGCTATATTTTGGAAGAGTTTGGGAAATATAGGTGTTAGCTCTTCACTAAATATTTTATAGAATTCATCTGTGAAGACATCTGGTCTTGTGCTTTTGTTTCTTGGAAGAATTTTCACCACAATTTCAATTTCAGTGCTTGTGACTGATCTGTTTAAATTTTCTATTTCTTCTTGGTTCAATCTCCGAAGGTTGTGCTTTTCTAAGAATATGCCCATTTCTTCCAGGTTGTCCTTTTTATTGGCATATAGTTGCTTGTAGTAATGTCTCATGATCCTTTGTATTTCTGTAGTGTCAGTTGATATTTCTCCTTTTTCATTTCTACTTCTGTTGATTTGAGTCTTCCCACTTTTTTTCTTGATGTGTCTGCCTAATGGTTTATCAATTTTGTTTATCTTCTCAGAGAACCAGCTTTTAGGTTTATTGATTTTACTATTGTTTCTGTCATTTCTTTATCATTTATTTCTGATATGATCTTTATGGTGTCATTCCTTCTGCTATCTTTGTGTCTTTTTTTTTTTCTTTTGTTCTTCTTTCCCTAATTGCTTTAAGTGTAAGGTGAGGTGGTTTATTTGATATTTTTCTTGTTTCTTGAGGTAGGATTGTATTGCTGTAAACTTCCCTCTTAGAACTGGTTTTGCTGCATCCCATAGGTTTTGCATCATCATGTTTTCATTGTCATTTGTTTCTAGGTATTTTCCTATTTAATTTCTTCAGTAATCTCTTGGTTATTTAGTAGCAGGTTGATTAGCCTCCATGTATGTGTATTTTTTACAGTTGTTTTCCTGTAATTGATATCTAGTCTCATAACATGGTGGTCGGAAAAGATACTTGATATGTTTTCAATTTTCTAAAACTTACCAGGGCTTGTTTTGTGGCCCAAGATATGATCTATCCTACAGAATGTTCCATGAGCACTTGAGAAGATTGTGTATTCTGTTGTTTTTGGGTGGGATGTCCTATAAATATCAATTAAGTCCATCTTGTTTAATGTATCATTTAAAGCTTGTGTTTCTTTATTCATTTTCATTTTGGATGGTATATCCATTGGTGAAAGTGAGGTGTTAAATCCCCCTAATGTGATTGTGTTACTGTCGATTTCCCATTTATGGCTGTTAGCACTTGCCTTATATATTTATGTGCTCCTTTATTGGATACAGATATATTTACGATTGTTATATCTTCTTCTTGGATGGATCCATTGATTAGTATGTAGTGTCCTTCTTTGTCTCTTCTAATAGTCTTTATTTTAAAGTCTATTTTGTCTGATATGAGAATTGCTACCTCAGCTTTCTTTTGATTACCTTTTGCATGGAATATCTTTATCCATCCCCTCTCTTTCAGTCTGTATGTGTCCCTAGGTCTGAAGTCTGTCTCTTTTAGACAGCATATATATGGATCTTGTTTTTGTATCCATTCAGCCAGTCTATGTATTTTGGTTGGAGTTTTTAATACATTTACATTTAAGGTAATTATCGATATGTATGCTCCTCTTACCATTTTTTAAATTGTTTTAGGTTTGTTATTGTAGGTATTTTCCTTCTGTTGTGTTTCCTTCCTAGAGAATTTCCTTTAGCATTTGTTGTAAAGTTGGTTTGGTGGTGCTGGGTTCTCTTAGCTTTTGCTTGTCTGTAAAGGTTTTAATTTCTCCATCGAATCTGAATGAGTTCCTTTCTGGGTAGAGTAATCTTGGTTGCAGATTTTTCCCTTTCATCACTCTAAATATGTTCTGCCACTCCCTTCTGCTTTGCAGAGTTTCTGCTGAAAGATCAGCTGTTAACCTTATTGGGATTCCCCTTTATGTAATTTGTTGCTTTTCCCTTACTGCTTTTAATATTTTTTCTTTGTATTTAATTTTTGATAGTTTGATTAATATGTGGCTTGGCATGTTTCTCCTTAGATTTATCCTATATGGGACTCTCTGCGCTTCCTTGACTTGATTCACTATTTCCTTTCCCATATTAGGGAAGTTTTCAACTATAATATCTTCAAATATTTTTTCATACCCATTCTTTTTCTCTTCTTCTTCTGGAATCCCTATAATTCGAATGTTGGTGTGTTTAATGTTTTCTCAGATGTCTCTGAGACTATCCTCAATTCTTTTCATTCTTTTTTTTTCTTTTTTCTGGTCTGTAGTAGTTAGTTCCACTATTTCATCTTCCCAGTCACTTATCCATTCTTCTGCTCAGTTATTCTGCTATTGGTTCCTTCTATATAATTTTTAATTTCATTTATTGTATTTTTCATCAATGTTTGCTCTTTAGTTTTTCTAGGTCCTTGTTAAATGTTTCTTGTGTTCTCTCCATTCTATTTCCAAGATTTTTGATCAACTCAACTATCATTACTCTGAATTCTTTTGAAAGTAGACTACATATTTCCTCTTCATTTGTTTGAGCTGGTGGGATTTTACCTTGCTCCTTCATCTGCTGCGTAATTCTTTGTCTTCTCATTTTGCTTAGCTGTGTTTGGGGTCTCCTTTTCACAGGCTGAAAAGTTCATAGTTTCCATTATATCTGGTGTCTGCCCCCAGTGGGTAAGTGTGGTTCAGTGGGTTGTGTAGGCTTCCTGATGCAGGAGACTTGTGCCTGTGTTCTGGTGGATGATGTATTTTTTTTCTTTTTGGCTGGCATGGTTGCATCCAGTGGTGTGTTCTGGAGTGTCTGTGAATTAGTATGATTTTTGGCAGCCTCTCTGCTAATGGGCACATTTGTGCTCCTGTCTTGCTAGTTGTTTGGCATGGGGTGTCCAGCCCTGGAGTTTGCTGGTCTTTGGGTGGAATTGGATCTTAGCATTCAGACAGAGATCTCTGGGAGAGCTCTCACTGATTTATATTACATGGGGCCAGGAAGTCTCTGATGGTCCATTGTACTGTATTCAGCTCTCTCACTTCAGAGGTTCAGACCTGACACCCAGCTGGAGCACCAACACCCTATTAGCAACATAGCTCAGAATAAAATGTTGAAAAAAAAGCAAGAAAGAAAAAAATTAATAAAATAAATAAATTTTGTAAAATCAAAAAAATTAAAATATTTTTAAATAAAAAAATTAAAAAGTAATAAATAAAAGAAGAGAGCCGCAAAACTGGTAAACAAATCCACCAATGATAACAAGCACTAAAATCTAAACTAATACAAACATATAAATCAGAAACTAATCAGTCACATACAGCAAACCCCAAGTCTACAGTTTCTCCCAAAGTCCACCACCTCAATTTTGGGATGATTTGTTGTTTATTCAGGTATTCCACAGATGCAGCATACATCAAGTTGATTGTGGAGATTTAATCTGCTGCTTCTGAGCTGCATAGAGAAATTTCTGCTTCACTTCTTTGTTTGCACAGCTCCTCACATTCAGCTTTGTATTAGGCCCTGCCTCGGCTTGTAGGTCTCTCTGGTGTCTGTTCTTCACCCAGACAGGAGGGGTTAATGGAGCAGCTGATTAGGGTGCTCTGGCTTGCTCATGCTCAGGGGGATGAAGGGTTATGGAATGTGGGGCAAACTTCTGGTGGCAGAGGCCAGCATGACATTGCAACAGTCTGAAGCATGTTATCTGTTCTCCTGGGGAAGTTGTCCCTGGGTCATGGGAACTTGACTGTGGCAGGCTACACAGGCTCCTGGTAGGGGAGGTGTGGATAGTGGCCTATACTTGCACACAGGATTCTTGGTGGCTGCAGTGGCAGCGTTAGCATTTCATGCCCATCTCTGGTGTCTGCACTGATAGCCACAGCTCGTGTCTGTCTCTGAAACTCATTTAGGTGGGGCTCTGAATCCCATCTCCTCACACACCCCAAAACAATGGTCTCTTGACTCTTAGGCAGTTCCAGACATTTTCCTGGATTCCCTCCTGCTTATCTGTGGTGCACTAGCCTGCTTCAGGCTCTGTTCACACAGCTAACCCCAGTTCTCTCCCTGGGATCTGACCTCCGAAAGTCCGAGCTTCAGGTCCAAGCCCCCACCCACCCAGGCGTGTGAGCAGACAAGCTTCTCAGGCTGGTGCATGATGTTTGGCACAGATCCTCTTTGCAGGAATCTCTCTACTTGCCCTCTTCATCCCTGTTGCTGTTGGCTCCTCTGTGACTCTGAAGGTTACCCCCTGCACCCACCCCCTGTCTCTGCCAGTAAAGGAGCTTCCTAGTGTGTGGAATGTTTTCCTCCTTCACAGCTCCCTCCCAGAGGTGCAGGTCCTGTCACTCTTCTTTTGTCTCTGTTTCTTTCTTTCTTTCTTTCTTTCTTTCTTTCTTTTGCCCTACCCAGGTTCGTGTAGAGTTTCTTGCCTTTGAGGAACTCTGAGGTCTTCTGCCAGTGTTCAGTAGGTGTTCTCTAGGAGTTGTTCTACATGTAGATGTATTTTTTATGTATTTGTGTGGAGGAAGGTGATCTCCATGTCTTACTCCTAAGCTATCTTGAAGGTCCTCCTCTGGACCTTCAAGACTCTTTTTCTTTAGTTAAGGAAATTTAGGACTAAAGAGAAAAATCGGCTTCCAGAAAGTCACATATATTTAAACACAGTTTTTAATCTAGTTTACTAATTTGCTAACAAATTTGATTACTTTTACATGGGACGTATTTTAATATTTTGACCTATAAGTAAAAATATTGGGATAAAATATACATTGTTTATAATATATATTACATATATAATATATATATATAATATATATATGTATGTGTATATATAATATTCTCTCTATATATATATGTATGTATGTATAGATATCTATTTATCTATCTCTATCTATATCTATCTATCTATCTATCTATATATGTATATTTAAAAATCAGCCAGAAAGTACAAATACAGCATGCAGTGCATTTTTAAAATTTACTTAGCATTTTTTTTTTTTTGGTGATGGAGAATGAGAGAAATGTCATTTCCTATTTATATGTAGATAAAATCTTAATAGAAGGTATCAGTGGCTTTAGTATGCATCAGAGTCACCTTGAGAGTTTGTTAAAACAGATAGCTAGAACAAACCCACAGAGTTCCTGATTTTTGGTAAGTCTAGAGTGGGACCCAAGAATTTTCATTTCTAACAAGTATCCAGTTGATGCTGTTGCCACTACTTTGGATATCACACTTTGAGAATCACTGGTATTTCTGCTACAAAATGTATAATTCTTTCCCGACAGTGAGAACACTTGTATTATAGTTCAGACCGACAATATCCAGGGATGTGATTTTGAAGCCAAATCTGATCTCTGTACCCAACACTGAATTAATTCTCAGAGAGAGAGTTTTGGGTGAAGTAAAAAAGAATAGCTTTATTACTTTGCCAGGCAAAGGGGGACACAGTGGGCTAATGCCCTTAAAACTGTGTGTCCTGACCTATTAGGAGTTTTATAGTAATGGTTCAAAGAGGGCATGATCAGCTTGTGTATATTCTTCTGATTGGTTGGTGGTGAGGCAAGTGGGAGTCAGCATTATCAACCTTCTGGTTCCAACTGGTCTGGGGTCTATGTGCTTGTGGGCAGCATTCCTTTAACTTCTTCCATCTAGTGGGGGTTTCAGAACCTGCAAAACAGCTAAAGATATTGTAATGTTTATCTCCTGAGAGGGAATCAGCACCCTATCCCAAAGCTGCACTATTGTGTTTTTTGACAGTTTTCACACTCCTTCCTTCTTTGAACTTACTAGTTGGAACTCAGGGAAGGTCAAGGAGGCTGAATGTAGCCTATTTCCTGTAATCAAGAAATGGGAGACACAGAAAGGCTTTTGTGTCCAGGAACCCCACAGAGTCCTGCTTGGTATAAATTTCAAGAAAATGAATGGATTTTCTTTCACCAATAATTTTTCAGCTATGAGGAAAAAAATAAGTTGATTTAGTCTAATATACTGGGGTTGGGGTTTTCCAGTAACTGGGGTATTGAAATATTTCAAACTTATTCTATGACTAGTCTTAAACTCTTCACTGAAAATCAACTTATGCATTTTCATCAATTCATGGACTTGACATCTCACCTGATCCAAGACGACTGTTGCTGTGGACTCGACTTATTCTGATGTAGCTGTTGGTGTGCAACCATATCCTCTTAGCAGTCACATCTACTCACAGAAGGCAGATGGCTGTGAAGCCCTGATAATCTGCCTGTGAGGCTGCTTTTTGGCCACAAGAGCATTCTCATAACAATCACAGGGCAAACTGGGCCTGCTGAAGAGTGAGTGTTCCAGAATCTGCCTTCAAACAACTGAGGAGATTGGAAGAATAAATATGATGCTGCCTTACACTTGCACTGGAATATTTCAGCAGTGTGTGATACACTGGCTCCCAGAGTTCCCCAGTGGGATGGAGCTTCACTCCCCACAGTAGTAACTGGTCTAATTTTGCATATTTGTTTAACTACCATTCTTTCTCTGCTCCCTGTTCCCTCCAGAGATTCACTCCAAAATGAATTACTTTCACTTAAATCTTTGTTTAAGATCTATTCTGAAGAACACAAACCATACAGTTTTTATTTGTTTGTTTGTTACTTTAATAATTTTTACATCATGAATAACAATGCACATTTATTCTTGCCCTTGCTCAGTGTTAATTTAACCTATTGATTTATTGATAATTAAAAATATGTGTCCACAATTGTGTATTTAATGTATCTTTAATCAATAGCATTTCAAGTTGTAAGATTCCTTGAAAAAAGTGATGTTAGTGTCTACTTTTCAGACTCTTATATTTGATGACCAACAAGTTTTATATACCTAGATTTTTTTTGATGTGATTATAAATGTGTCTATTTTCTTAATTTCTCTTTCTGATAGTTTGTGAGTATAAATGCAACAGATTTCTGTATATTAATTTTATATCCTGCAACTTTACCAAATTCATCAATGAGTTCTAGTAGTTTATTTTTGTTGTGCTTAGGATTTTCTATATATCATGTCATCTGCAAATAGTAACATTTTTACTTCTTCCTTTCCTATTTGAATTTCTTTTATGTATTCTTCTTGTCTGATTGCTGTGACTAGGACTTCCAGTACTATATTGAGTAAATAGTCAGAGTGAGCATCCTTTTCTCATTCCTGGTCTTAAAGGAAATTTTGCAGCTTTTCACCATTAAGTATGATGTTTTCTTTGGACCTGTCATAAAGGCCTTTATTGTGTTGAGGTATGTTCCCTGTATACCAACTTGATTGAGAGTGTTTAACATAAATGAATATTGAATTTTGTCAAAAGTTCTTTCTCCATCTGTTGAGATTATTATATAATTTTTCTTTCAATTTGTTAATGTGGTATATCACATTGATTGATTTATGAATATTGGACAATCCCTGCATCCCTGGGTTAAATCCCACTTGATCACAGTGTATAATCCTTTTAATGTGTTGTTTAATTCTGTTTGCCAATATCTTGCTGAGGATTTTTGCATCTATATCCATCAATGATATTGGTCTGCTAACAAAAGATGTAAAAGACTTGAACTCGGAAAACTATATATGACACTGATGAAAAAATTGATGACACAAACAGATGGAAAGGTATACTGTGTTCATGGAGTGGAATGATTAATATTGTTAAAATTACAATACTCCCCAAGGCAATCTACAGATTCATTGCAATCTCAATCAAAATAGCAATGGTATTTTTTTTACAGAACTAGAACAAATAATTCCAAAATTCATATGGAAACAAAATAGATCCCAAATAGCCAAAACAATCTTGGGAAAGAAGAACAAAGCTGGAGGTATCATGCTTCCTGATTTCAACCTATACTAAAAAGCTACAGTAATTAAAACAGTATGGTCCTGTCAAAACAAACAAACAAACAAAAACAGGTACTTAGATCAATGAAACAGTATAGAAAACCCAGAATTGAACTCATACTTTATGAGCAATTAATCTATGACAAAGGAGGCAAGAATATACAATGAAGAAAATACACCTCTCCAATAAGTGGTGTTGGAAAAACTGGACAGCTACATGCAAAAGAATGAAACTGAACACTCATTCACATGATGCACAAAAATAAATTCAAAATAAAGGCAAATCTAAGACCTGGAAACATAATACTTCTAGAAGAAAACATAGACAGTGTTCTCTATGGTATAGGTCTTAGTAATATTTTTTTGAGTATGGCTCCTCAGGCAAGGGAAACAGAAGCAAAAATAAACAAATGGGACTACATCAAACTAAACAGCTTTTGCACAGTGAAGGAAACTATTAATAAAAAGAAAAGGCCACCTACTGAATGGGAGAAGATATTTGCAAACAATATATCTGATAAGGGGTTAATATCCAAAATGTTCAAAGAACTCTTACAATTCAACATAAAATAAATAAATAAACAATCAAACTGATTTTTAGAAAAGGATAGAGAGTCTGAATAGACATTTTTCCAAAGAAGGCATACAGATGACTAGCATTCACATGAAAAGATGCTCAACATCACTAAACATCTGGGAAATACAAATCAAATCAATGAGATATCACCTTACATCTTTTAGAATGGCTATATTATCACAAAAATAACAAATAACAAGTTTTGGTGAGGATGTGGAGAAAAAGGAACCCTCATGCACTGTTGGTGGGGATGTAAAATGGTGCAGCCACAATGGAAAAGAGTATGGAGATTCCTTTAAAAATTAAAAATAGAACTACCATATAATCCAGCAATTTAACTCCTGGGTATTTAGCCAAAGAAAACAAAACATGCAATTTGAAAAGATATATGCACCCCTATGTTCATTGTATCATTATTTATAATAACCAAGATATGGAAGCAGCCTTGTTGCCCATCAATAGATGAATAGATAAAGAAGATATTATATATATATATATATATATATATATATACATATATATATGTATATACACATATATATATGCGCACACACACACACACACACACACACATATATATATATATATACACATATGTATGTGTATACACAGACACACACACACACACACACACACACACAGAGTAGACTATTTCTCAGGCATGAAAAATAATGAAATCTTGTCATTCATGACAACATGAATTGACCTAGAGGGTATTAGGTTAAGTGCAATAAGTCAGGTAGAGAAAGACAAATACTCTGTGATTTTACCTATATGTAGAATCTAAAAAAACAAATACAAGAGTCAAATATAACAAAATAGAAACAGACTCATAGATACAGAAAACAAACCAGTGGTTGCCAGAGAGGAGAGAGTGAGGGGAGGAAAATAAATAGGTGGGAGATTAAGAGGTACAGACTTCCAGCTGCAAAATAAATGAGGCCCTGTATGAAATGTACAGTCTGGGGGATGTAGAGAATAATTATGTGACATATTTGGTGAGAGATCATAATTAGATTTATCATTTTGTGATCATTTTGAAATTTATAGAAATATCATATCATTATGTTGTGTAACAAACACTAACAGAGTGTTGTAGGTCAATTATACTTCAAAAACAAACAAACGTAGAAAAAGAGATCAGATTTGTGGTTACTGGAGGTGCAGGCTGTGGGGTGGGGGAGTTAGACGAAGGCAGTCAAAAGGTACAAACTTCCAGTTACAAGATAAAAAAGTACTAGAGATGTAATATACAGTATCATAAATATAATTAGCACTGCTGTATGTTATATATGAAAGTTGTTAAGAGAGTAAATCCCGAGTTCTCATCACAAGGAAAAAAATATTTTTCTATTTCTTTAATTTTGTACCAATGTGAGATGATGGATATTCACTAAATTTATTGGGATTATCATTTCATGATGTATGTCAATGTGTTGTGCACCTTAAACTTACACAATGCTGTATGTTAATTGCATCTCAAAAAACTGAAGAAGAAAGACACAAACAAGCAAGCAAACAAGGTTTATATAGGACAGTGACACTGTACTGGGGAAAATCTAATTCATTAAACATTGTTCAATACATGTTTTACCTTTAACCACAAAATATTTATATACAGTTTGCATATTTGGAGTCTTTAACTTTAGATTGCTTTATTTCACTTTTAAACTGCAACTATAATAAGCACACCCTTATAATTAGAGCCAGAAGGAACCCTAGATTTATTTTTCATACAAGCATTCTCTATATATGAACAAACCATGTTCTAGGAATGAAATTAACTGCTGGGCAGGAATTTGTGATGTAACTGGGAAGAGAAGCTTGATGTCCTAATTTCTAGGGAATTATTCTCACTGAGCTTCTAGAGAGTACACTAAAAGCCATTCTATTTAATCCTCACTAATAACCAGAACCATTTAAATGAGTGAGGAATCTTCTATAGCATATAATATGAACATGTCGAATTTCTTAAAATTAAAAAGTACTATTAGGACTCATTCCCCAAATCTAACTATTTGAGTACAAAATGGTAAGGCTATGCCTTCTGAGCTGAACTCACAGAATTTGAGGAAATAAAAGACCCAAACATTGAAGTTGTTGATCAATATGTTGAGAAAAGGAACTGTAATTACAGGTAATATTAGCCTTGAACTGTACAGCATCATGTGGTGAAGAGGAAAAGGAAAAATACAGAAAAGGCATACCAAGCTATATTTTATATTAAGAGAAATGTGGATACATTTGAGTAGTTTAAGGATGGTCAGGAGGTTTTTTGCTCATAATCCATTTCATAACTGAAATATTAATATTATGTTTAAGAGCAAAATCCCATTATAAATTTTATTCAGACATTTGTAAGATATATCTGATAAAAACAAATATTCTCTTAGGGAAGCCCACAACAATTTCCCCAAATACGTCAAAACAATAAAGAAATACACATTATATATAACAGAGAAAATATTTCAAGCCCTTCATCAAGCAGAGAGTGACGAAAAGGTAAAATGGCAAACCCTCTAATAATTAGTCCAATACAGGTTCCAGTGGAAGTTAAATACACATAGAAAAACAACTATGTATGTTAACTTTTATTAAGGTGAATTTTACTTTACAGCAAACTGCCAGATCTTTAGTGTGCTGATGAATGTGTATCAAGACATAGAAGAGTTCTAACCCCACAGAAGGCCCTCTTGTGCTCCTTCTCAGGCAAGCTCTTTCATCACAGAAGCAGCTACTGACCTGATTTCTATCATCATAGGTAACTTTTGTTTATTGTAGAATGTCATATACATTATTTATGGTTATGTCCAGTTTCTTTGACTCAGATTATATTTTTGTGTAATGGTATTGAGTGTATCAGTAGTCTGTTTTTTTTTACTCTTAAGTAGTACTCCATTTTATTAATATGCCAAAATTTTTTCATCCATTCTCCTGTTTATACACATTTGTGTTCTTTCCTATTTCAGGCTATTATGAATGAAGTTGCTATGAACATTCTTATACAAAGATGTAATGAACCCTTGTTTTACTGTCTATGGGACAAACATATAGGAGTGAAATATCTGGGGAAATATATCAATGATGAATATTAATTTAACAAATATGTATCTTGTAAAACAACAAAAGAGAAACTATGCTTGAGTTTTCTGAGGTTTGGATAGTCAACATGGTTATTTGTCTTACTTTAGTGTAATGTCTGCACTGATATTGTTTCTTCTGATATACATTAAATACATGTATTTAAATATTGATTTAAGACTAACAATAATCACCAACTTAAAGTGAGTACTTCTTAGATATTTAAATAGTCCAATCAAGGAAAAATTTGAGTGGATAGCTAATTATGTCAATTGACAGCATGGAAGAGAATATTCTTTGACATTAAATTTAGTATCAAAATCCATGTAGCCCAGAAATCTGACAGAGTTATCAAGGAATGATTTGAGCACACAAACTTACCAATATCCTACAAAAATCCTCACTCCCTTACTAATCTCTCAGGTATTTATCACATATGAAATACAAACACCTCCAGTTAGGTTACCTGGGCTGCCCTGCTAACTGCTTTTCTATTGCTCACTCTGAATGCCTTCAGAGTATATTTTCTACTGTGGACTGTGCTGTCTTCTTTGTGCCCTCTTGCTGACTACTCAACCTTGCCCATTCTCTTTCCTTCCTTGGAATATCCTCTTCTCTCCCTTCATATAGCTTTTCATCAGTCCCCATTGAAAACCTTTCTGTTTGCATCATTCGGTAAGGCTGATTTTAGCTGTTTGAATAAGATGTTTAGAACCACAGTGGCTCTAATAAAATAATGTCATGTGAATTGACAGTTATTTAGAAAACTATTTCACAAGTTTTTATTTTTTTGAGTTTGGCTTACAATCTATTGTAAGCCAGTGAACACACACTCATGTCACCACTAAATGTAGTGCTAAGTGCATAATATCCTCAACGCATTGCTTTTTGATGGGTCATTATACTTGGATATATTTACCATTAAAATAATAGGTATACTATAATTCTTGCCTCCAATTAAGTTATTTAATATTTTAAAGTTGCTCTTGTTTGTATTATTCTAGAATGGGGTAGAAAAATAAAAATCCCTTTCTCTGCTGTCTCTATGTTTTCAGTTTATGATCTGGCTCTGTTAATCTTTGTCTTCATGCACATAATTTTGGTCTTTTTTAAAAGGTTATCTTTTAGTAGGTGAAACTCACACTCATACTCTGACTTTTGGGGTGATTGACATTTACTATTTTGGGTCTTTCTTCTGTTTTTGCTACTCTCTTCTAGGTGGATAACCAAAACTAATATTTTATTAAAAAATTACTAGATTAGAGGTCAAGATAATTGGGTACCATTTTTTATTTTGCCACCAGTGTCACTTCTTGGGGCTTTAGATTCTTCATCTATATATTGAAATGTTTGCACTCAATATCTAGTATTCCCAATACTATAACATTCTGACTAAATATATATGAATTATATGTAAAGATAATTATAGCAAATATGGCGACAAATTAAAAATTGAATATAGGATCTTCTTGCTGTTGTTAATAGACTTCTGTAAAAGGTGATATGTGCTTACATTATAAAACACCAATTCTAAACTTACTTTGGGTCAGTACCATCTATCATACAGTATCTAAAGGAAATACTAAGCTAAGTTATAAGAATAATGAGATATTAATAATAATAATAGAAATAATTATTTAAGTATGGCCTGGTGTTAAAATGAGGGATTATTAGCAAAGCTAATGCTTGAGAAACCCCACTAAAAAGTAAAGCTTAGTCTGTCTTGATATCTTTTTCATGAGATATGGTCGTCAGAAAGAGTGGGACAATCTAATCCTTCATGAAGGGAATAATTTGTATATATTGACACCTACTTATTTATTCAAATTTTCCTTAGGATCATATGAGGCTACAATTGTGGTAAAAAGTTTTGGTAGCTGGCCCATATGATTTGCTTTAACTATTGTATACGCATTCACCCAGTTGTCTACCTGGCATTCTGAGTATGTAAAAATTTTCATCAATCATAAGCATAATATTTTACTTCCTCTTTTCACATTTCCTGTGTCAACAAATAGCCAAATGAGTTGCTCAGTTAAATTAATATGGTGGATAATAAAACTTCCCCACAAGTAGTTTCATACAACTCAAACAAAACCCACAATAAATTGACAAAATTTTCAGTTTTTTGCTGGTAGTAGTCCATCTTCCTTCCATAATCAGACAGTTGTTTTCTCTTTTCCCATTATCAGTGGTAAGTCACTTGACTGCAGTCATCTCTCTTATTTGCATATTGTGGTGACGGATTTAGCAGAAGGAAAATAAACCTGAAAACCTATGACCTGCTTTTTATAGGTACATTTTTAATTCTGAGTGTTCACTATGAATCTGTCTGTTCTGGTTTCTTAGAATGACTCTCACTTTACTTACTCCAAGAAGAAATTTGAAGGAGCAGGGTCAGGAGACATAAACTAAAGAATCTTCCAACCAATTAATAAACCTTGACTTTGAAAAGCATGTGAAGAGACGAAACCTCACCTCAAGGAAAAGAAAGAAAGAAAGAAAGAAAGAAAGAAAGAAAGAAAGAAAGAAAGAAAGAAAGAAAGAAAGAAAGAAAGAGAAAGAAAGAAAGAAAGAGAAAAAGAAAGAAAGGAAAGGAAGGGAGAAAAGAAAGATAAAAAAATCCACTAAGACATTATGTATCTCATTAAAATGAATCTGGGTTGATTTTCTGCAGTTGTAATCAGGGTTGCATGACCTTATAAGCTTTGCTACTCCATTTATAATAAATCTGAGCAGTTATAAGTAGTTAAGCTTTAGGACAGATAATAAAAGGAACACTTTGAAAAAGTACATGATTCTAAGTGAAAAGTCTACCATGCCATCACTGACCATCTCTGCTTAATCAACAGGCCCAGTGGGCTAGCTGGTTCAGCAGGTACTTTGGTCATGATAAAGAGTAGGATTGTCCGTGTTTATTTTTTATACTGGTTCTAAATGTTGAAGAAGCAGAGATACCCAGAATCAGCAGCCTTCAACTTTTCCCCAGCAGTCAATGTTGTAACTGATACTGAGTCTATTTATTAATGTAAAGCAGCAAACCTAGATTTAGATTATCAATATACATGCAATTCATAATAATGGATGAAGAAAATTTCAAGTCATCGAAGGCTGTGCATTTTTTTTTCTGTTTTACAGATGATTTTTAATGACAAAGGCAACATATTGCTAATTTGTGATGGAAGTACTATCTTCTTTTTTTTTTTTTTTGATTAGTCAAAAATGAGTTTAGAGGGAATTCATTAGGCTTTGATAATAAGTTCAATCGCTGGGTCACATGTTTTGATTTGAAATATAGGTGACACATTTCAATTTTTCATTCAGTCAATCACAGAAAGAATCTGCCACACTGGAATAATATTTTAAAAAAATTTTAGTTTTAACTTTTTCAAATTTGTTTATTATTTTTAAGTTAGTAAATTTGTTCTATAAATTGAGGTTGTGTTTTTAAAGGCATACATATTAAATGCTTATATCTTCTTGGTCATTTGAAACTCATCATGATAAAGTAATTATCTCAATCATCAGTGTATTTTATTCTATACAATCTATTTTGTCTGACATGTAGAATTTGAATCTCAAACTTTTTGTATCTTATGCTTTATGTGGATCTTTTATAAATAGCATTTGCTTTTTTATTCTGGCATGAATATGATTGTCTTTTACCTGGATTGTCTTTTATATTTAATACAATATAGGTTTATATCCATGATCCTATTTTGTGATTTTTTTCTGTTTAGTTATGCACTCTCTTTTATGACTATGTCTGAGAAAATTTAGCAGCACAAATAACTAACCAAAGTATAAAATTAATAAAATCTTGTATTTTCTTTTTGGATTATCATTACCTATGAATACCTTTGTAAACCTATGTGATTTTTGTCTCATGGCATTATGTCTAGCATTTTATTTCTATTTAAAAATATATAACAGACGTTATTATTGATTACATATCAATATCTATTTACATTTGTCCACATGTGTACTACTTTCATTGCTTTTTAGCATCACAGATAAAATATTACTGAAATTTTTATCAAGAATCACATTCTCTGTCTGAAATCCATACTTTAACAGTCCTTTAATAAGTATCTCTGGTGATTAATCCTCTCAGCTTTTGTTTTAAAAGGCCCTGATTTTTACTTCTATCCTTACAGTTATTTTTAATGCATGTAGCATCAATGTGCAATTGGTTTCTTTTGGTATTTTGAAGATAACATTCCATGTTTTTTTTTTTGCTTTAATTCTTGCATTTGTGAAGACAGTTGTCAGTCTACCTGCACTCTTTAAAGGAAATCTGTGTTTTATTTGCTGGCTGACTTTGGTTTTCCTTTGACTTTCATTTTCAACAATTTCTCTATGATGTCTCCTGGTATGAATTTCTATTTAATTTATCTTGCTTAGGGCTGAATCTATGAACTGGTTTATTATCAGGTCTAAAGAACTTTCAGCCCTTATCTTTCTGCATGTTACCTCCACCCAGTCTTCTCTCTGCTATCATTCTTATACTCATTCTATTCTCTGAAAGCATATTCTCTCTTGAATTTTGTGTTTAGTTTCTCCTTGTGTTTTCTCATGAACAGTATCTTTGCAACTATCTTATTAATTCTCAATTGGGATGTGTCATTTTTACTGCTAAACATTTCCACTGAGTTTTTAATTTGCTTTATTGTATTTTATATCTATTGTCCTATTCTGTTTTCTTCATATCTGCTCTCATAAACTGTCTTTTGTCATGCAGGTATTGTCAGCCTGCTTTTTATTTCTTTAAACTTAGTGAGAACTGCCCTTTTTTAATCTGGGTTAAGCATTTTCAGTATATGAAGTGTAAGTAGGTATATTTCTCCTATCTGTAGTTTTTATTCCTTACTCATATTGCTTTGTTCTTTTGAGTGATGTGTTATTTTTAACTAGAATGCTAGACACATGTTCAATGAGTTTTTATGTCATTATTTTTTTTTCATTACATTTCATTGTTTTTCAAAGGCATTTATTTTGAAAAAATCTACCTCACTGTTACCAGTCAGGGAAGCCTTATCCATGTTCTCTTTTAAAATCCAATTCATGCATTTCAGCCAATAAGGAAAAATAAGTAATACAGGGTGAAATATATTTTAAAGGATAATTTACCTTATCTCTTTTATTACATTTTTAAACTTAGTAAATATGATTATTTTATAAAGTGTGCTGATCCCCTTAAAAGGAATTTGTCCAAAGCTATAACTAAATACGGACAAAGATGTATAAACAATATTTTGTATTTCATTTATGTTATTTGACAAGTCTTTAAAACAAAGAATCCAATATTGATGAAAAACATGTAATATGAAACATTATGTAGCAACTGATTGAGACATAAACCATTTTTAATGATGTATTCAGGAGACAATCTTTAGTTTTAAAATGTAGCATATAAAATTGTTTAAAGAGTATAATCTAAATTTTGCATGATACATGGAGAAGTTGCCTTAGAATGATGGAGAAAGAGAATATCGCTTCCTATCCAAATTGGGGGAATATCCAAAGTTTGAACTAAGATTATATATTACTTAAGAGAAAAAGAGGAATATCTGTTAAATAAAGTAAAAGCAAATGAAAAGTTCTGTGTGCTTAGTTCCTCTGGCTTCACATAACAAGGGTTGCATTTTCCATTTTTTTTTTTTTCGTCTAACAGTTCTAATCTATAAACTCTTCCTTTAGGGGATAGCAACAATACAAGAGAAAAGAACACAAACAGCAATAACAACAGCAACAATTCATAAAAAGAACAACACAGTAATGGAGGCCTATCTTCTTTTTGTCACCTGTCAGCACAAGACCACCTGTCTTTGGCTGCAGCTTATTCTTCCTGCAGTTTTCTTTCAAAACATAGTTTCCAATATCCTTCTTGCTTTCCTTGGCATCTCAGGAAATATGTGTCGTATTTGCACACTTTACACTTCAGTCTTCTCATTGTGAGCCTCTTATGAACAGGCTTCTTGTCTGCATCCCTCTTGTTTGAGTGTCCTTCCTTTCATCACCTGTGCAAACACTTTTAAGGACCAGAGCGCATATGAAGGTTTCCTGGGCCAGAGACCTAGTAACTTCCTTATTTCAATTGTTGTCAGAATATCACTTTTTTTAGTTTCCCATCCTTTAAATATGTATAGAATAACTGTTCATGGGTTAAAAATGATCTTTTCTCCAAATGTATTGAAACAAGTGCTCTTCTAAAATAAAGTTCTAAATAAACTCCAAGTTGTTGTTTTTATATTCTCCCTGTTATGAAATCCATGGTGGCACTTAGTATAAGATTCTTATTATTTATACAAAGCTACTAGTTCTTCTCCATTGGTGAGAATTAGGTCTAGAAAAGAATGATTCTCATTGCTTTGCATCCACCAAGTATAACGATGTCAGTAAGGCACATCAAAATGAGCCTTTCAACAGATGTCAGGATAAAGGAACAAGGCTGTCATTCTGAAACTTTTGGGACAATGTGTCCGAGATGGACAGAGTATATCCTTTTATGTGTGTTTTTCGGGGGAGGAGGATTATCTGAAATTCCAATATTATCATTTGTTCTTCACCTTTGTAAATGAAGACAGATTCCTCAAACTTCCCTTCCCCTTTCTACTTCCCATAGTGTTTCAACAATTAAATATAAAATCATGGGCTTTTATGTAAGACAACCTAATTTAAAAATCATCTCTATACACTATCAATACCCCAGAGTTGGGACTTTTCATTTCTCAAGAATATTTAAAGACTACCATATATCTGTCTATATGTGCAGCCAGCCAGGATTATGTACAAATATTGCTATTCACATGGTCTTTTCTCATTAATTTAATTGGCCTATAGTTATCTAGTCTCCCACAGGGAAACAAAATAGCATGAAACACTTCACCATTTGTATTTTGAAAGGAGGGGAGAAATGCTTTATTTGGAATATTGCAACTTTTATTTGATGAAAGTTACTATTAACATATTTTCATAATCTTCTCAGCCTAGCAACAGCAGGAGTAAAAGGTGTGAGGGACATGTAATATTCATGAAATTAAGACGACTTGAGATGAAAGGGAGTTCCATTAGAGAGACCAAGTGTGACAATATGACACATATTTGCATATTTTACACTTTAAATCTTTTCAGCACATCCAAGTTGATATATGGATGTAAACATGCATTGCCAGTTTTTAGCATATTATAAGCCCTCAAGATTTTGCATGCATTTTAATATGTTTCATTATTGCTGTAGATTTTAATTTCCAAACTGCACAGCTTTGATGGAAGGAAGCTGGAAGTTGAGGCATCTGGCCTCTGCCCCAGGCAAGCACAGCCTTTTCCTTGAATATTTTGGGCAGAAACCAGGCTATTTATTTGTGGGGCAGTGGGGGGAAATACAAAATTGTGCTGCCCAGAAGCATGTTTTTCTTTGTACACATACTAATTAAGTGTTAACTTAACCATGTTGGCAGGAAAGCTAAAACATTCAACTGTAGATGTGCCAAATGAGACAAGTTGTGTGGAGCTTTTACAATCCCTTTCCCCCCCTCTCATCCAGTCTCAACTCCTACACTTTGAAAATGGAGATTATTGAAAGCAGTTTAAAAAAATGAGTTTGAAAGTGTGTTTTTTCTTTAAAACAACTGCAAATTTTTTTAGTTGTACATTTTGTTTTCTGGAATACAAGGTCCCTTGCTAGTATAAGAAAAGTTCTTCACATAGACGTACAAGGACAGATTTGGTCAAAAGAATGTGACACCTAAATAATTAGAGGGTTTCAGTTTGTTTGTTTCACAAAGCTTTATATCTAAATAAAGAAATGTGAACTTCTTTTGCAAATTATCACCTAAGAAAAGTTAAAATAAGTTAAAGATAAGAAAAATAATTATTAGAAGTTGCCTTTTAGTCCATTGCCATGACCTTTAATGAAGACAGATTACTTTTAAAGATGGTTTCTAAAGATCATATCAACATTTATTTTTATTGATATTGAACCATTATACTTCACCAATTAGCTTCTCTCAAGTGTTCAATAGCATTTTATTTTAATTTTCAATGCTACATTAAGCCATTGAGTTCAAGGGGAGCCCTAATTATGCATCTCCTCATAAAGGGTAAAAATACATAGCAATTATCAACTACGTAGGGATATACTTGGATATTCTGCACATACAAAATGCTTTTAAGAAACATACTAGCAATGGAGAAGAAACCAAAAGCTATATTGTTCCTCTAAAGGAGTTTTTAAATAAGTGAGAGAAAAGTAATGTTTAGGTTTTTTTAAACATGTTTTACCATCCTAAGAACACAGATATTCATTTGCAAATGAAACAAATAAACAAGAAAAAATAGTCCTTTGGTTTTCACTAGCCTTCCTTCCTTTTCTAAAAATTTATATTTTACTGTAAAATAACCAGAATAACAATTCCAAGAACTACCCGTGCATAAGCACTCTAGTTCAATCAGAAACATTTGAAGCTCTCATCTCATTTTCAAGTCAACATACAATTTAATAAAAATGTTCCCAGTACTCATAATAATAGAGGGAAGAGATGGTTGTTTCCATCATTCTCCTTAGTGAATAACATGGTGTTGTCTTATGACACATAGGTCTGACCACGCTGACTTGTACATTGGAGGTTTGTAGTCACTGCTTTGATTCTATTAATTGTGCCATTTTTCACGTCCCTGAAGTTGAACTTTCTTATGGATAGAACCACAAGTCCATGGCCCTATTATAAGAGCCAGTGTTAACAGAGATTCAAAGTTTATCAGTTAGGAATTGGGAAGTTACCAATTCCTAACATAGTAGTGGAACTTGGTAGTTGTGCTACCAAATATTTGCAATACCTTATGGAATAAGAATGAACTTTAGATTCTGTAAAAGTATTCTATTGAAATATATGGTCTATCCTGCTACTAAGTCACACTTAATTCCTATACCTTTCTTTGCTCTTTTATCCTGCCTAGTAAAACAAACAAACAAGCAAACAGGCTCTTAATCTGTTTCCTTACATGTCAGTCAACTTGGATTGCATATTATTTCCCCATCTAGTTCCTGTTAGATCTTTCCCAAAGGGAATGAATTCCTCTCATCATGGCTCCAGGCATTGGCTGGGAGTGTGATATGAATGAATTATTTTCCCACAACAAGATGGTATTCTGCCTAACTACAATAAACATTTCTGTCCTGGACTCTGCTCTGCACAATCATTGGACTTTTCTTATACTGGTGCATATGGACCTGTGGCTGAGCTTGATAATTCCTTTGGAAACTGACTTGGAGAAAACTAACATCTTTTTCAGAGCCAATTTCTCTGTCAACTCTGTTTCCCTTGTTCTTCTGGGTCTCGGCTTTCTTGTCCTCAACACAGAATCTCCAGCTTTGCTGTGGTTTATTCCAGAGCATGCTTCTGTTAATTCACCTTGATGCAGCCCTATATGTAGTTCTGCTTTGAGGGCTAAACAGGCTCTCCACGTGTGTCTACTGTCATCTGAATTATCGTGTGCTGTGTGAATCACATTTGTCATAAATGAATAGAGAACATTTGTTGAGTTATCATCCTTGAATATTTGATCAAATGAGTTAACTCGCTTACTAATTCACAGAGTATCATGTTCTTCTGAATGTCTCACAGTCCTTCAGGTGAATTAGACAGTGACACAAAAGGTAAAATTTCCCTCATTTGTGTTCTGCAGCTCTTTTGTGGTGTAACATCTTGTCTGCATGATTATTTATTTCTACTTTGATTCTTACATGACATTTAATCAAAAACCACAATAGAAAACTAATTTAACAAGGGTACATAACTCATACTGAACCTTTTTATCTTAGAATGGAAACTGCGAACACAAAATAATAAAAAGAAGTACGGTATGTCATGAAAATAATAGGTACTTTCATTGGATGTTTACTATGTGTCAAGCACTTTACCTGAGCTATATTCCTTCTTCCTCATGACAGCCGTATGAGGTAGGTTCAATTATTTGTATCCCCATTTTCAAAGGAGAAACCTGAGGTTCAGGGAGGTTTAATAACTTGCCTGATATTGTACAGCTGGGATATAGAAGTACATTGCTTTAGATTTATCCATCAGACCACAGGGCCTATGAACTTACATTTTGAGACATCCTTCCTGCCAATCACAGATTTAAGAAAACTTCCTGTCCACTTCAAGGATTGTAGAAAGAGGATCTCTTTCTGCTCTAGTATCTGAATAGGGGAAAGAATAGAGTTTTAGTGCCCTTCACACAAGCTTTCCTCCTTATTTCCCTGATAAGTTCCAGATGATAGGTCAAATGTTTTAAATATTACATATTATTACCTCATTAAATATAAATATATGTTCTGTTGTCAAGGTCTTCTGTATTCCTAACTATGTCCCCTCCCCTAACACCTATGTCAATTTCCCAGTATTTCCAGCATTCACCTACTCCTTCTATCAGACCAGTGCTTTCCGTTATTATGCTGACAGAATTTTCCTAATGCTTTTCTTCATATGGTTTCCCACAATGGAATGCTCTGTGTGGCTCTCTTGAACCCCAGCTAACCTCAATCCTTTGCTGCTGGTTTATGGATAAAAGTTACCATTCTCTTATAGAACTTTATCTTTGCCTTCACTCAGTCCCACATTTATTCAAACAACTATTGATTATCAGCTATTTACTTAATGCCAGGTACTGATCTAGCCTCATATGGTAAGAAATGAATAAGTCAAACTGAGCCCTCCTCTTATTGAACTATAGAGTTGAGGACAAAGACTAGAATACAAATTTACAATAAGTGATGATCATTAAAACCAAGGGCAGAACACAATAGAAATACAACATATTGGTGCCATAACTTCCAAAGATGGAGATAAGTGAAACATGGCTAGAGTGGCATGGGGCTGGAAGGCAGGAGAGAAGCAGAAAGGAAGTCTGTGGGCCCAGATTATACACCCTTCTGTTGAGTGTTTGGAGAAAAGTCCTGTAAGTCAAGCTGGGACCAGAGAAGCAAGTACCTAAAAGCCATGATGAGGAGCCCAGTCTCCTTAAGAGCCAGGGTGAGCTATCATATGTTTTTTTTTTGTTTGTTTGTTTTTTGGTTTTTTTGTTTGTTTGTTTGTTTGTTTTGCGGTACGCGGGCTTCTCACTGTTGTGGCCTCTCCCGTTGCGGTGCACAGGCTCCGGACGCGCAGGCTCAGCGGCCATGGCTCACGGGGGCAGCCGCTCTGCGGCATGTGGGATCCTCTCAGACTGGGGCACGAACCCGTGTCCCCTGCATCGGCAGGCGGACTCTCAACCACTTGCACCACCAGGGAAGCCCTATCATATGGTTTTAAAGGGAATCAATTAAACAGGCATGAGGAAGAAATGTGTGAAAGATTGAGGTTATCTGTGAAACTTAGGACATTGTAGTATTTGACATTTAGGTCACTTTGGCTCATTTGTGTGAATGCATTGGCAAAGGATGTGGCTGGAAGTCAGGTAAGCAGTTATCAAAATATTGTATTCCAGGTACGAGTAGATGGTGGCTTCAACAGGATGATGGCATTATGGACCAAATAAGAGTAGACACATTCCAGAGATATTTAAGGGTAGAAACCATAGGACCCAGCAAATTGATTGGACATGGGAGATCAGAAAAAGGGAAGAATCAAGGATTCCCCCAAGTCTCTGACTCTGGGACCTAGGTAGAGGACAGGAGGGGAACAAGTAAGGAAATGAAAACCATAAGTACAAATAGCTATGTATTACACTGCAATAGCCATGATTATATATTATTCCTTATTGTCAAGTGTGCAGTTGAACGATGCCTTTTCCATCCAAGTAGACTGCAAACTCCTAAGTCTAGGAACTGCATAGTTTTATTTCTCTGAATCTTCCAAGTAGCTCAGCATTAAGCTAAAAATCTAATAAGGGATCAATAAATGCTTTTCTGTAGTTGGCTTGATCATTACTCAGGGGAAAGACATTGGGGTCTGGTTCAGAGACATCATTATGGGATGTATTTTTCCCAATTATAAAATAACCATTGAACTTTACATGTGCTTTACCTTTATATACCTGATCTCAGAATGGAATTTCTAAAATCCATTTTATAGAAGACATACACTTACACAGTGAAGGTGAATAAGAAAAAAAATCTGTTTTCAGAACCTGGGAAGATGATGGTATATTAAAAGTATTCCTGTGAAATTGGGGGAGGTAGAAAAAAACAGCAAGGCTGGCCACGCTTCACTTTGTGTAGAAATTCAGTCAGGCATTGCCACTTTGGTCCCCTGGGATTGTACCTTTCCTCTCTCCATGACTACCTATCACTGATTGTAAAACTCCTCCACTAAAAAGATCTTAAAGTTCACAAGTAAAGCAATGCAATTATTCTGAGTCATTCCTTCTTACCTTTTAACCTAATCTTCAGAGATGCCAGGACTGAAGAAGCACAGTTCCTGACCAAAATGAGCCTAATCTTGTCTCTGAAAATAGCACTTCCTTGCCAAGAAGAACTTTCTCCTTTTGAATGGTTACAGTGAGGAGAAAAAGAAGCCAGGCTTCATTAATGGTCCCGGGCTTGGTGGGCACTAAGTCAGAGTGCCCTTCTTTTCTACAGAGAATAGCGCTGTCTAGTTAGTGACGATTTTTCTTTCCTTCCACTTTTTATCCTTATAATGGCTGTTGGCAGAAAGCTTTGAAATAGCTCATTACTGATATCTAATTCAATAAGTTAAAGGAGTGAGATGGAGGGCAATGAAGATTCAGATTTAAATATAATTTTTTGGAATGCTTACTATGTGGCAGGCCCCAGGTAAGTGTCACCATGACAAACCTCTAAGTCAGACATTATGAACCTAGTTTAGTAGCATAAAGAGGCCTATTCAGTTATTGTAGGAAAATCATCAAAGCTGAGTAATTTGAACCCAGATCTTCAGATTCCAAATGTATTGATCACTTCTTGATCTTTATTTTTTCCAGTTTATTGAGGTATATTTGACATATAACACTGTATTAGTCCAAGGTGTCAATTTGTTGACAATAAAGGGTTAATAAACAAGAGGGGGGCAAGAAAGTGGAGACAGGAGATACTGGATCCACTTGTTTTTGTTTGTTTGTTTGTTTGTTTGTTTTCTCCCACGACCTTTAACATCTGTCTGCCAGCAAATGTGCTCACTTCCAACATTTTCCCTCAAATGAAGCTATTACAAAGAAACAGCATATTTTTCTACTCATCAAATTCCCGGAAGCTCCATTCATTCATCTGGCCACTGCTCAGGGAAAGATGGAAGGTACTGTGATGCTCCTGCTGATACTCGTCCCTCCACCTGGGTTCTGCATCCCTTGCCTCCTGCCTTCTTGGCTGAACTCACACTCTCTATCTTCCCCTCTCTCCCCTGTAACTCCTGGTTTTCTACAGGTCATGACAATCAGCACTTATGTTTGCTCAAGTCTCTCCCAACTTGGGAAAAGAAAATAAACAACAAAATAGTCTCTTTTATCCTACATCCCAAAAGATCTTCACCCTTTACTGACACACCCCTTCATAGACAGCAAGCTACCTCGCTGGATTACAAAATTTAAATAAACAATTATGAACCAATATATTTTTGGTATATATTAAATGCACGGTACATTTGACCTGTTCTTTTTCACAGAGTTGTGATACTTTGCATCTCAGTCCTCATCTGCACTGGATCTGCTTTCAGGATTCGGCATTATAAATCTTATTTTATTCTCTCTTGTCTCTCTTGTCTCTCATGATACCCGCCTAGATTGGTTTTCCTCTCCTTCTCTGCCTGCTCTTTCTCAGATTACGTTTATTAAATGTTAGATATCTTTGGTATTCTGACTTATACCCTCTTCTTGACTCATTCTCTACCTTCTTCCTAGTTCCTGTCATCTATTGCTATGATTAACAATTTGACAATGATTCCAATTTAATTTTTACCCCAGAATATCCATATTCAAATTCATACTCTATGTATCTTTTTTGATAACTCAGAATCACTTCAAACACAGCACTCTAATTTATAAAATCACTCAGGATAGAAAGAGGGTAAGTTATTATTCCAGAAAAGAATAAATGTTGACATATTCTAAATTAGTGACAATAAGGATGAGGACAAGTGGGCAGATTCCAAAGATATTTAACAGGTAGAAGCAAAAGGATTTGATGATTGATTATATGTAGGACTGGGGACAAAATCTAAAATCAGTAAAGTAGATCCATTGCTTCAAATTTGAAGGAGAGGAAAAGGTAAACACAGTTATAGACAAAGCTAGAGAGGTAGGCATGAGTCAGGTAATAAAGGTACATATATATCTATATCTATATCTATATCTATATCTATATCTATATCTATATCTATTGGGCTTTATCCTAGATGCAATGGGGAACTGCTGGAGAGTTTTAGACCAAGGAAAGATAGAATAAGATATGTCTAACAGGGAGCTTACTCTGACTTCTTTGTGGGACTTACTGTATAGTGGGGTAAACAAAAGAGACATATGAAAAAATAACTAGAATCACTAATGATTAAGTCATGCCAACATGATTAATGCAAGCAATAAAAGTTACTAAGATAAGAGGTAGGAAATTCTTTTTGATTGCTAAGGAAGTCTTCACAGAGAAATAAATTTGGATTTAAGACTTGGTTGATGCATTAGATCTAATTAGGGAGAAAAAATAGAACTTTTCAGGAAGACAGAATTGATATGGGTATGAGTTACACACAAAAGCTGAACCCCCACAGGAATTTTTTGGTGGGACATTGGACTGACCAGTATGCCTGGTGCAAAGGTTTCACATGGAGGAAAAACATGAGAAAAAGCAGAGATTATAGCACTTGTGAATGTCACTGAACTCACGAATGCCCAGATTATTTCCTAGCAATTGGAAGACATTTCAGGGTCCTGAACCGGGAACATAGATTAAAAACATTCTGTGCTTTAGGACAGTAAGCATGGTGAAAGGAGAGCCTGTAGTTAGGCTAGAGGGATTAGAGACAGAAAAACAAGTCTTGAGGGTATGTATGTGGTCTGAGGCATGAGGTATTAAACGAAGTTAGCTTCAAAGGAAATGGAATGAAATTGTTGGAGGAGTATCACAGAAGATAAAACATTGAAACTTTCAGAACATAAGATAAATATTACACAGAATCATCTAGTTATCTAATATCCCTTCAAGATGTAGGGGAAAATAAATTTGGCTCTGGTAGAATACAACTCAGTGTCTCTTTCTGGGGAGAGTTTGCATTCTTAAAAGGGACTTGGGGTGATTCTTATTTGTAATTTTTCTTCTAATCTTACATGAGAGTCTTTATCTTAGTCCTAAAGTGTCTGAAAACGTAGGAGGAACTATTCAAAGATGACTCCAAGATTGGAGATACATCCATAATTCCTGATCAATATCTATTAAGAGTTATGTATAGGAAATGTTGCCAAGGAGGACAATAAATAATGGGTAAACATTACAATTGTGATGGCAGAAATGTGAAAGTATGGAAAGAGGCAGGGGGAGACAATAAGAAAAGGTTCTGCTTTAAGTATGGTATGTAAATAGGATTTAATATCTTCCACTGAGCAAGCCACAGCTAATTTCAAGGCAACAGGCAATTTGACTGGACAGAATAACTTCTAGGAGTAGCTATTGCAGACAGTCAAGAGCTGTTTGGCAGCTACTATGAATATGTTGTGCTGTTTGATATATGTCTTCAGAATAAATTTAGAGAGTGGTGGATCACAGGATGAGGAATAGAAACTCAGAGCTTAGACATTTCTCTTGAAGGAATAAGCCAAGAAATACTACATGTCACAGGGGCAAACTCAAGAGAAGGATAACATAACCTGGAGAAATTCAAGAAGAAGTATGGGTATCTGAACTCACAATTTTCGGTACTAATCTAATAAATGTTAGGATAAAGAACAGATAGACTATTTCTTGCATTTTCTTTAACATATTTGCCTGATTTTTGTTTATGTATGTATTAATAATGGTAATAGTAATGGATATTATATGTTTGAATGCAACATTATCCACAAGTCTGTAGTAAGGCTCAACAAATATTCAAAGGTTCAGAAAATAGCAGGCTATCCAGAGAATGTACAACTCTCCTCTGGGCTATGAAACTTTAATGAGAATTTATGGCAAAAACAATAATAGAGAAACCAAAGTTACAAAATTCTTGCTTCTTTATCATAATTCAAACTCTTGCCATGATGCCACAGAACCTGGTGACAGAATTGAAAACATAACCAGTAAAGAGTTTTCCTTTTTAAGGAACAAATGCCATTGTCCTCAAGCACTCTTAAAGTGAAAACAATCTTAAAAGAGGAAGAATGTGAATTACTGAACACCTTGGGAAGTGAAGTAGCCTTTTCCTGCCCCCTAAAGTAGGCCTGATGGGCTCCCCTGGTGGCTGCAGTGGTTGAGAGTCCGCCTGCCGATGCAGGGGACACGGGTTCGTGTCCTGGTCTGGGAAGATCCCACATGCCACAGAGCGGCTGGGCCCGTGAGCCATGGCCACTGAGCCTGCATGTCCGGAGCCTGTGCTTTGCAACGGGAGAGGCCACAACAGTGAGAGGTCCGCATACCACAAAAAATAAATAAATAAATAAATAAATAAATAAAGTAGGCCTGAGGAAGCACACAAGTCTGAGAATTTAAACAAATAGTATAATTGAGGAAATAACATAGAAAGAGAAAATGATAAGACAGGGGAAATGAACTTTATACTCTTATCCAGGGCTAATTCCAAAGACCTTTGTTTTAAAATGTTTGTTTGAAAAGAAGGTCCATCCAACTAATGGTGCTGGAACAACTGGATATCCACATGCCAAAAAAAACAAAAACAAAAACAAAACCCTAGACAAAGACTTTATACTCCTTACAAAAATTAACTCAAAAATGAATCACAGACTTAAATGTAAAGTGTAAAACTATAAAACTCTTAAAAGACAACATAGGAGATAATCTAAATAACTGGGTATGGCAATGACTTTTTACATACATTGCCAAAGTCACAATACATGAAAGAAAGAATCAATGAGCTGGACTTCATTAAAATTAAAATGTTCTGTTCTGTCAATGACACTATCAAGAAAATGAGGAGACAAGCCACAGACTGGGAGAAAATATTTGCAAAATACACATGTGCCACAGAATTCTTAAAACTCAATATTAAGAGAACAACCAACCAATTAAAAAACAAGCTAAAGACCTTAACAGACATCTCACCAAAGAACATATACACACGGCTAACAGGCATATGAAAATATACCCATCAGGGAAATGCAAATTAAATCAACAAGATATCATTGCACACGTATTTGCATGGCCAAAATCCAGAACACTGACAACACCAGATCCTGGTGAAGATGTGGAGCAACAAGACTCTCATCCATTGTTGGCGGGAATGCAAAATGGTTCAGACACTATGTCAGATAGCTTGGTATTTCTTTCAAGCGTAAATGTATTCTTGTCACATGATCCAGCAATCATACTCCTTGATATTTACCCAGAGAATTTGAAAACTTATGTTCACTCAAAATCCTACACTTGGGTGTTCATAACAGCTTTATTCATGATTGCCAAAACTTGGAAGCAACCAAAATGTCCTTCCTCAATAGGTAAATGATAAACAAACTGTGGTACAGCCACACAATTAACTATATTTAGCACTAAAATCAAATGAGCTATCAAGCCATGAAAAGACTTGGAGGAATCTTAAGTGCATATTTGTAAGTGAAAGAAGCCAATCTGAAAAGACTGTATGAGTCCAACTTATGAAATTTTGAAAAAGACAAAACTATGAAGACAGTAAAAAAACAGTGGTTGCAGGAGCCAACTATCATATGTGGAATGTACTTCCTTCACATCCACACACAGGGCCTGGATAGTGACCTTCCCAAGAAAAGAGTTCTCAGAAAATAGAAATATCTCATATCTTTACATATCCTCCCCTACTTCTAATAATCTTTCTCCAGGAGCCAAAACACAGTTTTTGTGTCCTTTTTCCATACAGATGTTAAACAAACTCCAGGCCAGGAAAGTCTTTCATGTGACAATTCAGCTGTTCTGAGAAGGAGTCAAGTAAACTACTGGCAGCGGATCGTGATGCTCCCCTCCAGACATGGACACCACCATCAGAGCAGTGTAGGGTGAGTGGAACAGGTGGGCGATGGGATGGAAAGTTAAGAGGCCAACTTGAAGTTCCTGCTCTCTCTCAGACTCAAAAGATCATTCAAAACTTCTCTCTGCATCTGGGGAGTTTGCAAAATGGGGGTGAGGAGAGTTGGATTTGATGATTGCTTCTAGCTCTAACATTCTGCGATCTTTCTGTCTCTTTTTCAGGCTTTTTGAGCTAACCCCACTGATTCTTAGGCCTGTAGGGGAGTTGGGGATTAATCAGTATCCCTTTCATTCTGGAATTATCCAGCTAAGTTCAGAGAAAGAAAGCAAGCAGTTCCAATCTGCTTGTGTAAATCTATAACATACATACCTACGTGCTTACAGACACAAATATTAGGTCTAACTATAAGTATGCATAGACTCATATAGGAAACAAAATGTCATAGCATTAGAGGATTGATATGAATGGTCTTCCATCTTCTTTTTGTGCTGACAAAACTGTATCTTTTCCCCCTCAGAAAAATTATTTTCCATTCCTTTGTTTTGGTTTCTTCTTTTTTTTTTTCTTTTTTGGTGTTAAAGTGTATTAATACTAATTATCAAAAACATATTGCATATAATTCCATATATATTACCCCTTTTATTTTTCATAAGGGCTCTATAAGAAAAACAGTCTAAGGTATTATTTTCTATATTTAACAGAAGAAGAAACTAAGATACAGATAAGATATGTGATTTAGCTGTATTCATGCAACTAATAAAGGAAAGAACTGGAATTTGAACCTAGCCCTTTTTTATGTATGATTCCTTATATTTACTAATATATCAAGTTGCAGAAAACAGAACATTTAAGCAATTATATATTTAAAGTGCATCTTCTTTGGTTCCATAAACTTAAAAAATCACTTTGATATGATGAGAGGAAAAAAAAATTTGATTTCTTCTATTCAAGAGAAAAAAAAAATGCCTTCATGTAACAAGGAAAGCCAGGATGCTAATTTGACCTGCAGATAAATTAAATATTTTGCTTGTAAAAGTCCACTGAAGTGATAACTCTGTGGACAATAAATGCATCATGAACCTTCACAGAGTTCTGCTCTGCAGAGTATGTTTGGATTACCTGTGCAGCTTGCAGCATGGCACTGGGCATCTTCTATTCAAAAAGGAAAAGTGTGTACCATCCTTAGAGTTTAAACGATTTTTCCTCTCCATTAAATTTCCTCCTCTTTAACATATATGTATTAGTCAGTGTTCTCCAGAGAAACAAACCAGTAGGATATATATATATATATATACATACATACATATATATATATATATATATATATATATATATGTATGTATATATATATATAATGAAATATATACAATATATATGAATTAGCTAGCTAACTTGTGCAATTATGGACACATGGATCCCACCATCTCCAAGGTGAGTTGGTAGGTTGGAGACCCAGGAGAAGTGATTGTGTAATACCAGCTCAAGTTTGAAGATCTGAGAAGCAGGAGAGCCAATGGTGTAGTTCCAGTCTGAAAATCATCAGGCTTGAAACCCAGGAAGAATTAATGTTTCTGTTCATGTTCAAAGACAACGAAAAAGCTGACGTCTCAAATGAATCAGTCAAACAGGAAGAATTCTCTCTTACTCAGGGTAGAGTCAGAGTTTTTCCTCTATTCACATATTCAACTGATTGGGTAAGGCCCACCCACATAAGTGAGAGCAATCTGCTTTACTTGGTTTACTAATTTAGATGTTAATCTCCTCCAAAAACACCCTAAAAAATACATAGAATAATCTTGACCAAATATCAGGACACCTCATGGCCTGGTCAAGTGGACACACAAAATTAATCATCACAGCATACTTAGTGAAGGAAGCCTACTGTGGATTGCCTGAGCTATAACATGTCAGGAGGAAAATTGGTTAATGTTGAAGTTATTTTACTCTATCAGTAGAGAATCCTCTAGAAAATCTCATGAAATAGAGCAAGCCTTCATACAGCTTTATTTCCCTTTTCCTTCTCATAACCACTATTATAAGCTGAAATTTTTAGAAGTTCACTTGTTCATTATAATGAAGGAAAAAAACATGGTAACAGTGACTTAAAATAACTTTTGCCTATAGTAGCTTCAAAGGATCTTTTTCAAAAGCATATTTTAAAAGTCCTGGGGAAAAATGTTAGCCTTTCTAGTTCTCATATACAAAAAAGTAAAATTTGGGGTGAGTGCTTTTCAGAATATAGTTCTACTAATATTAAAATAAATGAATCTATAGACTTGTAGGGCTTTCAGGTGGGATTCAGAGGATGTACAAATTCCCTAAAAACATAAGCAGAAATTTTTGTGTAAGGGAATTAGTTTTAGGAAATGATTTATTACTTTAGTTATATTTTCTAAGGAGTGTTTGACCCCCTCATAAAATGATATTTAAAATTTTCCATCCAATAATGAGTAATAGAGATAAGGCATAGAGTCTGAGCAGAGGGAAGTAGGGTGGTGAAGGTCACTCACAGATGGCACTATCTGAAGAGATTTTCTAAAACAGGCTGACTTTCTAGGCCATCTTGGGCTCTGCTCATGCAGATCAGCAAGGTTTAGAGGGCCAAAAAAAAAAATGGTGCCTCTAACTCTTTATGGCCTGTGATGCCTTGGGAGAGATTTCATACTCCAGTTCTTGAAACCACAGCTTGCCCCCAGGCTCTTGCCCACACTATGCTCACCCTGCTCCTACATGCAAACAGAGAACATCCCTCAAAAACCTCTGAGAGCATTCAGCAGAGTGTCAGAGAATTGGCTTAAAATGTGCTGCTCTGTTTCTTAATAGCTGGACCACATAGGCAAGGAGTATATTCTGTAGGCCTCAGTTTCCTTGGCTAAAAATTAGAGATGACTTGAGTTATTTCCTCAGATGGTTGTTGTGGACAGAAATGAAATAGTACACAAAAGGGATTTATTGCAGCAGTTAAAGAGAGTAGATTAGATGTGTTCATTAGCTTCCATTCCCTGCTGAACCCCCACTAAAATGACAATAAGGGAATCTTTTAAGAATATACCAATCCACAAAAAGAAAAAAAAAGAAAAGGAAACAACAGCGATAACGCTGGAAAGTTGATGGATATTGAATAATTTATCAGACCCCCCAAAAGCAGAATTCAAAATTAGCAGTGGATACTTTGAAGAAGTAATTCAATTTGCATGAAGAACTCTTAAAAACCTCCAGAATTGGTGGTGCTATGGCAGAAATGTTAAAAACCTCATGAATGAGTAGTATCTTTGGGAGGGGATTTATACTAGGCTTAACATAAGAAGAGTGGATAAAGTGTGTTCAGAAATCACATCTCAACCTAAGCAGTTTCCTCTCCAGGGAGTAGTGCCTACACGGGAGTGTGTTTTTGGATATTGCAATGACTACCGGGTGCTTTTGCATTTAGTGGGCAGGAATTAGCAATGATATATTTCTGCACTATATGTGACAATCCCACACAACAAAGAATTGTCCAGCCCTAAATGTCAATAAATATCTCCCTTTGAGAAACACTGATTTAAACTCTTCTCAGTTTCCTTCAGCAAATTTGCATAGGAAAGTAGTGACAACCTCTCACCCTATTAGAAGACTGAAATTTTATGCTCTGAATAAGGTAAGCAGTGGTATCTAGACAGGATAATGTCAAGCACAGTTGTGGGATGGTACACCATACTGCAGACCATGATGTTAGTGATTGTTAGAACTCCTAGCCTTCTTTTCCAACTTAACCACTGGATTTTCAGCCAATTTGCTGACCAGCAGGCAGAAGAACACAGGAGACTTTTCTGGAAAATATGATTAGTTCATGGGAAATTTTCTAAATGTGCTGACATAGATGATTGCTCAGTGAAACAGCTAAACTAGAATACACTGAGTGAACATTAGAGTTGATTCCTACCCAGTGAATTCAGAGGTTCCAGTAAGTATCTTAGTTTACCCTTATAAATGTAAGTAGGCAAAAAATGATAACCAGGAGAGAAGCCAGAATGAATAAAAACATAAGAACAAATATTTGGGAAAAGAGACTATGCAGGAAAAAATATATTTTATATATATATATATATATATATATATATATATATATATATATATATATATATATATATATATATATATATATATATATATATATAGCTTTATTATCCTGAGGAAAAAAGAAGATAAGTGTCCAGGTAAATTTGAAGAGATAATCTATGAAATAAGAAGAAGATAATTTAAAAGAACATTAAAAAACAAATATGAGCTTTAGGGAATAAAAATTATAATAGAAGAAGTGAAAATGTAATAAAATGATTGAAAGATAAATTTGAAAACAAAATCTCAGACAGAAGGTAGCAAGAGAATGTGATGAAAAATAATAGAGAAACAGCATGAAAAGTACAAGGCCAGTAAAGGAGGTCCAATATCTTCATAATAGTGTTAAAAAAAGAATGCACATAGAAAACAAAGAAAGGAATACAATAAATAATAAATCAAGAGCAATTCTGAGAACCAAGGAAACTAAGTTGCCGAGTTGAAAGGGCCCAAAAAGGGCCCAAGAAAACAAATGAAGATACACCTTTACAAGAACACAGCGTCTTGAATTTCAGAAAAATGTGGGCAAGCAGATTATTTTTGTTTCCAGCGAGTAATAAGTTTGTATACTAAAGATTGAGAATGAAAATGGTATTGGATTTCTTAAAACAAAATAAAACAAAACAAAAATTAAAATTAAAAGACCATAGTGAAATGTTTTCAAAATTCTGAGCTAAAATTACTTCCGACTTATGACACTATACCTAATCCCTATCAATCAAAAATGAAGGTAGAATAAGGACATTTTTGACATGTGAGATAGCAAAACTTTTCAGTCCATGATGCTTTCTTACAAAATGACAGCATAATATTCTTTACCAAAAACAAGAAAATAAACCAAAAGAGGAGATATGACATAATGGTACATAGATTCTGACACAACAGAGAAGCAAAGGAAATCCCCTGGATGATGGTGAAGGGGTTTTTGAAAAGACAGCTGGACAGCAGTTCTACAGGCCAGTCAACCAGACTGAAGCAAGTCAGAAGATGCATGGAAAGGCTGCTTCAAGAAGATGACACAGAGAGAATCCCTAAAGGATATTAATGTCTTGAAACAAAATTTCAGCAAAATGAGGAAAGGATGGAATCAATTAGAGAAAATTAGTTAAAAAAGAACTATAGTAGTTGGGCTTCCCTGGTGGCGCAGTGGTTAAGAGTCCGCCTGCCGATGCAGGGGACATGGGTTCGTGCCCCGGTCTGGGAGGATCCCACATGCCGCAGAGCAGCTGGGCCCGTGGGCCATGGCGCTGAGCCTGCACGTCCGGAGCCTGTGCTCCGCAAGGGGAGAGGCCACAACAGTGAGAGGCCCGCCTACCGCAAAAAAAAAAAAAAAAAAAAAAAGAACTATAGTAAACACAAGAGAAATTAGAAAATTATTAACTTAAGAGCAAACCAAAAAGGTACTTAATATTTAAATTATTTAATATAGATTTAATCCAAATTATGACATTATTTTTAGATGATGGAGATACAGGAAGAGTGTGTGTGTGTGTTTGTGTGTGTGTGTGTGTGTGTATATTTATTGAAGTATAATTGATTTATAATATTATATTAGTTTCAGGTGTACAGCATAGTGATTCAGTATTTTTACAGATTATACTCCATTAAAAGTTATTAAAGGATAATGACTGTAATTCCCTGTGCTGTATAATATATCCTTGTTGATTATCTATTTTAAAGATAGTAGTTTTTATCTCTTAATCCCCTACCCCTTCCCTCTCTCCACTGGTAACCACTATAGTTCTAGTTTCTATATCTGTGAATCTATTTTCATTTTGATATATATATATATATATATATATATATATATATATATATATATATATATATATATATATATATATTTGTTTTATTTATTAGATTTCACATATAAGTAATACCATACGGTATTTGTTTCTCTCTGTCTGACTTATTCCACTAAGCATAATATTCTCTAGGTCCATCCACGTTGCTGCAAATGGAAAAAAAAATCACTATTTTTTTATGAGTAATACTCCATTTTATATATCTATATAGTACATCTTCTTTATCTATTCCTCTGTTGATGGACACTTGGGTTGCTTCCATGTCTTGCCTATTGTAACTAGTGCTCCTATGACCTTTAAAGTGCATGTATCTTTTCAAATTGGTGAGTTTTTTGTTTGTTTGTTTGTTTTCGGGGTATATACCCAGGATTGGAATTGTTGGATCATACGGTAGTTCTATTTTTAGTTTTTTTAGGAACCTCCATGCTGTTTACCATAGTGATTGCATCAATTTACGTTCCTACCAACAGTGTACAAGGGTTCCTTTTTCTCCACACCCTCTCCAGCATTTATAATTTGAAGACTCTCTGATGATAGAATTTCTGATTCTGACCACTGTGAGGTGATATCTCATTGTGGTTTTGATTTGTATTTCTCTAATAATTAGTGATGTTGAGCATTTTTTCATGTGCTTATTGACAATCTATGTATCTTCTTTGGAGAAATGTCTACTCAGGTCTTCTGCTCATTTCTTGATTAGGTTGCTTGCTTTTTTGATATTGAGTTGTATGACCTGTTCATGTATTTTGAATACTAACCTCTTGTTGGTCATATCATTTTCAAATATTTTCTTCTATTCCATAGGCTGTCTTTTGTTTTGTCAATGGTTTCCTTTGCTGTGCAAAAGCTTTTAAGTTTAATAGGGTCCCATTTGATTATTCTTACTTTTATTTCTTTTGCCTTAGAAGGCAGATCCAAAAAAAACATATTGCTACTCTTTACGCCAAAGAAAGTTCTGCCTATGTCCCCTTCTAGGAGTTTTATGATTTCAGGTCTTATATTTAGGACTTTAATTCATTTTAAGTTTTTTTTTTTTAATATGGTGCAAGGAAGTGTTCTAATTTCATTCTTCTACATGTCCAGTAAGAGTATATATATATGAAGGCAAATGGGGTGAGAAAGATTGCTAAGATCTCATCTTCTTAAAGAATCACAAAGTAACTATATAAGAATATTACTTAGATATGTAGAAGAAAATAACAAACAAATCTATTAAAAGACCAAAATGTGGTTTTCTCTGGGTAATAAGAAATGTGGGCATGGAAAAAGGGTCAGAAAACTGCTTTCTTAATCATGAATTCTATAAAACTTTGTGCATGATTATTATGATTTAAAAAATAAAACTAGAAGCATGTAAAACATTGATAAAAATTCAATTTAAAAATTTAGTATAGTGCCTACACACTGTAAGCTCTCAATATTATTCCCATTGGTAGGAATAATTAAATAATTGTTAGGATTTGTTCTCTTAAGCATTTTAAATCTTCCTTTTTGGTACTACTTATATTCTCCATTTTCTCAGTAAAGACTTTTGTTCCATTGCAAAGTGTACTCTAATATACCACTGTCTAAATTATCACAAAACTCCAGTCACTCCAAGATTGAACTAACATGTTAGATAGCACTATACTTTATGTACAGTTAAAATGTTGAATTATTATTATTTTTGTGGTAAGAGAATAAGAAATGTGTTTAAGTAAATACTGAGCTAATACAAAGTGTGATCATAATGTAAATAAGATTCATCTTTTAATAATATCACCAAAGAATATTTAAGATATAACATTTTTGTGCATCAAATATGAAATAATATATTTCTTTTTTTAATCTTCACAACATTCTGTTTTAACCACCATGATTCCTATTTTAGCATAGAAATTATAAATAATATCATTAGATTATTTAATGATTTCTTTATACAGGACTATGTATTAATACTTCCTTTAAATTACATCATTTAAACCATTAAAAAAATAAACAGATTCTTATTTAGATGGCAAAGTAACTTGTCCATGCTCAAATCTAATATAGGACATAACCACTTTTATATATATATATATATATATATATATATATATATATATATATATAATTAGTTTCTTCTTTATAACAAAGTGAATCAGTCATACATATACATCTGTTCCCACATCCCTTCCCTCTTGCATCTCCCTCCCTCCCACCCTCCCTATCCCACCCCTCCATGCGGTCACAAAGCACCGAGCTGATCTCCCTGTGCTCTGTGGCTGCTTCCCACTATCTATCTACCTTACATTTGGTAGTGTATATATGTCCATGCCTCTCTTTTGCTTTATCACAGCTTACCCTTCCCCCTCCCCATATCCTCAAGTCCATTCTCAGTAGGTCTGTGTCTTTATTCCTGTTTTACCCCTAGGTTCTTCATGACAAATGCTCAACATCATTAATCATTAGAGAAATGCAAATCAAAACTACAGTGAGATATCATCTCACACCCGTCAGAATGGCCATCATCAAGAAATCTAGAAACAATAAATGCTGGAGAGGGTGTGGAGAAAAGGGAACACTCTTGCACTGCTGGTGGGAATGTGAATTGGTACAGCTGCTATGGAGAACAGTATGGAGGTTCCTTAAAAAACTAAAAATAGAACTATCATATGACCCAGCAATCCCACTACTAGGCATATACCCTGAGAAAACCATAATTCAAAAAGAGACATGTACCAAAATGTTCATTGCAGCTCTATTCACAATAGCCCAGAGATGGAAACAATCTAAGGATGTAACGACTTTTAAAACTATTATTTGGACCCTATATTTTATGAACTTTGTTCTGTGTATATACTGCCTACACTGCAACTAAGTCTTCAATTCTATCTTCTGGGGGAAAAAATCAGTGTTCAGTGGACTCTGTTCTCTCAAACAAAAGTATGGAAATGGTTTCAAGAACATATACCGTGATTCCAGTAAGAGACTTCGGAAACATAATTATAAGACTTTCATTAAATTTTTTAACCTTTGTAACTTTTTCTTCTTTTCTATCTTACACATGTTTTGCCTGTTTTTCCATAATGATTGTCATAAGGATCAAAATGGAAAACGGGCTGCTGAGAAGATGGAATCCCCCTGCACAGCCAGTTTCCTTGTATCCAGGTGAATCTTAACCTAATCAAAGTAATGAAATTAAGACATGATGCATTGAAATGTAATAGATAGATTGAATAAACTGATAAATCTTATTTTTTGTGTGTGTAGTTCTGATCTTTCCCTTAATCTCCAGATGCATTAGGTAGTCAATGACCAAAGGTGACTGACATTAGCTAGGTTATTCTGTCTACCTGGTTTTGTAGCGACTTCTGAAATGGATGTTCTTTGACTGGTGTTAGCATGTATTACAAAGATGTTCGCACACTGTGACCACACATATGCCTCTTCCTCAGCCTTACTTATCCTTGATCATCTAATCTTTCCCCTTCCAGTTCCATGGCTCCAAACAGCCAAGTAATGTGTCACTGCTCACATCTTTATGTATAAATTCTTACCTCAGGCCACCTCTCTTTCCACACATGGAATAGCCAGGTGTACTACACTAACCTCTGACTATTGATGGGAGGGTGGTTTCCATTCACCACTGTTTCTGTGGTGACATCTGAGAGGGAATGCATTGTAGTTACAGTCTGTTTTTGGTTTGTGTCCTTATACTGAGTCATGGCATGAGTTTATTTCTTATACTGTGAAATAAACTCAGCCTTTTTCTTCCCCTATTGGCTGGTCATATGGAGTTGGCCTCCTATAATCATAGGTGTGGGCTGAGGAAGAGACACTAGTGGAAACGTTGTGGGTGACACATGGGTCTGGGACATCTACTAATGAATCTTACTTGTGACCTCCACACCTGTTTATGACTCGCTTTAGATGTACTATTTCTATCTTAAAATGGATCAATATTGATAACACCAAATCTTACTAGTTCATGGTATTAGCTCTTAATGGGTACTTCTGGTCTCAACCCTACTTCATGACACATGGTGGTTTATCTCTTGCCTTATTTCAAGCCAGGAGATGTTTTCAAAAAGCCATATAATTCTCTCTTACAGCCAGTATGGTCTTGCACAATGTAGTGGGCTACGTTGTGATTCTTCTATCAGGGCTTTCCATGTACTCCATACAGAATTTGTTTCTGAAGGAGGTACTGCTTATATCATAGCCTAGACGTGCTGCAGAGTTCCTTCCACCAAATTTAGCATCCTTTAATGTCATCTGATATACACATCAAAGGAATATTCCAAAGTGTAGAGAATGTAGCTTCCAGAACCCAAAGACATCTGTCTCCTTGTTAGTATGGGGAAGTGATGAGTGTAATGATGTTTTATGCTCCAGAATATTGAGCCCAAATATATCCAGAAAAAAATATGGTCCAAAAGGATACATGCACTCCAATGTTCACTGAAGCACTGTTTACAGTAGTCAAGACAAGGAAGCAACCTAAATGTCCATCAACAGAGGAATGGATAAAGAAGGTGTGGTACACATATACAGTGGAATATTACTTAGCCATTAAAAAGAATGAAATAATGCAATTTGCAGCAACATGGATGGATTAGAGATTGTCATACTGAGTGAAGTAAGTCAGACAGAGAAAGACAAATATCATATAATATTGCTTATATGTGGAATCTAAAAATAATGATACAAATGAACTTATTTACAGAACAGAAACAGACTCACAGACTTAGAGAACAAACTTATGGTTACCAGAGGGAAGGGGGGGGAGGGACTGTTAAGGAGATTGGGATTGGCATGCACACACTACTATATTTAAAATAGATAATCAACAAGGACCTACTGTAGGACACAGGGAACTCTGCTCAATATTATGTAACAACCTAAATGGGAAGAGAATTTGAAAAATAATAGATACATGTATATGTATAACTGACTCACTTTGCTATACACCTGAAACTAACACAACATTGTTAATCAACTATACTCAAATATAAAATAAAAAGTTAAAAAAAGAATATTGAGCCAGAAAGACTTTACTGATGTGATAAATCTCTGAATCGTATGAAGTCCTTGTTAAGAACTGTAAAGGATTTGAGATTTTATCCAACTTGCAAGATAAAATTGTTGGCTTGTAACAGTTTTGTGGATACTAGATGAAGACACAAAACCCCTGAATCAGAGATGAAGGATTGTGTTACCAACAACCTAGCAACCACTGTGAGCAACATGTTTGCCTCAATTTTCTTTTCCACCAAAACCTATTGGGGTGATATGAAGGGACCCAGGTGAATGCTGTGCACACAGAAGGTTTGCATTATGACTGAGACACCCTGGGCTCAATGAACTGAAATCTTTTAAAATGAGTAGTAACCCTGCCTGACCTGTACTCCAGTGAGGACTCTGTCTTTATTATCCTGGACAGAAGACAGACATACCTTTTGCTCTGGAGAGACACTGCATTTTCCAAATGTTCTTGAAAAGATAGTCCAGAACAAATGTAGTCAGTACCTCTGCTTGTTAACATGCAGAAATGCTAGAGACCCATGGAGAATTGTCTCCCCAAAGGCCTTCATTGCACTTGCCACTTCTTGTTCATCTGGTCTGATCTCTTTGGGGAAAGACAAAGCATCATTACCATATATATTTCCCATGGTGTTGTAGGGTTGCTTTCCCCAGAGATCCAGTTTCTCTTTCAGTTAATGGATTACAGTTCAAAAGAAAAGGGGGCGGGGGGATGAAGTCTGAAATTTTGGTAAGGGAATCATGATTTTCTATTGAGGCAGCAGCCATTACCTTCCTGATTATCCATACTTGATTTTCTTTTTTTGTGTACCTTAAGCAATATTTTTGTTGATGGCCTATCTTGTCCATAGGTATGTCTTGCTCTATGAACCATCTCCATAGTTTTCTACAGATGCGGATTTCCTGGTTGTCACTATGACTTGGTTGCTTATTATAAAAATTGCACCCACTTTTCTTCTGTCTGTTGAACACTGACTGACATCTGACGTCTACTATATGGGGATCCTATCAACTCCATTGTTCAATGAACTCAGTCATGTAATAGCATCTCCAGTCATCATACCTGATCTACAGGAGGACAGCCACCACTGAGCTTCTTCATGATGCTGCGGTCCCTTTCACCAGTATACTCTTATTGTTTTGACACAAAAAGGATTTCTCTCTGGGTGTTCCTGCAGAAGATGGCCATCTTATAGTCTTTTTAGCTTTATGTAGAATATTCAATCTCTGAGCCTACTGATTTCTTTTTCACTCACTTGCCACGGTAGATTTGTCATTCCTATATCACTTTCTATGAGCATTTTACCCCAAGTTTCCAAAGGCCATTGTAGCAATGAGTTAGTACTGTATTCCAGGATCCTTTCCAGGTTGTGAAATCCTACATTATGAAAGAATGCTCCTATGTCAATAAATTCTCACTTATCTAACATTATGCTCTCTCCCCAAGAATCATCACCCTCAGGATCTGTCCCATACACACTTTTTTGACTCCTGCCTATATATGGAGTTATGTCTTTCAACTCCTTCAAGGTAAGATCCCTTTTCTCTCCTGGCAGTCTCAACATTTCTTTGAATAGGTTATATATATATATATATATATATATTGGTCTATTGGTCAGGAAAATAAATGAAGTAAGAGCTTGTCTTTCAAGGCAGAAGACTGAAGCATCTTCAGGTATGGGAGGAGTGGTAGCCTTTAACACAGAGGTGTGGGCAACTTTTAAAGTCCAGAAAATTCAGAGGAATCAGAGGATTCGATTTTGAGTGCATCAATTCAAAGCTCTCAATCCACTTCTCATTGACACACTACTTTTACTACTTTTCCACTAAGGTTGAAAACCCAGTTTTTCTATGCTTATAATTAAGTCTTAGGCCTAATTCTCAGTCTTTCTACTATTTATGACAAGGATGCTGTCTAAGATTTATGCTTAGCCTTTGTTGATGGGGATCACCCTTAGTTTTTCTTTGTCTTTCTCTCCACAGCATGAGTCATTAAATCCCATAGCTCTTATAATTTCCCTATAATTTTCAAACACTGCCAGTTCATTATTTCTATCAATATACCATCTCAGTTCGATACCTATAGAAGTTTAAACAATTTCTGTACTACCAAATCAGAAGCCACCAGTGCTTCTATAACTACTGCAGGTAGTGGAGTTCTTATTTCCAGATTACCTAGAACTCCAAAATCTTAATTTTACAAAGGTCTTCTTTTTTTTTTTTTTTTTTTTTTTTTTTTCCGTATGCGGGCCTCTCACTGTTGTGGCCTTTCCCGTTGCGGAGCACAGGCTCTGGACGCGCAGGCTCAGCGGCCATGGCTCACGGGCCCAGCCGCTCCGCGGCATATGGGATCCTCCCAGACCGGGGAACGAACCCGCATCCCCTGCATCGGCAGGCGGACTCTCAACCACTGCGCCACCAGGGAGGCCCCAAAGGTCTTCTTTTTAGGTGATTTGTGGTACCAATTGTCATAGGCTGGCTTTCAAGAAACAGACTCTGAGATAAATATTTTCCTATAAAGATTATTGGAAACTGTTCTCAGGATCAGTACTCATGTGTGAGTGAAGGAGAAGGATTTGACAAAAGTTGGCATATTAATTATTAGATAATGTATTGACTGAGTCTGTGGAGGACTCTGGGACATGGAATTCTTCTACAGAGTTGTTCAGATGTGGAGCAAGTGAGGTAGATTTTTGACCAGTCATTGGTCAGATGATTGGAAGGGGGCAAGACCTTGTGTGAGTTAGTCTCTTCAGAAGAGCCAATCCATGGAGTGAGGCTAAGCTAAAAACTTCTGTCAATCATCGACTCCCCCAGCCTTGGTGGGAGTGAATACTTTTTTCCTAAAGGGGAAAATCTGGGCAACACAACACAATATCCACAATGGCATTACTTAATCATATTCTATAATCTAAATATATATATATATATATATATATATATATATATATATATATTACAGAAGTAAATTAATGGATGACTTCCCATGTTCCTAAAAAACTCTACATGTCCACTTTATGCTCTGGATTCCATATCCTCTTGCTATCAAGAGAACTTTGTTCCTTAGTGGTTCTTCCTACTCCAGCATCATCACTTTATCACTAATCTTTATCCCTAATGACTGTATTATTCCAATGAGCATGCAAACATATTCTGGTATCTTCTACCTGCTGGCAATAATGAAAGAAAGAAAAAGAGAGAGAGAGAGAGAAGAGCAAATAGAGAGAAATAAAAATTTTACAAATCAAAAATTCACATGCATCCATTCCAGACATTTTCACATTTCTCTGCTAAATTCTTGAGTTTCTAAAATCTTATTCTCCTCCTCCTCCTCCCTTCTCTTACTCCTTTTTCACTCAAAGTACTCTGAAGAACGGATGCCCCTTCATGACATTGAAACTGCCCCCAAGCAGGTCTCTAACAACTAACGTAGTGCTCATATCAATGGCTATTTGTCTTTATTTATTTTAATTAGCCTTTTATTTAAAGTAGTTAACCACTCCCTTCTTCTTGAAATTCTTTCTTCTCTCCAATCAGTGACAATACATTCTCCTGGTTTTCCTTGTATCTCAATGACTAATTTTTTGAATCTACTTTCCTAGATAATCTTCTTGAGATGGATCACTAAATGTTGGGATTTCCCAGGGCTTAGTCTTAACAACCTTCTATTTGATATACACATTTTTATTTAGTATTTTTAGAACTATCATCTAATTATCTGGCTATAAATACCCTCTACATACTTTTAACACTCACATATCTGTGTCTAGATCAGACCACTCCTCTAAACTACAAAACTATTATTTTATCTACTTGGAACCTCTACATAGGTGTCTATTAAGTACCTCAGACACATGACTAAAACAAAACTGTTTTAAGCCATATAATTGTTCCTTTTAAAATAAATGTCTTAAGTTGATTAAGCCAAAACCTAAATGTCACCCTTTATTCTAATCTTTCCTTCACTTCCCATATTGAACTCATTTCCAAGCCCAATTGATTTGTCCTCCAAATCAAAACTAATATCTCCACATTTTTACTTGTTTTCTCTATGATCATCTTAGTTCCAGCCATCACCATCTCTTGGACTATTTCAATGAATTTTTCATCAGACATTTATCCTCATCTTTTACTCTTTGTAAATTACTTTGCACAGAAGAGCTGAATCATTTTGTAATTATAAAGCCTGTAATACTTTTTATCTGCTTAAAATCTTCCAATAGTATCTTCTTGCAATTAAAATAAAATATAAACTCATACCTTGGAACACACAGGTCTATATTATCAGGTTATGCTTATCTTTTCTGTATTATTATTATTATTTTTATTTTATTTTTTTGCAGTACGTGGGCCTCTCACTGTTGTGGCCTCTCCTGTTGCAGAGCACAGGCTCTGGACGCACAGGCTCAGTGGCCATGGCTCACCAACCTAGCTGCTCCATGACATGTGGGATCTTCCTGGACCAGGGCACAAACCCATGTTCCCTGCATTGGCAGGTGGACTCTCAACCACTGCACCACCAGGGAAACACTTTTCGGTATTATTTTGTGTCTCATTCTATCTTATTGACTTCTCTCCATTCAGATCCACACTGGTCTGCAGTCAGGGCTTAGATCACTCAGGGCCACTGCACTGGCTGTGCCATCGTTTTGGATGATCTCTCAGTTTTGACCACTACTGGCTCTATCTTACACATAATTCAGTTTCTGCTTAACCATCCAACAGAAAAGATCTATCACATTACTCTCTACTAAATTATGCTTTTTATTTTAGGCATTGCACTCATTAGCACCTGATTTTTTTTATTCTGTTTTTCTTTCTAATAAAATATAAGTTCAGTTAGCTGTTACCTTACTTGATCTACTTGCTGTTTCATCTTTACAGCTTTAGAACATCATGCACATAATAAGTACTCAATATTTCTTGCAAAAAAGAAATAGAGAGATGAAGGAAGGGAGGCCTGGCAGGAAAAAGAAACAATAGGAGAAATATAGTGTATTCACTAAATTTTGTCTGCTGATATTAGTTGCAGTAGAAGGCTAATGTAAGGTACATATCATTGCAGGCATCAAAGTATACTGGAGGGCTTCCCTGGTGGCGCAGTGGTTGGGAGTCTGCCTGTCGATGCGGGGGACGTGGGTTCGTGCCCTGGTGCGGGAGGGTCCTGCATGCCGCGGAGGGGCTGGGCCCGTGGGCCATGGCCACTGAGCCTGCGTGTCCAGAGCCTGTGCTCCACAACGGGAGAGGCCACAGCAGTGAGAGGCCCACGTACTGCAAAAAAAAATATATATATATATACTGGATTTTACTGCCTTATTTTTTTCCTCTGGAATTACTTTAAAGATAAGCAAAGAGGGACTATTTCTGGCAATTAACACATTATTATATTATGCATATAAATGTTACTATGCTGAATGAAAGCATTGGATATAACATTGCATTTAAAATACTTTTTTAAGATAAAACATCTACATTGAATGTTATTTTTTAAGTGTCATATTTCTGAGATAATAGATGATATTAATGTTTTTATTTCTACTATTACACTACCTGGTAAGTATGCTTAACAAATATTTGTTTAAAATCTAAATGACTATATAAACTTAAACAACTTATCCGAAGTTCACTCAATTTTTTTGAGATACTCTATATAAGTTTGATAATTTTTCTGCCAAATTGGTAAAATGTTTCTCTTCCAGGATAATACAATGATTTTTTTATAGACTGAAGGTCATGTGAGTAAGAACTATAAAGTTTGGACACACACACACACAATCCCTGGGATATAACAGTTTTTGGAAGTGAGTTAAACTTCAGAAGAAGGAACGAGCACCAGGTATTTTCTGTTAATACAGGTTCAGCAATAAGGAAGACTGATTTTGCAGAAAGGCAGCATAACTAAGTTTTCTTTTAAAGTCCTGACAGCTTTGTGTTGGCAAAAACCAAATGGGGAAACCCAGGGCAAGAGCAACCTCCAGAATATGGAGTAAAAATACTAGGAAGAAGGAGTTAGAGAAGGGTAATTCAAAAGTCTCTGTATAAACTTTAGCCAAATCTCGAACCACACATGCAGGGGCAAACTAAAATCATCTTTCATGTGAAACTAAAATAACTGAACTGCAATTTCTGTAGTCACAAACTGCAAACAAGACAGAGACTGCAGTTTGAAACTAACCAAGTTAATTGCCTTCTAAAACAAAACTGAAAACATCCACACTGATTGAAAGAATGTAACAGAATCTGTGTTCTCAGAAGCATAATATTTACAATGTCCAGGATACAATCCCAAATTAATCAACATACGTAGATAGAGAAAAAAGAAAATGTGACCCATTTCAGGTAAAAAGGCAATCAACAGAAGTCAACCCTTAGATAATATAGATATTGGAAATATCAAACCATGACTTTATAGGAGCTATCATAATTATACACAGTGAAGTATTTAAAAAACACTTGTAATGAATGAAAAAGTAGAAAACCACAAGAGAGAAAAAAATACACATTAGAAAAGGAAAAATTTAGAACTTCAAAATATAATATATGAAATCAAAATTGAGTGGATGAGCTTAATTGTGAAATGAATATGACACAGCAAAGAAGAGCAAACTAGAAAATAGACTAGTAGAAATTATCTAATATAAAAATGTGAGAAAAAAACATTGAACACCATTTTAGAATTCAAGACACTGTAGAAAAATATTAAAACCTGTGTACATGACTCTGAAAGAAGAAGAAAAATAAAAAAGGAAGAAAACTAGTCACATAAATAATGTCCCCAAAATTCTAAACTTGGGGGGAAAATAGAAATTTTTAGGTGCTTGAAAGTTACATAAACCCAAGAATAATAAATACGAAGAAGATCATACTTAGGCTTATCATAGTAAAACTGATAGAAATTAAAAACAAAAAAGAAAAGAAAATCTTAAAAGCAACTAGAGACAAACAACATATTACACACAATTAAACATCAACTCAAATGATTAAAGATTCTATGAAGGTTATGGGAACCAGAATAGAAGGAGACATAATATTGAAAGTGCTAGAAGAAAAAAAAAAAGTAAATAAAAAAGTTGCCAACCCAGAATTTTATGTCTATGGAGAATATCACTCAAGAACAAAGGTGAAATAAGATGATTTCAGATAAAGCAAAGCTCAGAGGATTCTTTTCAAGTAGACCAGCCCTACAAGAAATGCTGTCAGAAAATCTTTAGTCTGAAAGAGAAATAATATGCAAGGAAAACTAAAATATCCAGAAAGAATGAAAACATAGTTAAGTAAGTGAGTCAACATATTTTTAAAACAATTTTTCTCTTTATTTAAAATTCAAAAGACTGTATATATATATATATATATATATATATATATATATATATATATATATAATTTTCTTGTGGATTTTATAGTGAATATAGATATAACACATATGACAACTATAGCAAAATGATGGTGGATGGATCTAAGTAGTTACAATGTTGTTTCAATAAGTCAGTTAAAGTGGTACAACATTAATAGTCAGAATATGAAAAGTTAAAGATTCATACTGTAACATCTAAAGCAACCATTAAAAGTACTGTAAAGAGTTCTATCTTCAAAAGCCATAGCTAAATTAAGTTATAATTCTGAAAAATATCTATTTCAAGGGAAGGCAAGAAAGGGGTTGTGTATGAACAACAAGATAAAAAGCAGGGGACAATAGGAAAATTCATAATAAAACTGTAGACAAAAATTCAACCCATACTAGTGATTGCATTGCATATGCCATACAACAGTAAACCTGAGAAGGTTGAAATGTCTATATTAATGTAAAACAATATAGACTTTAAAGCAAATAATATTATGAGATAAAGAGGGACACTTCATAATGATAAAAGGTCAATTCATTAGGAAGACATAACAATAATAAATGTGTGTGCACTAACTAGCATTGCTTCAAAATACATGAAAGAAAAATGGACAAAATTAAAAGAAAAACAGGCAATTCAGCAATTATAATAGAATATTTAACACGTTTATTTAAGTAATTAATAGAAAAATCAGGCAAAATAATCAGTAATACAATATGATCTGAACACTATGAAACACCCTGACCTAATTTATATTTATGGAACTGTACACTCAACAACTGCAATATATGCATTCTTTTAAAATGTACATAGTATGTTTACTGAGATTAATGATACATCCATAAACTGGGCAATTACATGTTCCTTTAAGAAAATGTAAAATATCATGAAATATTGGAATGGAAGAAGATTAACAAAATAAAGAATTGGACAAATAAGTTACAACATGGATGGAAAACAAAATAAAAGAGCTTGGAAGTAAAACGTGAATGAAAAGAAAGACAAATATGGATATAAAAATTAATTCATATATGTCAGTCTTTGGGCTATTTCTCCACCTTGGAAGAAGACCCATATATTAAGTACAACAAACAAACAAAATACCTGGCCAGGACAGTGGATATGTTTTTCTTATGATCATTGACTTGCTTAAGGACTTATTAGTTTTTTTTATATAGTGTAGCTCCCTTTTAGGGGATATATTTTATTCATCTAAACTGGTCACTACTTTTTCCTTGTGTTTTTTCTCTACACACAGCACGGTGGGTCTCAAGAGGTATTTGGGAGTTATTGGCCAAATAGACGTATTCCAGCATCCTTCAAAGACTAGAACATAAAGAACATCTGCATAGTTCATAACATACTGACATTACTTCTCTGAATCTGTTTTTTTCTAAGTCATTCCTTTTATCTAGTTCTCCCCTTGTTGTGTGGAAATCATAACAGAGGAACAAATATAAAATATGTCAGCCAGGAGGACAACTTAAAAGATGTTTTTTAATGAGAAGGCAATCAGAAAGTGATTGTGAAGTCTGTACATAATCTTAATTAGAGCGTTTGTAACCATAACATCATAGCATGACTGATGAGGAGGGCTTTAATCTCGATAGCAACGAGCAGTTCTAAAGATTTCAGAATTCTGCTGCTGAGCAAGGCATTTATAGGTACTCTGAGAAAATTCAGGTGTAATTGTGCCTCATTTTTTTCATCAGCTCTATAGATAATAGCAAACTACTTATGTCTGATCAAGACACATTACATGTGTTAATCATACTAAATGGATGGACATGCCATTTGTGATAAATAAAGGTATCAGCCAATTGCTAGACTATTTTTTTCAATTGGAGATAGATAGATGATAAGTAGATAGATAATTATAAATCAAAAGACAATTAATAAACATGTATAATGAGAGGCTTATTGTCTCAATTCTTTCTCACAAGGCTTTTACCAAGCACTTACCCAAGGAGATATTCCAGAGGAACTCCTGAGTTTGGTTGCTTAAGGTATATGTATGTGATTTTCTGTGTAAATAAGGGGCTGAACAATATATACATTAATTTGGATTGCATACTTTTCCAACAGAGGTTTTTAATCAACTTCTCAAAAGACTCTGTTGTAAAAGCCTGATGTCTATAGTAGCCTCTGTGCAAAGTCAGATTCTAAGCCCCATACTTGTGTGTGCTGCCATGTATGTGTGCCACCTTGTATCAGTTATTATTTGCTGCCTTAAAAATTATCCCAAAACTAAGTGACTTAATAGCCGTTTTATTTTATCAAAATTCTGTGTCAACAATTTGGTCTGGGTTCATCTGGGGTTTTCTTTTGTTGGTATTTCCTGGGATCACTTATGTGGCTGCAGTATACTGGCAGCTCAATTACAGGATGGCAGGCTTAGGAAGACTCAGTTCTACATGGCTTCATCTTCCAGAAAGCTGGCCCAAGCTTCTTCACAGGACATCACCAGAGTTCAAGAGGAGGAGAGAGAAGCTACAAGGTTTTGGTGGCCTGAGCTTGGGAATCATACAACACTACTTTCACTGATTTTATTTGTCTAAACAAGTCACAAAGCCATCCCAGACATAAGGTGTGGAGGAATATACATCAACTCTGGAAAAGAGAAGTTGCTCATACATAAATGAAAATTTTGAATTCATCCTTGCCATTTACTGAACACAGAAATTCTCATTTTCCATAACCATGCCCCCCCCCGGCATAGTCACAGAAAAATTTCTATCAAGTTCTCATAGAACTCGATATGAGAGAAAATTCTACCAGCAGGAAAACATACAAAACAAACAGAAACTAAAAACAAAACAAAATATTTCTTAATATACCACCTGGACTACTCAAATTTAACACTTATATGATACAAGCTTTTAATTAAATTATATTTATTTGGACAATAGTGATCAAATGTATTGGAGGCTCAAATTCCCTTCTTCAACCTAAGCATTTACATTTTACAGAGTCAAACTCTAGACCTGTATATCTGTCCTGTAAGAAAACATATTCCTGACAAAAGACCTTCCAAGTAACAGTTGATTTAAATGTCTTTTCCTCTTGGTTCTGCCTGGATGCTCCTCTTTCATTGTACCATTTACTGCTTTCCACTGGGTTTACTCCCTATCTCACACTGATCTCTGCCTCCTAACTACTAATGAGACAAATTGTTTAAAGGCTGGTATATTTATTGCAAATAATTTTCAAATGCTTATTCAACATTTTTTCAAAGATCATTCTTTGAAGTACAAATAATGCATTGATAGTATTTAATAGTACAAGAACATACTTTTATTAATCAATTGTGGGAATTCTCAGTGCTCCACTTGGATCTACTTGGATCTCTTTTTGAATTTTTGTTTGATTTTGCTTCTAATGGCTTACACCTCTGATTCTTCTCAGAAGACTTTCCTCTAGAAAAAGGAGTTTTCCTGTGCTCAAAAAGAGTAAGGAATGCCTGAGAGTTTAAATCCTTGGGGCAAACCTTAGCAAATGACTCAATGGTATGAAAGCTCAGCTTCCTTACCTGTACAGGCAACAACTCTCAGGTGAACCTTACACACCCCAACCCCCATGTGGATCAGGCTGAATCATGTTCTGTAGGACTTTGCCTAAAACCATACTCTTGCTTGGCTTCCTTTCCTTTTCTTCTTGGCATCCTTCACTCTCTCACCTATTTCTCCTTGGAAGGCATTCCTGAAAAGATCACTTTGCACTTATCTCAGGTTTCTGGGTAATATGACCTAAGACTATGAACCAAAAATCCAAATCATTTTTTGAACTTAGAGAAGTTTATTCTTCTCAGCTTCATCATTTGTCACTTTTTCAGCTATATTAACCTGATAATACCTTTTTTTACCTCTTTACTTCCTTTCCCTACTGGTACATTAAGTTGAATTTCATGACCTGCACAAGCTTGTACAGAAAAATGAAAGCTTTTTTTTTTTTTTTTTAAAGTGGCATTAAAGAGCCTTTACTTAATATCAAAAATACTTGAGGGCGATTTCCAATATAGCACAGAGATTTGGTTATACCACATAAAATATCCACTGAATTATGTGTTATATCAGCACACGAAAAGTAAAGTAAATGCTAGAGATAACCATTGGGATTATTTTAGATACATGAAGTAATTCTTCAACCTAAAATATTTGATTCAAACACAGAATTTCCATAATTTTGCCCTTCCTAGGTCTCCATAGAAAATCCAACCAATGTTCTTACAGAACTGAATTGACTTCCCTATTACAAGTTCATTCCATAAACATCTGGTGCTTATTATGTGCAAGATACAGTTGGCCAAAATATGCTCTATCAGTACTTAGGCAGACCAGTAATATAAATCTAGAATATTTCTGGACTACTGCTGATAGGCTGTCAAACATAATTATATACGTTACTAACAGATGTTCCTAGCTCACGATTAATTCCATCAGTTTCTTGGCTGATCATTCATATAAAAGCATTGATTGAGTGCCTACTTAATGTTGAGTATTATGAAAACATTGAAAATTTGGGGTAGAAAAAGGTATTCCTAGCCTTCATGCTAAAATAAGCAATTAATTTAACTGAGAAATTAATAATATATAAACAATGATAAACAATCCAAATGAGGGTTCTGCAAAGCTCTTACATTCTTTGTTACTGATGATAAGTGTCAGAGTTCAGAATAGAGGAAATGCATTGAGGACCAAATTAAGGAATGTCTTACTGAGAATTAGAAAAGTGTTTTGAGGGTCTCCAGGAACACCCTCAGGCTTGAAAATTCTCTAGAGGTACTCACGTAATTCATAAAAGCTGTTATATTCATTATTATGATTTATTTCAGTGACACAGGTGAAATCAGAGAAGGAAAGGCACATGGGCAAAATCCAGAAGAACCCATATGTAATCTTCCAGGTGTCCCCTGCCAGTGGGAGTGCACTTAGTTCTCCCAGCAAAAATGCAACAACACGTGTGAAGTGTTGCCAGTCAGGGACACTAATCCATGTCCTGATGTCCAGAGATTTCACTGGAGTTTTTTCCTATAGGCATACATCTCCCAGGTGTCTACTCTCAGGGGCTCAGACTTCAGTCTCCACTTCCAGAGGAAAAACAAGCATTTACCAGATATCACATTGTCAGAATCAACTTATATGATTTAAGTGTTCTGCATGGCCCAAGTCTCAAGCATACAGACACAATCTAATTATCAGGCAGAATATCCCACAGGCTCAGAGATTATCTCCCGGGAGTTAGCCAAGGGTCAGTCCTGAAGACAGGCTTTTCTCTGGAATGTCCAGGGTTTGGAGCAATGTAGGTCTTCTGAGCTAATCCTTTCCAGCCAAAGTGTTTGGAAAGAAAAGCTCACAAATCAAATAGCACTTTCAATTTAAAGCATTTGTTTCAATGTCCAAGTCACTACATATTCCACTTTCAAGTGCATATTCATCAGCACTCTCCATTTCCTGGGAAAGAAAAATGTAACCTTTTGCAGAAATCAGTTATGGGGGTAGATAGCTGTGTGTTTGGGGTGGGGAGCAAGGTTGGGAAATCAGCTGATGTTTTTCTTATTTGCATGTGATAAAACTTTTGTTAAATTTGAGCTGTTTTATGATATCACTTATATCCTACTTACTCTATCTCATCAAATCTTGTTTTCACTATGTAGTGCTTTTTGGAGGATGGAACATTGTGTTTAGCAAGTTGACATGTTGTCAGGGATGAAAATCCAATGTGTGGGGTACATGCAACAAGCTCGTTTGACTTTGAAATGTGCCACTCTAAGCTGAATTCTAAGCTTGTCTTTATTTTCTGGTCTTTAAAAGTACACCACAAATGCTATTTGACAAAGAAAAGATAGTCTATTCAGTAAAGAGAAATAAGAGTAAGAAAGTCCTGGCGTCATTAAGGAATGTACACATTTTATAACCAGTTTATAACTCCAAACACAGGAAATGGATTCTTAATTAATTAATAAGACTCTAAGAAGAAAAAAATTAAATATAGCAATTTTAATAGTACTATTTAGGTTAGTGTAACTCAGTAAACAAAGAATCAATAAATGAAAATATGTCAAGCATCTGGTATGCCTTTCATTTGATACCTGAAAAACAAATGGCAATGTAAGTTGGCAGCATTTTTAAGGAAGTAATACATCTCCCATATGAGATACTAACCACACCTGTTAACTGAGAAAATTAGAATGGTATAAAATTATGAGATGTCATTTATTAAATTTATTTTCATTGTATTAGTCGCACTTATACATATTTAAAGGATATATGTGCTGTGAATATATTCATTATTTAGTAAATACACGTTTCAATTTGCACATGGAACCACATGAACATGGAGCTTTATTTCCACAGCCTACCTGGAGTCTAAAAACCAAAGTATAGAACCAATATCTTTGGTTAATCTACCTAAAATAACACTTTTCATTATTTATTTTAAACTTCAGTGCATAGTGTCTTTAATTGAATTAAGTTCTTTATTTTTATTTTTTATTTATTTTTATTTTATTAAAAAATTAACATCTTTATTGGAGTATAATTGCTTTACAATGCTGTGTTAGTTTCTGCTTTATAACAAAGTGAATCAGCTATACATATACATATATCCCCATATATCCTCCCTCTTGCATGTCTCCCTCCCACCCTCCCTATCCCACCCCTCTAGGTGGGCAAAAAGCACCGGACTGACCTCCCTGTGCTATGCGGTTTCTTCCCACTAGCTATCTATTTTACATTTGGTTGTGTATATATGTCCGTGCCACTCTCTCGCTTTGTCCTTACTGTCCCATAAATATGTGAGATTTAATACTGACTTCACGGCTTATATTATGCTTTAGTTCTATCTGGTATTTATTCTCTTTCCTTTATAAATTCAAATACTAGTTAATAGTCAAAATGCAAGAGAAGACCTATCACCTTCAGGATACCCTACTGGATTATTCCATCTTTCATTGACATTTCTTTAATGTGAATTCTTATAAAGGATAGAGTCTATACCATGTAATTTAGCAATTCTTCTTCTTGATTTTTAAACATTCACCATTGTTTTGCACATTGGTCTTCTTTAAAATCTATGGCATATGTTTTAAGGTCTTTAACTATAACTTCTATTTGTTATGTTTTCCCTCTATTAATAACCAATTTTATTCCCTGGGCAGAGAATTATTGCTTATCATATTACCATCTATGAGGACATTCTTATAATATATTTTTTACAAGTATCAAGTCTTCTGGTTTCTCTCACACACCCTTATCTAGAATCTCCTTACTTTGGAATCTACTTTTCCTATAGGGATTACACTTGTTTTGTCTTCTCCAATGGTAATCTCAGTCATTGATTTCCCATTATGCGTCGTCTGTATTCTCCATTTGGAATTTGATTTTATTGCATTCAATGGTTTTGCATACAAATTCCATTTCACTAATTTCATGAAAGTAAGTAATGCACAGGGTCAAGGACAGTGTTTTATGTTTTGCAGTATTACCTGTAGCAACTAGCACCGTTAAGTAAGGGAAGAGTGCACTGAGATGTCAGTCAATGCTGATGAACAGATTCACTAAAACACAGTGGTGAGGATTACATTTCATGGAACATCAGGTGAAATTTCACTTTTTTTGTTAATGATAAAAGTTAACATCATCTTTTAAAATCTATTTAATGAGGCTACACCAAAGAAACTATCTAATTTCTTGGTGGGTACACATTCCTCATGTAGTGCTGAAAATAAGCAGAGAAATGTGTAATTGTTTCAGAGAATCCTTCTTTTCAATATTTTCTCAGGACATAAGGACAAAGGAGAAAATCATTCTTTTAGATAATAACTTGTATTTTCTATATGATAACATAAGAGTGCTTTAGACCTGGAAGTTGGTGAAGACTTCTCCAGCCAGGAGTCTGTCTTGAGGATATTTAAGACATGAATTCTCTGGTGAAGAGGAGCTGTGATTGCTAGCATTGTCACAGTTCTTGGATATGTCTGTGTCTTTTTCACACAGCAAGATGGTTTGTCAGTGTGTTGTGATTGTGTGTAAGGAGGCGCCTCATTACTGGTCTGCATGGAGATGAGAAGGAAGTGAGGGAGGCTGATGTGGTTTGCATTAATTACATAGCTATCTTTTGTTCTTGCAGCCATCCAAGCATATAATAACTTAAGTAGAGTTTCAGTTAGTTAGAAACTTCAGCCCCTTGTAATGTTTTGGCAAGCCGATTCCCTATTATAGCACAGTCAATACTTTTGTGTAAAGTCTTGACAAGGAGCAATAATGGCCACAGACCTTTGTTTTCTCCTGCCACTCAGTGACACTGGAATATTATCAGTGTGCACACAAAAGAGAGGAGGTCACCGATTGTGCCTTGGAGCCAGAGTTAACTCCTCTAATCATTTAAATCTCAGATACTAGTTGATTCTTTTTCCAACCAGAAATTTGATCCAACAAGAAATATGGTACACTAAGTATGGGAAAGAGGCCCAAACATTTTTATAAAGTATATTAATAAAAGTGAACATAACTTTAAAAAACTTCCTTCACAAAAGGTATATGGTAGGTGTTCAAAAAATCATTGGTTAATGGAAATTTGACTCAGTGGCATAATATAGGGAATGGTAGTCTTTTCCACTCTGAAGGATGTTGGCACCCACCGAGTTTAACAACAGTGACAGTAAAAGATATTTCTCTCAAAAAAATAAATAAATAAAGTAGTACATTGCTCAATATGTAAACAAATCTCTTTTAAAATTTTGAAAATTGACATTTACCTTCTTCCATTGTAGTATAGCTTAAGTTTTTATTGGGAGATATAAATAAGAGAATTATACCTGAAGAGAGCAAAGGTCAACTTTGAAAGTGAAAACTTATTAAACTGAGAGACCTAAGGAAGTAGGGTCCAAATGATAATTCTATCTAGATATAATAACAACAATGTATGGCATTTGTATAGTCTCACTGTATCAGAGAACCTCAAAGCGTTCATCAAATGAGAGTTAACAGTGATTAATTAACCCATCTGGCCATCCCCTCTTTGTTGCTCTAAAAATTGAGCAGCAGTTTCTCCATTAGAGACATTTTTAATTGCATTTATTACACTAATTAAACATTCCTTGTAAGTGCACAGATGTTAGGGCATAGCATCCATTTCCCCCAGAATGGGAAATTATCACCTCCAAGCTGAAAGGTTAAACTTGAGACACTTATTAGCACTTTGAAAAAGAAATAATTGAGTCAAATTCTAAAGGGAGAAAAATAAATAGCTTTGGAAAACCTAATACTTCAGATCCACATAAGAAATGAAAAATTTCAAATATATACATCAATCAAGACATATTTATTAAGGGTTTATTATGTACAAAGCATTGTGATGAAGAAAGTAAGGATGGCAGATAAGCAGAGTCCACACTGAAGCCCAACTTTTAGGGGAGGAAATGCTAATTTCAATATTGTATTTCTGTCACCAAGTACATCCCCAAAATATATGAGGCAGCTTATAAGCTAATATGATCAAATAAAGCAAATGAAGAAATGAAGACCTCTGGGGGCAGCATGAGCTAATTTAAAAATATTTAAACCCTCTAGGGAGAATATATGAAAAGCATGAAAGAGTTGGAGTCAACACTTCTAAGTCTGGATGTTTTTTATGAGTGTTTAATTAAATTATCCTCTTATGGTTATGTTGGGACACATTTATCAAGATTTCAGCAATTACTGGTTATTGTGATCCTAGCCAGTTGTAATGTGCAAAAAATAGCTGTCTTTGATCCTGAACTTTGCAGGAAATCAGAGAACTGGAGCACCTGTCCAACCAAGATGCAGTTGGAATCACAGTCCCTGCTTTAACATTGGAAAGTTTTCCCACAGTAGCCAACCTCGGTTCCCCATTCCCCTAATTAATTCATGGAGAAGCAGCATAAGAATGGACCAGTAGCTTGTTAGAAATGAAAAATCCAAGGTTCTAGCCAATACCCACTTCATCAATGTCTACATTTTAACAGAATTTCCAGATAATTTACACACTAGTGATTAAACTCCACAACAATCCCTTACTTTTTTTATGTGGGAAGTGGAAGCATTTTCTGATTTGAGAATGTAGGAGAAAAATCTGAAAGTGCTTGGCTCAACTCTGCACTGTGCTTTTGGTGCTCCTTCCTGTGCAAAGCATGCTTTCTGGTCTGTATTTCACCATGATGTCAATGTCTTGAGGCAGGCTCCTGCTAAGGTCTGTAATTAATCAGTTCTGTCTTGCTGGATGGGGTAAGTATAGTATTAAGATAACTTATTAAGAAACCAGTGTGGCCACACAGCTAATCCAAGTGTTCTAATCAGTTTTGTGAAATGAAGTTGATAATTTTATTCTATATGTCTGATTGTTAGAGAACAATCTTAGCTTCTAGCAAAAAGAGTTCCAGTGTACAGATTTTTTAATTTATTTGTTTTTTTTTTCTTTGAAATATCTCATAACTCAGCCCCTCCTCTACAATTCTGTTCTGACTGCCTTGGTCCACACACCTTCATGTCATGGACCTTTCAACCATTTCCCACCTACAGTCTCCTTCCTCTCCAATCTCAGTAACAGCATGTTTTTCTTTCTAAAATATGGAACTTATTTGACATTTTGGTTTTAATTATTTTTTTTCTTTTGCTTACAGCATAGAAGTTTCTATTCAAAACCTTTAAGTGATCCAGCTTACTTTCTCATCTCTTCTCCCGTCATAATGCCAAATGTGCTTTATTCCCTAGATACATAGGACTTTCTTGTGTTCCCTCAATATGCTAGGAATCACATTCAGAACCTATACCTTTGCTCTTGTTCTAATGACCTCCAACCCAGTCTTTATTATTAAGATTTTTTCAAAAGTCACATCCAGCTCCTGTATCCTATTTTTTTTTTGCATGCTCAGATTAAGTACAATACTATAAGCAAAACACTTAGCATAGTGTTTACCCCTAATAGCCTAATATTTGATAAAGTTTAGTTCTCTTTTCTTCTTACCTAGGTGCTTATCTGTTCTTCTAGGATGTGAAACTTGTGATGATAAGCTATATATTTGTCTTATTGAAGTATACTTGATTTAAAATATTATATTAGTTTCAGGTGTACAACATGGGGATTCAATATTTTTATAGATTATATTCCATTTAAAGTTATTACAAAACAATGGCTATACATCCTTGTGCTGTACAATATGTCCTTGCTAAAACCCATACTTCTCTCTTGCCCCATCCTTTTCCTTCTCCCCAACGGTAACCACTAGTTTTTCTGTATATCAGTGAATCTATTTCTGTTTTGATATAATCATGTTTTATTTTTTAGATTCGACATATAGGTGATAACATAGAGTCTTTGATAAGTTATACGTTTTTTAAAAATTTTTACAAGTCTTTCATATGAATGAATGAAAGGATGAATATGTGGATGAATGAGTGTATGAATGAATGAATGCAGTAGGCTTAGTGTATTTGTTTTTCTCTCTTAAATTGACAGGATGTACCATTAATGTGTCTCTGTATAGAGATATATAAACACCATTCCCTCATTTCACAAGTTTGTCATCTGTGCAATGATCAGACCACAGAGAACTGCAGGCTTCAAGTCAGCCTCTTCTCACAACCAGCAGCAGCATGGGGAGTTCACATTTCAGTGGTTCTCCTTCACTGAGCAGATGCTTCAAATGAGAGCGTATTTAAATCTAGCTGCTTATAATTTACATTGTATTAGCCTAAATAAAAACATATGCATTATCAAAAGTAAAATTAAATGATCATCAACTTAATTAGCTACTTTGTTGTTATCATTGAGTTTCTTGCTTCAATTGCATCAGTGCAAATTAGCAAAAACCTTAATTTGTATAGAAATCAATATACTCATTTTGACCATAATGCATTCATATCTTCAGATTGATATCATTTAAATGAAAACAATGATAAAATATGGTTAGATTTTTGCTTCAGACTTAGAAACCATAGAGTTTAGGACTACAGCCCTTACCTGTTACAGGGTGATCACATTGAGGTCCAAAGAACAGCTTGTTCAAGGTCATTCTTCAGCTCTGACATGATTTCACAGGAATAAGAATTTGTACTTACATATGGATATATGCACTTGGGCAACTAAGAAACAGTATTTCTGTGATATTTAATGAAAACCAGAAATATATGTTAGTGTGGTATTATTTACAGAAAAATCAGGGTTTTTTTTCTGGAATAAGTAATAATGAATGAGTTAGGCAACTAGGGTTTTGACTCTGGAATTTCTGTTCAGCCCTTGAGCAATGATCTAACTAATGGAGAAATTATTTTACTCATTCATTTTAATTTTTTCAAACATGATCTTTTTTTCACTTGCTTTTGTCTTTTACTATCAAAAGCATAGTCCAAGATCCACCTCCTTTTAGACCTTCCTAATTATCTATCCTTCATTAAATTTCTCCTCCAATTTTATAGTACATAGAATCTGAAAAACACAAACAGCTTTTATGTTCACTTAACAAGTATTTACTGCTCAATCACTTTGAACAGGTGTTTTAGAGGAACTATAGAAACCAATATTCTGTGCTGTGAAACAGTATTTTTTAATTGATTTATGTGTTACATTGGTCTTCTAACTTTCTTTAAAGAAGCATATCTTTTTTATTGCCACAATACCTAACAGAGAGATGAGTCCAGTTAGAAATCTGATTGATTAATTCTGTCTTCCCTGTCTAAGGCGTTTTAAACATTGGTGGTACTTCCATGCATCTTACCATGAAGCTCAATTAAACATCAGTGATAAATTACACCTCTTCCTTACTTTTTTTTTTTCCTAGAAAAAACCTCCCACTTAATCTCTTGACCTCTGTTTTCTCCTCTGGATTCTACTGTCCCTATGCCTTGGCTTCATACTGAGTTTTTGACATCTGCTTCCTTTCTCTCTTAGTTTGATAAAAAATATGTTCTTCCATTTCTTCCTTTACTAATGGCATGTTATCTGCTGTGTTCTTTATGCTTCCCATGTCTTCTTAAAGGCTTGTTTAGGAATGTTTCCCTTTGTGAAACCTAATCCATAGAATCCCCATTTGCTTGGTTTACCCTCACTGGTAACAGTTTACCAATTTCTACTATTGACAACCAGAACACAGAGATCAAGATAGATTGATGAGGGAAGATCAAGGAATGAAAGTATTTGTAAATTCATATTTTTATTAAATCTAAACTTTTTAGGAAGGAGAATATTATCAGTGAGAACCAAAATAATATATATTGAAAATTCTAGGAAAAACAGTCTAACTAGACAGTATAATTGTGTGAAGGACTTAGTAGTCAATGTTGAAAATGTGGGCTGAAGCCAAATGATAAAAGCTTGGTCATTCTCTGTGTACCCTCTAAAATATGGCAAATTCTTTGTTCATTGAGGGCTGTTTCCTATAAGTTCACCTATTACCTTAAACTTTCAATCTGGCTTTGTCGACCTTGAAGAAGATATTCTAAAATTTTGAATTATTTGGAACATGGTTTGCTAATTATTTTCCCTTTTTATCTTGTAGGAGTGTGAAGATGATTCTTGCCCTGATTCACTGTCTCACACTGCTTCCTTATTTTTAGAACAGTAGTTAATAGCTACAATGCAATCTATATTACTTTACTCTGTATAGCATATTCCATACAGGCAATGTTACAAACTACCTTTTTCTTTAAAAAATATAGTAACCAAGTTAAATAATAAATAATAACCCAGAGAGAGGAAAAAAGTGAATGTTGTGTACAGAGAGGGAAAAATCGGCTTCTCTATATGACTTGAAAGGAAGTTAGGGTTTTATGAGGTAGAGGTCCAGGAAGATCATGGGATCATTGGAATATCATGGGAATAACCACTCTTAGTTTTCAAGCTTTCTAGAATCATCCTAATTTTATTAAGGTAGTTTTACAATGTCACCATGAAATGATGAGTTTTTCAGGGAATATAAGAATTTGCCAATAAAGCAACATTATATTATGCCATAGGAAAATAAGTGGGCCTCAATTTTAACTCTGAAATTTGAGTAGAGAATATACTTTTGTGAAAGATATCAACTCTTTTAAAATGGCATATTGTGTAGAACGCTCTTGTATGAAAAAAATACATTTAGGACCAAACGTAAGATCTAATAAATATACTAAATATATGGAATGGAGAATCATCATTAATATTGTTCCAAACAATGTATTATTGTAGAAAATCATGTTCAGGGTTTTTACCTGCTCAGGTTGTTCTGGAAGCCTATTATATCTCTCCATTCCAATTTCTGAAGCACAAATTCTATCCATTCTTTGAGGTTCAGTTCACCTGTAGCATCCTCTGAGATGAAGCTTCCCAAAACTTGTAATTGACCTCTCACGCCTAGTGCCCCATCCCCATTTATATTATTCTTTTGAGGACTGTCTCTATTGAGCTTTGTATGATTGCTGTTGTTTACTTGTTACCACCCCTGTTGGAGGCTCACCACTAAATTCCCCAAAGTACTTTATACATATTTATTTTTCAATGACTCTTCATCTATTGAAAAATCAGCCAGACAGTACAGAGTTCAAGTCCAGTAAGTGATGGGATAGGAAGACTTGAGAATGGAAGCAGAAGTTTTGATCTAATGATCACACATTTTAAAAGGTAATATCATATTCAAAAGGTATTTCATGGCCGTTGAATACATTCACAGAGCGTGCATTTCCACCTGTGCCATGGTTGTCTAGGCAGAAAGCTGTTGTATATTTCTAAGTCCTGATTCCTAATTTATCAAAACATTAGTCAAGAGCTAAGCCAGTCAAAATTCTCATCTATGAAATACTTTAGATATAAGTAGAATGCATGGTTTTTCTCTCATCTTCACCCAAGACAGACTGCCTGGAGTATTTGATCATCCTCATATTGTCTTTTCCATTCAGGTTAGACTGTAGAAGAAAAAAGGAAAAAATAGTCTAGGATTTACCATCCGTACACTGCAAATGTAAGTCCTGACATATAATGTTCAGTTTAAGGTAAGTATAATTTAGTCATTAAACTTGGATCCTTAAGTTCAGAGTGTCCTATAGGAGAGGAGGGGTCTATTCTCTGTGTTATGTGCTTGCTTCTGATACAGATGATCAAATGAACAATTTCTATCTTGCACATTGGTGTTTACATTTGTTTTCATTTCATAAAAAAAAGAGTAGAAGTATCTTCCTCCAATTTTAAGCTCCTGGAGATCAAGTTTTGCCACCTTTAACTTGTATTTCCAGGGCCTAAGAAAGAATATCATGTAATTGGCATGGACTATGCTAAGTGAATGAATGAATAAATGAGTGAGTATGCAACTCCTGAACTCAACTGGCTATGTGATCTACTTCAGTGATTGCTGGGAGCAGAAAAAAGCACCCACAATGTCTAAATCATTCCTCCCTGTTGGTCCCATTGTTCCCATTCTGCCATCTTTGGGTGAACAAAGGGAGAAGACCAGCACCAGGAATGCTTCATGCAGAATGAGCAGGATAGATCTATTTCTAGGTCATCAGTGAGTTATATGCACATGGGAAATAACCAGGCGGTTGGTACCTAAAGGCTATGTTAGAATGTGTCAGACTCTAGGAGCTGCAACCACTCAGAAAAGGGAAGTATCATGCAGATTGCAGGTGAGGAGAAGTTTTAAGTTTCACTAAAGGAGGAATCAATGGCAGTGCTGCTTCTTTTTTAGCTCTATGACCTTGTTTACTAATTGAACCATTCCAATCTCTTTTTTTCTTATCCATGAAAACAGTAAGATGATACTTGATGGAAGCTTATGTGAGGATCAATGAGTTAGCTTATGTTTATTTTATTTATTTATTTATTTTGAGGTATGTGGGCCTCTCACTGTTGCAGCCTCTCCCGTTGTGGAGCACAGGCTCCGGACGTGCAGGCTCAGCGGCCATGGCTCAGCGGTCCAGCTGCTCCACAGCATGTGGGATCTTCCCAGACCAGGGCACGAACCCATGTCCCCTGCATTGGCAGGCGGACTCTCAACCACTGCGCCACCAGGGAAGCCCTGAGTTAGCTTATGTTAAAGCACTTTGAAAATCATAGAACTAGTTAGGATGTAACTGGTTATTACACATTTAGGAGGCTTCACGGAGGGTCAGTGAGGTCTGAATATGCATAAAGAAGGTAGACATGTGTTGGAAGCACAAGAGTCATACATAAGAAAAAATCTAGAGGTGCAAATAAGTCTGCAAGTATGTAGAATTTAGGAGAGGGGTATCCTAGTTTTTACTTAGATAGAGGATGTTTTAGGTATAGTGAAAATTATGGGGTTTTTTTTTTCACTTATTTTTTACCCATCTGCTCCCCCAACCCCTCCAATACATGGAAGGCAGCATAGTTAGATACACAGAAGGCCAGTTTCTGTCCCATTGATGAGAACATGGGTCACTATTACTTAGTAAGGCAATTGCTCTGAATCCTTTATCAGCCTGGGTTATTCAATCCAGCTCTATTTAGAAAGAGAAATGCAGAAGAGAAATAGTGGATTTTCCATCCTTGAATAGGTGTTTTGTCAAAGACCCAAACCTATGGCAGAACAGTTATAATGATTTTCCAAATCCACTCTAGGCTTTTCCATTAGTATTCGGTTTCTTCTTATAGAAATGGCTCCCAATTCAAATAGAAGTAGTTGAAAAAGTTCCCCCAAACAGGAAAAATTCTTCGTGAAGCTTGAACATACAACTTTTCATAATTTATTTTAGAATAAAGGTAGGAAAGCTACAAAGTTTATATATATATATAAACTTGCATAAAAGGGAGATTTCTCTGTGACACAGTGACCACAAGTATTTTCTGAAAGAAATTTTGTTTGCTATTAATAAAGGAGACCAGAAAGAAGAGTATGTGTACATATGTGCCTGTAAGTATATATGCATGTGTGTGTGTGTGTATGTTGCCAGCAATGGGACAGAGAAAGAAGCAGATATATCAGTTGCTGGAATATAGTGATTTTTAGAAAGTAGAGAAAATACATTTAAGACAAGAATCACATGCTTGTGATTTGCTGCAAACCTTCTTCCCAGCACATAAGGAGGTAAGCATTTAACAAATATACAAGGCAGCTTAGCCTGGCAGAAAATAATGCCACAAGAACACTAGGATGATATCTAATTAACATCTTGGGTCAATCATTAAGTCTGTCTGATCTTCAGTTTCCTTACCTATAAAGTTATTATAGTAGTATCTACTCTTACCTATTATAATAGGTTATTTTGAATCTCAAGTAAGATATTGCATAAAAACATCTGTAAATGATAACAGATAGTCATATTTAAATATTGTTATTTCTGGGTGTATCATCATTTGCTGAAATCTCACTCACAACAATAACACATAAAGCTGGTCTTTGAAGGTTAAAATGTAAGAGAGAACAATTTGGTAAAGCATACCTTAGATAGTTGTGGTAGCCAGACTACAAGATAGCCTCCAATGATCCCTGCTTTCAAGTATTCATAATCTTATGTGTTGCCATTCTCACTGAACTAGAGTTGTTCTGTATGACCAATAGGTTAATGTTGAAGTGATGGTATGTCACTTTTGCAATTAGGTTAGAAAAGATATTTGAGTGTCAGATATAGTCCTTCTGATGCCTTATGTCTTGGATGCAAACATGAAAGTTCCTTGTATAAATGATAACAGCCACCACTTGGCTGAGGACTTACTGTGTACCCAACCCTATGCTAAGCACTTCACAGATATTGCTTTATTAAATCCTCACATCAACTTTTATGGAAAAAGTGAGATTGGCATTAAGCCTTCCTGTGCATCTGTGTGCCATTTCTGTATTAGATCTTAACATTTGGTTAATCTTAGGACTCAAGGAGGAGTCTGTATTCAGAATTTTGGCCCTTTTCCACTAGGGCCTGTTCAGCTGAGGAAGTATCTGTGTGGACAAAGAAAAATAAAAGTCCCAATCATATAACATGAATTCAAGAATTGTGTTGCTTTTAATAGAAGGGCTATTTGCCCCAAAGGAGTTATTAGAATGTTAGAGAAAGGTAAGGTCACAGCTTCTTGAGACACAGTTTGAGCTGCCCAGAGAATACCTTCATTAAGATAATTCCAAGATGGAAAAGGGAAAACAAGAAAGATATGTGTCTTGGAATAAAGACATGCAAATACAAACACATGTCCACACATACAATGCCTTTATTCCCTTCTTCTCTGGGTCAGGAAAAAAATATTTGTAAGAGTGTGTGAGCAGAGGAAGATTTATTTGTAGACAGTGATAGGTCATACTTCAAAGTGGAGTGTTCCAAAGGTGCCTCTTCAAACTTCATTTCTCAATTAAATGGAGATAGGAGAATTATGGGCATTAATCCTCTTTGAGCTGAGACAGGGATTAAAACAAAGACATGTTTCACCTAGTCAGTAACTCTAGGAATCCATGAGACCTGAGCTGCTCAGATCAAATTTATTTTGAGAGCTCACTGAAGTATTTAAGCTCCTCTTGATTAGATGTTATAATGATCAGACAGAGAAGTACAATGAGCTAAACCTTGCTGAGGGCTTGACGACATTACCAACCCGGTGTATTCTCAGGCATGTGGCAATTTCATTAATTTATTCATTTTAATTTGGAAAATTATTTGCTCTAGAAAAAAGAGTTACATGAGGACTACTGTTCAATTTGTTTTTCGTGTTCTTTAAATGCTAATGATATGTATTAGTTTAGAGGGCCTGCCCTCTCACTGATTCCCCATCCTGTGATATATGATATAATTACAATGGCAATTGATCTTTGACCAAAACGTTGGTAAAATGGAATGGAAGTCGCTTTTCATGTGCCAAGGTTACAGTTAAGGACACAAGGAGCTTTGCTCAGGCTTGCAGTTTGGCTTACAGAGCTTTGTCTAACCCGAGATATTGTTTGCTTCCCTTTTAGAGTCATCACCTGAACATTAAGAATGGGATGAGAAAGAGCAAAAATGACTCATCATAAGAAAATGGTTAGGAGATAGAGACAGGAGGAAAATTTGTCAATATGGTTTGGTTTTGGAAGTTTATGAAAGGAACCTTGTGCAATCCTCACAACAGATAAGAATAACTGGGAAGCTTCTGGACCAGGAATGTTACTAAACCCACAAGTCAGAAAGTTGTTCTCTTCTCTGTTACTAGACCTTTCTGAGCCCCTATTTCCACAGCTCTAAAACAGAGTTAATAACAAATAAACCACACTTAGGAAATTCATAAAAAGTCCATGTATTGTCAGAGTGAGAAAGAACCTATGAGGTCATCTGGGTAGCTTATTCTCTAATTTCAGGTCAATTCACAGGACACTTAAATTATGGTTCTATATAGTAGAACCTTCAGGCATAGTAAACTGCAGATTTTTTCAGTTTTAAGAGTTGAGACTTGTCTGTCATTTATAACTAAGTGTTGATGCTCCTATCAATTTCTTTTCCAATACCTGCTTTAGCTAGAGAACCTTTGACAACACTCACCACCAAAGTGGAAAAGGGACTCAGGGGATAGGAGAGTGAAGTTAAGTGGATTATATTGATAAGGGGCACTTCTGGTGTGAAGCCAATTAGTTACTCAGCGGATATGATACCTGCATCTTCCATTGACCTTATATGAACTTCATTGAGCAATTCCATCAGGGTAATCTATACATCTCATTAAATAGCGATATATCTAATTAGATCACCTACCATGAAGAGAAGCAAGTTGTTTTGTTTTGTTTTGTTTTAACACTTCCAGAGCGTTCCAGAGCTGGCTGACTTTAATTTAGAAACAGTTTTTGGCCATCAACATTCAGGTTTAAGGCACATTCTCAATTACAAGTAACACTGTCACTGGAATGCATGTAGTACTGTTCCCCAGGGGTGAGTGCATATCTAGAATTGTTGACAAAACATCCTCTATAGACATAACTGAAAATGAAAGGTGAAGTTAAAGATAGGTAAAGAAAGTAGAATTTCTAATCATATAACTTTTCAGAGTATTGGTTGTCTAGAAAACTATCATTGTGCTATCTGGTTAAGTACCCAGAACTGGTCCCAGCCACTTCAGTGAAGAATTTCAGGCTATCTGAGAGCAATATATTTTAACACGGCAGCTAAGAAGCCAAAAGCAGTGCTTGCTTCTGTACTATAAGAAAAAAGCCTTTGTCTTTTGAACCTATACCCAAAACAAATTATTATGAAGAACCTTATTTCTGAATATAGAATATAATCTCCCCCTTATACACACACTTATAGTTATAGTGGTCTCGAACCTTACACTTGCCAAAAATACTTTTAAGAAAAACTCTCCTTTTTCGATACTTTGCTGATTCTGCCTCTCTTCTCTTGAGGAAGAGCTTGAGAACAAGTTGAAGGTCACTTCAGATTTTCCAAATCAATGATTCATTTAGCAATGTAGTCATGGCTTAGAAATACAGCCCAATACCCGAAAATGAAAGGAAATGGGAGATTTCTGCAGCCCCAATGGGATCAGAGTGAGCAGCCCACATTAGTCGAGAGCCTGAGCCAGGATTTGAAAAGACATGCTCCTGAACATTGAGTAAGCCAGTTTCGTTTGATTAGACAATGAATGCTTACTTAAGAATATTTGCACTAATCCTCCTTCTGATTTAAGTAGGTTAGACCTGAGTTCCCAACTCCCACTCATCTGTTTGCCAACAAAAACCCTCTCATAAGTGGAAATTAGCTATAATTTATTTTTAAAAATAAAGGTGATGGTAAGAGAAATTTCTAAAGCTTCTTAAAGACTCAAGTCCTTCTCAACTTGTATTGTTATAATAAAGATATTAATTTAATGGTTCCTGAAACAATCTGACCCTTTAGAAAGCATGCATTCATCACTATCCCTATATGAGCCACATCAAAAACTATTCCTGGGGAACAGAAAGAAAATTAAATTGTAAAAGTAGTATATTGGAAGTAAATAAATAAATCAGAAGTACATATTTCTTTAAATACCAAATACATAGCAATGGGTGGTAACTCATAAAACAGACATATAACATTTTATAGGAGATAACATTTTATAAAGTGGCTATTATCAAGTTAATATTCAAAGATTTCCTAGAAATGATGACATCAAAATGATTGTAATCAGCAGTAATACTGATCCTAATACTAATAACAAAATTAATAATAACTTCTATATTTCTCTCTGCCAAAGAATCATAGTTGTTAAAAGTAGTAAGTGGAAATGTGTATAAATGATTTTGATGGAAATAAAGTATTCTGATTGTTGGGAAAATTCTTAATAAAATGTTGCTATGCTTGCACTTCTAAAATATTAAACTAAAAAATATTCATATATTTTAGCACCATATTAATTAATATATGTATAAGTGGAGGTACAGTTTTATAAAATACTTATACCCTAATATTTTAGTTAGAAAATTTTGGTTTGGGCAATTTTTTTTTTTTTTTTTGCAGTACGTGGGCCTCTCACTGCTGTGGCCTCTCCCGCTGCAGATCACAGGCTCTGGATGTGTAGGCCCAGTGGCCATGGCTCACGGGCCCAGCCGCTCCATGGCATGCGGACACTCCCAGACTGGGACACGAACCTGTGTCCCCTGCATCGGCAGGCGGACTCTCAACCACTGCGCCACCAGGGAAACCCTAGTTTGGGCAATTTTTAATTAAATGAATATGTTGGTTGACATTTTTCAAAAGCCTATCTGGGTTTTAAATAAGTAAAAATTTTGAATGTGATATTTCATTTGTTAGTCTACTCTGCCTGTGCTAATATTCTTCTCCTTTAAGGTTTGGAGGTCATATCATTTGGGTAACTACTTCAACCAATTCCTCCCTGCTGTCAAGCTCTTCCCTGCTTCAATGTGAAGGGACTTGCTTCACAAGTGATCTGACTAAACTTGAGCTATCTGTAAGTTCAAAAAGATAGATGCAGAAAAACTAAATCAGTTAAACCATTTTTTGATTGAACTAAACACATACTTGGAGTTACCCATGCAAAAGGATCTACTTAATTTAAATAATTATTATTAAAATGGCTACTATGTATACAACACCATGCTAGACTTTCTGTAACACACAATACAAATATGACATGGTTATACACCAAAAAATTTGTATCTTGCTTGGGAAACAAGATATGTATTTGAGTAGTAAAGAACAATATAAGACAATGTGTAATCAAATACTAATGTATCTGGATCACAGAAATAAAAACTCTGAGGTATCAAAAGAGAGGATTATGCTTGGACAAAGAAATTAGGGAAGGCTTGCCATTGGGATTTTGTAGTAAACATCTTTACCTTTCCTTCCTGAGAATTATCCCTTTGTCCGGTCCATCCATGTAGTTTTGCTGGGAGCTGTCATGTGTCTATTTAACTCAGATTTCTGGAAACAGTGAATTGATTGTTGGTTGAAGCTGTTATACGTGCTGGACATTCTCTTTCACAAATGTTTGAGTTTTGGCCTAAAAAAGTTTTGGGAAGTCTGTGAACAGAGAAAGAAGCTCTGCTTTAAACTTGGGGAGCTGTTGTTGAATCTGCTTTCATCCTTTACATTAGAGAAATATAAGTGGTCAGTCTGCAGAGAAGAATAATATACAGAGAAAAGATTGAGAGGGAATCTATTAGGAATTTGAGTCCCTCTTCCTAGTTGTTCTTAATGTTAAGTCAAATTCCTCTTCTTGTTTTCATGTGCCTTTCCATGTCTTTATGGTATGCCTCTTTCTTTTTCATTTAGATTGAGTGGAGATTCTTTACTTTTCCACAAAGACCTTAATATAAAAATAAATGGGTTTATTAATTTAGGCCAGGTACCTTGTTTTCATTAGTATAACTTTGATCTATAAAAACTGGTTGGCTCGTATGTATTATTATCATTAAAATGACACATTTCCAGACCATTCTTGATTCTGCTTTGTGCAATGGAGACATGCATATTTTAGCAATTGTGAGAACATAGTAAATTTGCCAAGAGATTGAATTTGCATAGTCCAGCATCATCTCAGTGTGAACATCTGAAGGACAGTTTCCTATATTTGTTCCATAACTGAAAAGTGGCAAGTTATCCTATATTCAAGCAAGTCAAAAAGAACATAGAAAAATATGTCAATGATTGATTTATTTCTATCCACAGAAACATATTTATTTGATTTTTATAGGTCTCTAATATAGCACATTTTACAATTACTGAAGAGCTGTTTATAGCTTTTTACAATACGTGTTTTTTAGTAAGAGGAAGAAAGTCTAAGAATGGAGTAACACATGTGTATACCTATATCTATATATTTACTCAAATATCTCAATTTAGCCTTATAATAAACTTGTATGATAATTTCATTATCCCATATTAAAGGTGGAAAGACATGTATACATAGAATAAAATGCTGCTGTAAGCTTATATGCAAAGCAGTGGCAAATGTATCACTAGAATTTAGATTTACTGATACAAATCTATCATTTTCACCAACCTTTACTTAATTCTTCCTTGAATTCTTAGAAAAATCAAATAATAACAATACAAGAAGCATGCAGTATTCTAATATGTAGTTTAAGAAATGAATCATATTTCTTATCATTGGCAACCAATATATGACCTTTGATTCTAGTATCAGAGAATGATCCTGTTAGGAGGAACTTTGGGATCATAGTTTAAATCTGCTCTTTTAACAATGAGAAGCTAGGGTTCAGGGCATCTCCTTTGCTCTGTGTTATCTTACTGAAAGTATGGATAACTGGATACTTATGTGGATAACTTCAACAGTTCTCTAGAGGTAGCATAGTGAAGTTTTTATCTCCTGCTCAGTCCTAAACCTCAAGAGGTTTTCCTCCACAAGACTGTGACAACAAATAATCTTACACATAGAGTGTTCATTCACTGCACAATTTATTGATTATAACTCTAAGGATGGAAAATAAGATAATGTGAGTTCAAATGTCTCATGTCACAAAACATGTGTTTAACAGATTCCCAAAAGAGTATTAAGTGAATAGAAATGGAGTAACCTCCATATTTTGGCAAAGCATCCAGAACAACTCTTAGCACTGAGAAGAAAAACTGACTCTCAAACAAAGAAGTCAGTGAGCTCTCAACTTGGACACCTTCCCAAAGTTGACTCAGTTGGATTGTGTGTGTGTGTGTGTGTGTGGCCAACATTTTTTTGCAGGGAGGCATGGTACAGGCTCCAGTGAACAAGGACCCATGTCATCAAAGGTGCAAAAGCAAGAAAATGTGAGAAGTATTTAAAGGATGGAAATCAGCCAACCTTTTTTTCTGAAAAACAAGTTATATGTAGAAGAAAAATAAAAGGTAATAGTAAGTGAGGGTGACACCATATTTTATGACCCTTGAATGTTGAACAAGCTTTTGTACTTGATTTTGTATTTGATTTTGTAGCAATGGTGAGTCATTCATGGTTCATAAATGAAGAAATGATAAAAATATGGAATAAATATATTAGATAGATTGAAGAGAGACTGGCTAGAGCAGGAAAATCAGTTCAGAGATTATTATAATTGTTACACCTGACCTAGGTAATAACAATGAGAGTGGAAGATAGAGGGATAAATATGAGAGCTATTTCAAGTACTCCATAGAATTTGTCAATTCCCTTTTCCCCCAGAGCCGTGTATATTTTGTGTACAATTCTGGAGTGAAAAAAAATAAATAAAACAAAACAAACCACCACAACCAACACCAACAACACGATTCCTTTCATTTGCTTGCCCAAGTCCACACTGCTACTTAGAAGAACTCAGGCCTAGAACTCAAGATTCAAAATGGTTTTCCCCATACACATTTTGGTATTTTTTCTTCAAGACAGACTCAAGTCTGTTAATGCAGATTTTCATTGTTAACATATCAAACTTTTTTTTATATCCAGACATTTAAATTTTAAAAATCATAACTCAACACCCTCCTGAGAAAGCTGAGAGCTTTGTAAACATTCTTTCAGAGCAACCCTCTGAGAAAGGCAGGCAAGCTATTCCCCCCCTTGAATGTTGGCAAATAGAAAGTTACCTTTAATTCATCCCTGTGTCCTTTGAATAACTGTTTTGTTATTTCAATAAAGGTCAGAAGGCTTAATGCACAGCAAAAGGTTTGCTCAGGTTTTTTTTTTTTAATTTTTAAAAACGAACACAAATTTAAATCCAGCACACTGGCGAGTTTGAGATACATAATTTCCACTGCCAAGAAGCAGTTGTGATTTTTAATCAGAATATGAAACCCAGAATCTTCTAAAGAACAGACATAGCCTCATTTTGGTGCTGCCTCTTTAAGAGTTGAGCCATCCCCAGGATGATGAATGGAAACAGAAATAGTACGGTCTCTTGAGAGTAAATGTGCTGTTTAATAACTCATTTTTTGTTGAATTACAAATATCATTTTATCACCGTGGCTGTGGAGGTGAATTTTTAATTTTTATTGTTGTTCATGGTGTTCTTATTTTTCAAGATGAGACCACTGGTCTGAACCCTAGGCTAAAGGATCTTACTCTCTCTCTCTGTAAGGACACACTATTCTGTTGTGGGGAGGCCGTACTAGCTTTTTTGTGCTGATCTTCATAAATCTAATCAATGTTGTCTTGCTGCCTTTCCATATCTTGGTAGGCATTTTCTTATTCATGTATTCAGCTTACACATTTTGACATGACATTTGTTCCTCTCATCCACTCTTGCTTACTAGCAGATACCTAGTGACTAATTCAGATGTTAACTTCTCCCAATTATTCTAAAAGTAGAAAGTTGTCAACTTAACTGGGAGAACTTGCAGTATAATAGCAACAACAACAGCAATATAAACAGCAGTGGCAACACATTTATCAATCACTTATTAAATGCCTGGCTGAGTTTTAAATGTTTGACCAACACTGTCTCATTTAGTGATAAGAAAAACCTAATGAAATGGACATTGGTTTCACCCCCATTTTGCAGCTGAGTCCACTGAGAGGAAGATTGCTGAGGATAGGTTACTCATTCGAGGTCACACAGCTATAGGTACACTGCAGTGTATGTTTTCTCCCTTCTCCTCCATTTCATATCAGCTGCTATGGAAGCCACTTTAAGAGCCTGCTGAGATGCTAGAAGCAGCCCTACATGTCTGCATGTTTTGAAGCAAGATGTAGTTTAATGATGAACATGGAAATACCCATCACGGAAATGTCTTCCCGAATGATAAAAAATTCTTTTTCTTTTAGGGGGTAGCTCCTGGTGTTTATATGTGTGGAGAACTGACACAGTCCATTTGAATTCTTAAATTAAAATAGAAAAAAAGTGAAGGAAAATGTTTAACATTTCTTAACCTGAGTGTAAATTTGAGTGTTATTCAACCTTGGGTCCTTTCCTCTTTTCATAAGTTATAAAGAGAATTCATGTCAATTGATTTACTTGTTTTTATGTTTATGATTTAATGTTGTAATTTTTGAGCCTTAAGTAAATTAATGTAAAACCTGTCATGACGTAAAGGAAACTGATTTCAGATATTAAAAGTGCTGGACTGAATGAGGAAAAGAAAAGTGTGTCAGAGGGTGTTCGTGCTGTGGCTGGTGCCCACACCAGATGAGCCGTCTGGCTGGAACTTTGACCGCAGAAGCACCCTGGAGAAAGGAAGCTCAAGAGGAGGAGAAGTGGGCCCAGCACACGGAAGAGGACCATCCCTGACGACCACCACTGGTCTTGCTTATGGTGTCTTTCAGAGGAGAAGGCAAGAAGATGGCAGAAGAGTAAGACGCGGAGATCACCTTCCTCCCCACAGATACATCAGAAATTCATCTACACGTGGAACAACTCCTACAGAACACCTACTGAACACTGACAGAAGACCTCAGACCCCCCAAAAGGCAAGAAACTCCCCACATACCTGGGTAGGGCAAAAGAAATAAGACTAAACAGAGACAAAAGGATAGGGACGGAACCTGCACCAGTGGGAGGGAGCCGTGAAGGAGGAAAGGTTTCCACACACTAGAAGCCCCTTCACAGGCAGAGACTGCGGGTGGCGGAGGGGGTAAGCTTCAGAGTAGAGGAGGAGAGCACAGCAACAGGGGTGTGGAGGGCAAAGTGGAGAGATTCCCACACAGAGGATCGGTGCCCTCAGGCACACACCAGCCCGAGAGGCTTGTCTGCTCAGCCTCCGGGACGGGCGGGGCTGGGAGCTGAGGCTCGGGCTTTGGTCGGAACGCAGGGAGAGGACTGGGGTTGGCGGCGTGAACACAGCCTGAAGGGTCTAGTGCGCCACGGCTGGCCCGGAGGGAGTCCGGGGAAAAAGTCTGGACCTGCCGAAGAGGCTAGAGACTTTTTCTTCCCTTTTGTTTCCTGGTGGGTGAGGAGAGGGCATTAAGAGCGCTGCTTAAAGGAGCTCCAGAGATGGGCGCGAGCCGCAGCTAAAGGCGCGGACCCCGGAGATGGGCGTGGGACGCAGGGGCTGCTGCTGCCGCTGCCACAAGGACTGTGTGCTCGCACAGGTCACTGTCCATCCCCCTTCCGGGGAGCCTGTGCAGCCCGCCACTGCCGGGGTTCCGGGTCCCAGGGACGGCTTCCCCAGGAAAGTGCATGGAGCGCCTCGGGCTGGTGCAATGTCATGCTGGCCTCTGCCACCGCGGGCCTGCCCCACACTGTGTGCCCCTCCCTCCCCTCAGCCTGAGTGAGCCAGAGCCCCTAAATCAGCGGCTCCTTTAAACTCGTCCTGTCTGAGCAAAGAACGGACGCCCTCCGGCGACCTACGTGCAGAGGTGGGGCCAGGTCCAAGGCTGAGACCCGGGAGCTGTGAGAGCAGAGAAGCGACAGGGAAATCTCTCTGTGCAGCCTCGGAGGAAGCGGATTAAAGCTCCACGGTCTGCTTGATGTGCCCTGCGTCTGTGGAGTGCATGAATGGACAGCGAATCATCCCAAATTGAGGAGGTGGACTTTGAGGACAAGATTTAAGATTTTTTCCCTTTTCCTCTTTTTACAATGATTTATCCCAAATTAAGGAGGTGGACTTTGAGAGCAAGATTTTCGATTTCCCCCCCCTGATCTCTTTTTGTGAATGTGTATGTGTATGCTTCTGTGTGAGATTTTCTCTGTATAGCTTTGCTTCCACCATAGGTCTCAGGGTTCTATCGGTCCGTTTTTTTTTTTTTTTTCAATAATTACTTTTTTATTTTTAATAACGCTACTATATTTTATACTTTACTCTATTTTACTTTATCTTCTCTCTTTCTATTTTTCCTACTTTCACTTTATCCCTCCCTCCCTCCACTCCTTTCTCTCTTTCATTCATTCCTTCCTTTCTCCCTTCTTCCTTTCTTTTCCTTTCCTTCCTCCCTCCCTCGCTCCTTTCTTTCTTTCTTTTTCTTCCTTTCTTTCTTTCTTTCTTTCTTTCTTTCTTTCTTTCTTTCTTTCTTTCTTTCCATCCTTCCTCCCTCCCTCCCTCCCATCTTTCTTACTTTCTTTCTTTCCTTCCTCCCTCCCTCCCCCTTCTTCCTTTCACTCTTTCTTTTTCTTTCCTTCCTCCAGCCCTCCCTTCGTTTTCTTTCTTTCTTTCCATCCTTCCTCCCTCCCTCCCTCCCTCCTGTCTGTCTTTCTTTCCTCACTCCCTCCCTTCTTCATTTCACTCTTTTTTTCATTCCTTCCTCCCTCCCTCCCTCCCTCCTGTCTTTCTTTCTTTCTTTGTTTCTTTGCTTCCTCCCTCCCCCTTCTTCCTTTCACTCTTTCTTTTTCTTCCCTTCCTCCCTCCCTCCTTCCCTCCTGTCTTTCTTTCTTTCTTTCCTTCCTCGCTCCCTCGCTATCTTCTTCCATTCACTCTTTCTTTTTCTTTCCTTCCTCCCTCCCTCCCTCCTTTCTTTCTTCCTTCCTTCCTTCATTTCTATCTTTCTTTCCTTCTCCCTTTCTTTCTTTCTCTCTTTCTTTCTTATACTAATTCTTTCTTTCAAATTTTTCTCCCTTCTATTCTGAGCCGGGTAGATGAAAGCCTCTTGGTACTGCAGCCAGGAGTCAGTGCTGTGCCTCTGAAGTGGGAGAGCCAACTTCAGGATATGAATCCACAAGAGACCTCCCAGCTCCACATAATATCAAGCAGCGAAAATCTCCCAGATATCTCCACCTCAACACCAGCACCCAGCTTCAGTCAACAATGAGCAAGCTACAGTGCGGGTCACCCTATGCCAAGGAACTAGCAAGGCAGGAACACAACCCCACCCATTAGCAGAGAGGCTGCCTAAAAACATAAAAAGGTTACAGGCACCCCAAAACACACCACCAGACGTGGACCTGTCAACCAGAAAGACAAAATTGAGCCTCAACCACCAGAACACAGACACTAGTCCCCCCCACCAGGAAGCCTACACAACCTACTGAAACAACCTTAGCCACTGGGGACAGACACCAAAAACAACTACGAATCTGCAGCCTGCAAAAAGGGGACCCCAAACACAGTAACATAAACAAAATAAGAAGACAGAAAAACACACAGCAGGTGAAGGAGCAAGATAAAAGCCTACCAGACCTGACAAATGAAAAGGTAATAGGCAGTCTACCTGAAAAAGAATTCAGAATAATGATAGTAAAGCTGATCCAAGATTCTATTTCCAAGATCCAAAATCTTGGAAATAGAATAGACAAAATGCAAGAAACAGTTAACAAGGACCTAGAAGAACTAAAGATGAATCAAGCATCGATTAAAAACACAATACATGAAATGAAAAATACTCTAGATGGGATCAATAGCAGAATAACTGAGGCAGAAGAACGGATAAGTGAGGTGGAAGATAAAATAGTGGAAATAACTGCTGCAGAGCAAAATAAAGAAAAAAAGAATGAAACGAACAGAGGACAGTCTCAGAGACCTCTGGGACAACATTAAACGCACCAACATTCGAATTATAGGGGTTCCAGAAGAAGAAGAGAAAAAGAAAGGGACTGAGAAAATATTTGAAGAGATTATAGTTGAAAACTTCCCTAATATGGGAAAGGAAATAGTTAATCAAGTCCAGGAGGCACAGAGAGTCCCATACAGAATAAATCCAAGGAGAAATACGCCAAGACACATATTAATCAAACTGTCAAAAATTAAACACAAAGAAATAATATTAAAAGCAGCAAGGGAAAAACAACAAATAACACACAAGGGAATCCCCATCAGGTTAACAGCTGATCTCTCAGCAGAAACTCTACAAGCCTGAAGGGAGTGGCAGGACATAATTAAAGTGATGAAGGAGAGAAACCTGCAACCAAGATTACTCTACCCAGCAAGGATCTCATTCAGATTTGATGGAGAAATTAAAACCTTTGCAGACAAGCAAAAGCTGAGAGAGTTCAGCACCACCAAACCAGCTTTACAACAAATGCTAAAGGAACTTCTCTAGGCAAGAAACACAACAGAAGGAAAAGACCTACAATAACGAACCCAAAGCAATTAAGGAAATAGGAATAAGAACATACATACCAATAATTACCTTAAATGTAAATGGACTCAATGCTCCCACTAAAAGACACAGATTGGATGAATGCATACAAAAACAAGACCCATATATATGCTGTCTACAAGAGACCCACTTTAGACCTAGAGACACATACAGATTGAAGGTAAGGGGTTGGAAAAAGATATTCCAGGCAAATGAAATCAAAAGAAAGCTGGAGTAGCAATACTTATATCAGACAAAATAGACTTTAAAATAAAGACTATTAGAAGAGACAAAGAAGGACACTACGTAATGATCAAGGGATCGATCCAAGAAGAAGATATAACAATTGTAAATATTTATGCACCCAACATAGGAGCACCTCAATTCATAAGGCAAATACTAACAGCCAAAAAAGGGGAAATCAACAGTTACACATTCATAGTAGGGGACTTAAACACCACACTTTCACTAATGGACAGATCATCCAAAATTAAAATAAATAAGGAAACACAAGCTTTAAATGATACATTAAATAAGAGGGACTCAATTGATATTTATAGGACATTCCATCCAAAAACAACAGAATATACATTTTTCTCAGGTGCTCATGGAACATTCTCCAGGATAGATCATATCTTGGGTCACAAATCAAGCCTTGGTAAATTTAAGAAAATTGTAATTGTATCAAGTATCTTTTCTGACCACAATGCTATAAGACAAGATATCAATTACAGGAAAAGATCTGTAAAAAATACAAACACATGGAGGGTAAACAATACACTACTCAATAACGAAGTGATCACTGAAGAAATCAAAGAGGAAATTAAAAAAATACCTAGAAACAAATGACAGTGGAGACATGACAACCCAAAACCTATGGGACGCAGCAAAAGCAGTTCTAAGGGGGAAGTTTATAGCAATACAATCCCACCTTAAGAAACAGGAAACATCTCGAGCAAACAACCTGACCCTGCACCTAAAGCAATTAGAGAAAGAAGAACAAAAACCCCCTAAAGTTAGCAGAAGGAAAGAAATCATAAATATCAGATCAGAAATAAATGAAAAAGAAATGAAGGAAATGATAGCAAAGGTCAATAAAACTAAAAGCTGGTTCTTTGAGAAGATAACCAAAAGTGATAAACCATTAGCCAGACTCATAAAGAAAAAAAGGGAGAAGACACAAATCAATAGGATTAGAAATGAAAAAGGAGAAGTAACACTGACACTGCAGAAATACAAAAGATCATGAGAGATTACTATAAGAAACTTTATGCCAATAAAACGAACAACCTGGAAAAAATGGAGAAATTCTTAGAAAATCACAACCTTCTGAGACTGAATCAGGAAGAAATAGAAAATATGAATAGACCAATCACAAGCACTGAAATTGAAACTGTGATAAAAAATCTTTCAACAAATAAAAGCCCAGGACCAGATGGCTTCACAGGAGAATTCTATCAAACATTTAGAGAAGAGCTAACACCTATCCTTCTCAAACTCTTCCAAAATATAGCAGAGGTAGGAACACTCCCAAACTCATTCTATGAGGCCACCATCACCTTGATACCAAAACCAGGCAAGGATGTCACAAAGAAAGAAAACTACAGGTCAATATCACTGATGAACATAGATGTAAAAATCCTCAACAAAATACTAGCAAACAGAATCCAACAGCACATTAAAAGGATCATACACCATGATCAAGTGGGTTTTATTCCAGGAATGCAAGGATTCTTCAATATACGCAAATCAATCAATGTGATACACCATGTTAATAAATTGAAGAAGAAAAACCATATGATCATTTCAATAGATGCAAAGAAAGCTTTCGACAAAATTCAACACCCATTTATGATGAAAACCCTGCAGAAAGTAGGCATAGAGGGAACTTTCCTCAACATAATAAAGGCCATATATGACAGACCCACAGCCAACATCGTCCTCAATGGTGAAAAACTGAAACCATTTCCACTAAGATCAGGAACAAGACAAGGCTGCCCACTCTCACCACTCTTATTCAACATAGTTTTGGAAGTTTTAGCCACAGCAATCAGAGAAGAAAAGGAAAAAAAAAGGAATCCAAATCGGAAAAGAAGAAGTAAAGCTGTCACTGTTTGCAGATGACATGATACTATACATAGAGAATCCTAAAGATGCTACCAGAAAACTACTAGAGTTAATCAATGAATTTGGTAAAGTACAAGATACAAATTAATGCACAGAAATCTCTGGCATTCCTGTACACTAATGATGAAAAATCTGAAAGTGAAATCAAGAAAACACTCCCATTTACCATTGCAACTAAAAGAATAAAATATCTAGGAATAAACCTACCTAAGGAGACAAAAGACCTGTATGCAGAAAATTATAAGACACTGATGAAAGAAATTAAAGATGATACAAATAGATGGAGAGATATACCATGTTCCTGGATTGGAAAAATCAATATTGTGAAAATGACTCTACTATCCAAAGCGATCTACAGATTCAATGTAATCCCTTTCAAACTACCACTGGCATTTTTCACAGAACTAGAACAAAAAATTTCAAAATTTGTTTGGAAAAACAAAATACCCCGAATAGCCAAAGCAATCATGAGAATGAAAAACGGAGCTGAAGGAATCAGGCTCCCTGACTTCAGACTATACTACAAAGCTACAGTAATCAAGACAGTGTGGTACTGGCACAAAAACAGAAAGATGGCTCAATGGAACAGGATAGAAAGCCCAGAGATTAACCCACGCACATATGGTCAACTTATCTTTGATAAAGGTGTCAGGAATGTACAGTGGAGAAAGGACAGCCTCTTCAATATGTGGTGCTGGGAAACCTCGACAGGGACATGTAAAAGTATGGGATTAGATCATTTCCTAACACCATACACAAAAATAAGCTCAAAATGGATTAAAGACCTAAATGTAAGGCCAGAAACTATCAAACTCTTAGAGGAAAACATAGGCAGAACACTCTATGACATAAATCACAGCAAGATCCTTTTGGACCCACCTCCTAGAGAAGTGGAAATAAAAACAAAGATAAACAAATGGGACCTAATGAAACTTCAAAGCTTTTGCACAGCAAAGGAAACCATAAACAAGACCAAAAGACAACCCTCAGAATGGGAGAAAATATTTGCAAATAAAGCAACTGACAAAGGATTAATCTCCAAAATTTATAAACAGTTCATGCAGCTCAACAGCAAAAAACAAACAACCCAATCCAAAAATGGGCAGAAGACTTAAATAGGCATTTCTCCAAAGAAGATATACAGACTGCCAACAAACACATGAAAGAATGCTCAACATCATTAATCATTAGAGAAATGCAAATCAAAACTACAATGAGATGTCATCTCACACCAGTCAGAATGGCCATCATCAAGAAATCTAGAAACAATAAATGCTGGAGAGGGTGTGGAGAAAAGGGAACACTCTTGCACTGCTGGTGGGAATGTGAATTGGTACAGCCACTATGGAGAACAATATGGAGGTTTCTTAAAAAACTAAAAATAGAACTACCATATGACCCAGCAATTCCACTACTAGGCATATACCCTGAGAAAACCATAATTCAAAAAGAGACATGTACCAAAATGTTCATAGCAGCTCTATTCACAATAGCCCGGAGCTGGAAACAACCTAAGTGTCCATCATTGGATGAATGGATAAAGAAGATGTGGCACATATATACAATGGAATATTACGCAGCCATAAAAAGAAATGAAACTGAGCTATTTGTAATGAGGTGGATAGACTTAGAGTCTGTCATACAGAGTGAAGTAAGTCAGAAAGAGAAACACAAATACCATATGCTAACACATATATATGGAATTTAAGAAAAAAGAATGTCATGAAGAACCTGTGGTAAAACAGGAATAAAGACACAGACTTACTTGAGAATGGACTTGAGGATATGGGGAGGGGGAAGGGTAACATGTGACAAAGCGAAAGAGAGGCATGGACATATATACACTACCAAACCTAAGGTAGATAGATAGTGGGAAGCAGCCGCATAGCACAGGGAGATCGGCTCGGTGCTTTGTGACCGCCTGGAGGGGTAGAATGGGGAGGGTGGGAGGGATGAGACACAGGAGGGAAGGGATGTGGGAACAGATGTATATGTATGACTTATTCACTTTGTTATTAAGCAGAAACTAATAAAAAAATAAAAAATAAATAATAAATAATATTAAAAAAAAACCTTCAAAAAAAAAAAAGAAAATTGTGTCAGTTGATTATGAGTTTGGTTACTAGCCTACAAACTATGGAATTCTAATTCCATTTTCTGACTAGGTTTTCTAGGGCTCCAAGCACAGATCATAGGCCTCTTTTTGTTTTCATTTTTAATGGGTTACTGCCTAAAAAGTAAAATCTACTGCACTCCTGGGTCTTCCACAACAGTACTCCCCTATGACCTGACCCTAACTTCCCCAACACTACAAAGATATCTGTGTGTGATCTGCGTGTAGACCACCTCACAGCCAGCACCTCTTGAAGTCCTGTCAACTCACATCCAGAGTGCCCTCCATCTGTATTCAAATCCCAATATTCAGAAATTGGAAAGCCACCAATATGGACACCAGTCCACCTTGGCGCTCAGTTTTGAATTCTTAGGTGATTTCCATCCAAGATCCTCTTCTACTCCCTCCTGCCAGTGAGAAGGAGGAAAAACATTTTCAGAATGAACAGAAATGGAAAAAAAAAAAAAAAAGAGATGTTATCAAAATGAACAGAAAGTTTAGGGCAATGTATTTCCATTGAACATATAAATATGAGTATTCATTCATCTTTAAAAATGTGTGGGTATCTGAACCTTATTACATTATTTAAGATAATTGTGTCTTCATACACAAGACTAATCATAGAAGCCCATGACTACATTTGCATGCCTTTAATGTTTTTGGCTTTGAGTCATGTTGGATCTTAGTTCCCTGACCACGGATCAAACCTATGCCCCCTGCAGTGTAAGTGTGGAGTCTTAACCACTGGACCACCAGGAAATCCCTGGATGCCTTTGTAAAATGGCACTTATGTTTCTCAGTCTATTTCATGTTTTACCTTTTTAAAAATTATAATTTTTAAAAATTGTGAAATGGATTAAAGTCTCTATAAGATGGATATTTAGATAGTCTAAACATTGTTTGAACGAGATTTAAAAAAATACAGATGGCCCCCCAACCTACATTGGTTCAACTTATGACCTTTCAATTTTATAGTGGTGTGAAAACAATACACATTCAGTAGAAACTGAACTTCAAACTTTGAATTTTGCTTTTGTCCTGGGCTAGTGGTATGATCCTCTCTGTTGATGCTGGACAATGGCAGCCAGTTCAAGTCAAACACGTGATCACAAGGGTACACAACTCATACACTTATAAAACCATTCTGCTCTCAGAGAACCATTCTGTTTTTCATGTTCAGTACAGTATTCCAAAAATTACATGAGATATTCAACATTTTATTATCAAATAGGTTCCGTGTGGGATGATTTTGCCCAACTGTAAGCTAATGTTACTGTTATGAGCATGTTTAAGGTAGGCTAGGCTGAGCTATGATGGAAGAGCTGTGATGGAGATATTATCTTCATGATTGCAACAAACTTTCTTACAATCAGACTTTTACAAATATTCTTTCTTTGTCTTCTGATTGGAACACACTCCTTAAAGCTTGCCCTCTTTCCTTCATCTACCCACTTCTCACTCTTTATCTAGCTGACTTCTCAGACGTCAAGGTTCAACTTAGTGCCTACATTCTTTTGAAAAACTTCCTTGAGTCCTTCCTACCCACCAAAATATCTCTCCTCAGTGCTTCCAATGTACACTGTAGTTTCCCATTTGTGTCGCTTATGACATTGAATTATGATTGCCTATTGTCATGTGTGCTTTGGTCAACAAAGCATAAGTTCTATCAGTCGGAATGCATAGACTATCTTGTTTACCACTCATTAACCAATGCCTAGTCTAATATTTGATATATAATCAGTGCTCAGTAAATGCTGGTAATTTTCCTAAACCACACATCACTTTCCTGTGTTCATAGGGAAAGTGGAACAGAGACCACCCAGCCTAGGACATTTCCCTCCATATATATATATATATATTTTTTTTTCAACCACCATAGGTAATCAGAAGCCAAGACATAATTTTTCTGACTTCACCAAGGAAAAGATGGCTTTAAATCATGATTCCAAGTTCCCACATTATTCCTTATTTTTGTCTCTCTACTGGTCCATCTGCCAGTAGGTTTGGCCAACCGTCTGGCTTAATCACAGTTTGAATCTTTGCTTCAGCATCTCCTTAGAGTGTTTCTCCTTCCTTTTCACTGTGCCGTCTCCTCACTTTCCATCATTTCCCTCAACAGCTGCTGCCATAACCCACCTCTGCTGTAATCTGCGGGCATCACAACTCTGGTCCCACAGAACTGGTGTGCAGCCACATGGCTCCCATCATGCCAATCTTGCCTCAGGATGACTTTGAGACACTTTTGGGGCCACTCCTCTGCTTCCCACAGAGGTTGTCTTTTCATTTCAGAAAGAAATGAATAACACTGAATCCCTCATTTTCAGAAGTTCCAGTATGGTGAAGCACTTATGTCAGGGTTTCAACAACCATCCTCCAGTTCCCAGCCACACATGACTCCACTTACCTTGAGTGAAAGCCTCTAAGGAGAAGGTAAGATTGGCTGATTCCCAGAAAAGAAAACTGGCATATGCCATTGTGGGGCCTAAAGGGAAAGAAAAAAGTAACTCCAATGACATTTTGAAAAAAATTATTAAAATAAAACAACCCACAAACACATTCTGTATAGATTTATTTCCAAATGAATGAATACCAATAGTTCCCTTTTGTTTAGCATGAAAATTCCAGAGCAGGAAATGTCGACATTCTCCTGCACGTATATAATTTTAATGATACATACACACACACGTGCACATATACACACATACATACACATACACACACATACACACAGAGACACACACACATACATACACTCTCACATACAATTCATGAGATTTAAATATCTTAGGAAGAAAAATACATTCTTACCCATTCATCTTCAAGGAAGTCACCCTCACTTGGTTGAAAATTCAGTGTATATAAAAGGCTTAATTTAGACACTACCATGGTTTAGAGATTTTGAGGCCATATTAATGGGAAGCTTTAAGAAATTAGAAACTGCTACTTTAACCCTTGTTTCTGAAGACATGACCTGAAACGGTCTATGGGATCATCCCCTAAATGAACCAATATCAGTCAGAGAAATTTATTCTGAGGAAAGTTGACAAGAGAAGCAAAATCATGTAAATTTGGCCTTGTATTTACTTTCCTCAAGAACACCCTTTTTGTGGTATGAAGAACAAAGCTTCATCTAGAGCCTTCACCTTATTGACTAACCTCATTTCAAACCCACTTAGCTTGGTGCCCTGTGTTCTAGTTCTACTTTCACTAATGCTTCCCAATCTATTCCTTAAAACACCTTCCTCACCCTGCCATCCTAGACCAGGCTAAACAATTTAGGTCTATACCTTTAATCACGCTGTACTTCTTCACAGCACTCAACACAATTCTAAGTTAAATCATCATTTGTTTACTATTTTTTTCTGAACTAAACTATAAAGCTCAATGAGGATAGGGGTTCTAGAAATCTTACCACTATATTCACACTGTGGTCCATATATAGAAAGTTTTGATCAATACTTGTTGAATGAATGAATGATAAGCTAATATACTAGATGTTTTTATGATCTCACGATTCCTCTAATATATTTTATTCAGGATCTTATCATGACAAAATAGACTTTCCTATGTCTCCTGCCTAGATGATTATTAAAGTTCATATTCAGTCTCAACAGTTCCATAAAGTTTCACATGGTCTTTCCCTCCAGAATGATTTTGCTTTTCTCAAGTTGTTTGCTTTATATATTTTGCACCCCTACTTAATTTCATCACAGCTATGCATGTTTTCTCCCACTGGAATGTTATTGTGTCTTCTTTTTTTCCTGTCTCAGCTTTCCTCAGTACTTTCTTAGGTGGTTCTATGACAAATAATATATGATACAGGAGGAATCAACACACACACACACATATACACACACACACAGATGAATTGTTATCTTGATAATTTTGTGTCAGATTGATGTCCTGGAATTCCCACTAGCCATTTGCTAGTTGCACTTTGAAGTTAGATTCTACATCCTGGGGACTCCCTACTTTCTCTTTAGAATAGTGTTTTGGCCAATTTTTCTATGCCAAATAACCTTGAGTATATTCAGTAAACACTCCTATCACCCAACAGACTTGTGGTTGCCAAGGAGGGAAGGATTGGGAGTTTGGGATTAGCAGATGCAAATCATTATATATAAGATGGACAAACAACAAGGTCCTACTGTATAGCACAGGGAACTGCATTCAACATCCTGTGATAAATCATAATGGAAAAAAAATATGAAAATGCATGTGTATATATGTATAACTGAGTTACTTTGCTGTACAGCAGAAATTAAACACAACATTGTAAATCAACTATATTTCAGTAAAAAAAAATCAGAGTCACAAGAGATAAAACAAGATTGTGTTTTCAATGAATTTATATAGAATAGATGAATTATTGTCTGCATATCTCCAGCCTTCTTTCAAATACATAAAAGATATAAAACAAATAGAGGGAGATCCTTCCTCTGAATTACTACAATCTCTTAACAATGTAAACTAGGACACCAAGGATTTAGAGAATGTATCAGCCAGGTTGGACTTGGTTATGCAAAGGTAACAAATCATCCAAAAATCTCAGAAACAAGAGTTCATTTCTTATTCATGTTATTTGCCCATCAAAGGTCAACTGGGTGGCTCTACTCTTAACATGCCCAAACAGAGGATCAGTCTGAGGGAGGCTTCATTTCTGTGTTATCACAATTCCCAAACCGGGAGTGAGGAACAAGGTGAAAGTGTACTGACTCAAAGTTTTATTGGCCAAAAAATTCAAATTCACATGTTCAACCTTAAAGCGGGCATGGAAATGCAATCTTACCAGGGCCTGGAGGGAAGAAAACAGGGATCATTTAGAGCACTGTTGGCTAGTCCAGGGAGAAACTGCTAATTTTGTCAATGTAGATCATGTATTATAAGAAAACTGAGGAAAAGAAAACAAGGAGGATAAACTTTAGAAAACAAAGGGGACATGGATCTCATATTGATGGTCAAGAGGGAGTATATTATAGGACTAATTTTTAAAGGACTAAATAAATGTATATTCACCATTCTCAAAGCAATGATTAAGGTGGAGGTACAGTTGCAACTTGAGTGAGTTTGGTCCCAAGTAGTCTGACAGCAGCAAGAGGATATGCTGCTGGAAAAACTGGCCTGATATGAGCACTCAGAGTGGGTGTTGACTCTGAGAAGAGTGATGTCAAATCATAGAGTGTCAGCAGAGCATCTGGAATTCTACTGAGAAATAATATGTGAAGTGAAGCACTGTGGGTGCTCTGGAGCACTATGGCCTTGTAACCCTCTCTATCTGGAGTGACGCCCCTGTGTGATGGATGGGTAAACAGAGATGGACCCTCCAATAGCTGGACTGCTATAGTGAGGGGACATGGTCTGCCTCAGGCCAGCTGGTAGAATTTCCTAGATCTGAGGCAACCTAAAGTATTTACTGGGAAACTCAGAGAGAAGAAGAATTAGAGAAGGAAGACATGGTAAAGTGTGTGTGTGTGTGTGTGTGTGTGTGTGTGTTTAAATTTTTTTTAAAAATTGCAAAATCTGAGAAAGGGCTAGTTGTTCCTGTTCATGAAACGCAGGCTAGAAAAAGCAGATCAGGAGAGGAATTCATGGTAGAAAGCACATCTCAGGAATTAATCAAACAAATATGTGTTCACAGAGAGCAGACTTGTGGTTGTTTTTAGAGTACAATAGGATACTTAGGTAAATATATTTAAGGATATGTTTGTCTAAATTTGTCTAAGGAAACCAAACATAGTGAACTGCGTATAGAGAAGTGGGGAGAAGATTAAGACGAGCAAATCAGATGTCTTAATGAAGAGGATGAAGCCACTAAACCTCTCTCAAATTTCCAGGCAACACCAGTTGAGGCAAGCATTATCTACAGCAAGGACAAAGAAGCAAGGTGGTCACATAGAATCCCTTGTGGCCTTATATAAGTAGCACACTTGCAAAAGGATTTCAGCCCCAACTCTGTTAACTCCACTTATTTCCCAAATGTTCCAAATGGAACTTTTCTCACTCTCACTGAGTAGCAAAAATTACTCTGTATACATTTTTCCTCCAAAGGACCATTTGGAGTCTGACTTATGTCTCAACAGCTTTCTTCCATTCAGTTACCCTCTTAGTTCTTTTTCATTTTTCCAAGGTCAATTAAAGTTTAGATATAATCTCTGAGGAAATTTCATACAATGACACTAACCATCAATGTACTTAACTTTCCATCACACCTGGGGCCAGGTGGAGCCAGCATCCCCAAAACTTGCTTGATCTTGTGTGTTGCATCAGATTTTCAAAAGTATCCTTCTTTCCTACTCAAAATTGGGCACTTGTTATTCACTCATCCCAAATTCTAATGTCACTTAGTAAAAATGAATGCCTCATATTGCCAGGTCAATTTTAAATTTTTGTTTATGTCATTTGTAAATCCCTGCTGAAGTTTTACATTTGTATAAAATATTCAGGGCCAAGCATAGCATTGTTATTTATTCAGTAATGGCTTATTGTGAAATAACTTTGTGTTCGTTGATGGAATAGATGTGAGGAATGTCATCTTTGCAATAGAATCCAGTGTGGAAATGGAACAAATGGACAAATAGCCATAGTTTGGTAAATTCTGTGAGAGAGAAGTGGTGACTACACTGATGATGGTAGTGATGAAAATAAAGTCTACTATAAAGTCCCCAGCTAAGTATAATACACTCCAAAATAGCCAGAACCTCTGTAGATCTAAAGTGTAACTGATTAGACACACATATTCCCTGATACTTCTGATATTACAAGGCTACTATAAAGAATAACTCGTTTATAACTTCCCTCTGCACTTACTCTATCTCAGATACATTTTACATCTCACTGGGGCTCAGTTTTACATTTGCCTTCACAAATGAAAACTGTTTCTCTCCAAGGTCTGTTTGAGGGAATAATTAAGGGAGGCAATGGGCTTACAAGGGAAGAGCTAAATCTGGACACTCTGTAGCCAGAGACTTCTTGCCTTCAATTGTCTCCTGTTTTGTTAATTAACTGGTTAAGATTAAAGCAAGGACATCTGTGTTAGCAGTACTATAGTGAGAATCTTGACCACAGAGCTTTATGTCAAATAAAGAGAAGAGGATGAGCTTGATTTATCCACCATTGGTTACATATTTTGGCTGAGATGAAAGATGAGAAGAGTGTGATCAATATTCTGTATAATTGTTGATTAGTAGTTGTGTTCCTGGTAATTATTTTCCTGGATGGTCAGGAAAATTTTATTCCCCTAGAGAAATCTGTTTGAGAGCTTTTCATCTAGTACCTATATTGATACTATAAAATAAGAAGCATGGGATATAAAAATGAAAAAATCATTATTTAATCTCAGAGGTTTGTTGTTTCTTATTATTATATTTTTTAATTTCACATCAATGAAGTGGATTCAAAGATCATTACTGAATAAGAGTCATCTGTACCCTTATTTGTCAACATCTTAGGAGGCAGTAAATATGAAATTCACTTTCTGGTAGCTGGACACAGGCTTTTGGCATCTTAACCATCATTTCCAATAAATAAAAAAATGATGAAAAAGTTTGTGAGATTGGGTTTCAGGTAGAACTTTTCCAAAGGATGGTAATATCATTGTTCACTAAACCTAATGAAGTCTAAAACCTCAAGGATGGGCCCCAATCTAGAAGGAAGCTCTCTCTCTCTCTCCCTCTCTCTCTCTCTCTCTCTCTCACACACACACACACACACACACACACACACACACACGCACACACATCTGACCCAGTGACTGGAGACATCTGAGCCCTAGAAATTCTGCTGAGTAACCATGGTGATTCCCTCCTCTGACATCTTAAAATATTCTCTCTCATCTCCCACTGACCACACCACTACCACTACCTGCGAATTTGAAAGAGCCACTCTACCCAGTGAGCTTTATGAAATCTAATCCCCAATCCCCTCTGCCAATATCAGTGCTTGCAAAATGCAGTTTCCAGGGCCATCATACAGGGTCTCCCCCACCCCATGGAACCACTGAACTTTTTATCCAAGCTATCTAAATTTCAGACAATTTCCATTTGACAAACATTCATTACACACTTAACATAACCTAAACATTATCGTAACACAGTATGAATAAGACACATATGTCATAAGACATATTGGATAGGACAATTCCAATGCTGAAAAACAACAATAATAGCAATTCTGTGTTACTATATGGTTGGAGTTGTATGAAGTACTTTGTATGCATTATTTCATTTAATCTCTGAAACACATCAGTGAGATAGTTCCTATTACTATGGTCTTGTTTCAGATGAAGAAATCAAAATTTAAGAGATTAAATCACTTGCTGAGTCATATAGAGAATCAGTTTTAGGGTGAAGCTTCAGACCACGGCAGTCTTACAGCAAAGACAAAGCTGTTAACCACTGTGGTTTCCTCTCTCTCTGTACCTCACCTCAGGTATCATGTCTCTTCTCTATTTAGTGAGGTGACACCCAGGAGCCCCGATTTCACAATGTGTTCATGTCACAATTTCGTGAGTAGGGCCACAGATCCTGGCTAGATTTACCTGTTTCTAAAGTTTCCTGGAAATCCCTACATATAATTCCATAGTGTGGGCTCATGTGCTCCTCTACTTTGTTTGAAGATGTCATTGTGGCTGTCCCTAGCTCTGAGCCAAACTTAAACTTGACAGTCCTTATGTTGTTCTTTTTATTTTTCTTCTGGGAGTCTTTGGAATATTTCTCACATGTGCTCCCAAATCAGTTAGGTCAGTTTTCTGAGGGAATCCCCAAAGTTTCCCCCTGCCTTCTGTTGATTATGTGTGCTGGTTATGTAGAATTCCAAAGGTCTTGGTAGACACCAGATAACATTTTCCTATAGGACTGCCACCTCTAGGGGACTTCTATGGAGTGCAGACACCATCTGTGGCTCTAGAGCTTCAGTTTCTGAAAGTGTCCACTGGTGGATCCATTTTAAAAAATACTGGTGCCTCTATCCTGAGATAAATTAGAGAAACATATTGTTCTTTCTCGAATAAAAATGACTTTAACTGTTTTGAAAAATCAAACCAATAAACAGTAACACAAATAAACTAAGGTTCTAGCAAGCTGAAGGGCTCTTGTAAGTATATTTCCCTGTTCAGCTGACATGTAGATGTTAGAAGGGTTCTGTAGAGACAGTTCTCTAGTCTTTATTTCCACAAGAGGAATCTTCTGATTCTGGGAAACATCTTCTATACATTTGTAGAGAAGTAAAATGTGCCACGCCAAAATGTGTCTGTCATAAGGATTAATTTAGATTGATTATTTTTAAGAAACAGGCTTCAGGGAATCTTTATACTGACCTCCAACTTAGGTGCCTAAAGGACATATACAGAGGACCTATTTTTGTAATAGAGCTCTACCAGAGACATCTGCAGAGAATATTAGCTAGATGTGGTGGGAGAAACTGCAGGGCCTAGAGATCAGAGTTCACTCTGTGTCCCACTGTCTCTTCAGGGCCCAGAAAACATTTGTTGATGAAACATTTGCTTTTCCACCTCCATGTGATTTGCCTTCTTCCCCTTTGAAGTCCCAACCCACTGTCCCCAATATCATTTTTTGTTTTTAACTAAAGATAGTATTTAAGATGAGGTTTTCAGCCATTTTGATGAGTTACTCATTTTTGCTCTCTCTTGTGGGAAATCTCTCTCATCCATGGTTAAGCCATAAAAAGGCTTATTGGTTTGAGTTGCTATTAAGATCCTACTAATTAATGGCCAGATGTTAAATCCTTTAAATTGGAAAAACTTCTAAATTGGTAAATTTTTAAATAGCTCTCATAAAAAACTGTTTTATTGATATTTATGGAAACACTAAAGTAAAAGTGAATACAAAGAAATATAGCAACGAACCCTAGAACTCCCTTAATTAAAAAAAAAAAAGGTTTTTGAAGCCTTATTGAATTTGCAGTCTCAACTTCCCCTCATGGGTCTTACAGATGCTAATAAAAACATTAGGTTAATTAACAATAGAATGAGAAGAATCCAATGGAAAAGTCAAGAGACTCTTCCCAACAAGGTGGACATTTTTAAAGCGTTATTAAGAAATAAGGTAAATAAAGCTAATATTGAAAGAGATAGAACAAAGTGAAATCAGAAAGGGAAGAGTCATGGGACTTGTCCCAGCAGAATGGATATCTTTAGATGGTTATGAGAAACGGGATGAATAAAATGGATATCGGTGGGTGTAAAACAAAGGTTTTAATACTGCATTATCTAAGGTTCATGGGCAAAAGGGACTCCATTACCCACCCCCAGCATTAAAAGGCCCCTAACAAGTCCACTATAGTTACCCTAATCTGGAGAAATATTAAAAAAAAAAAAAAAAAAAAAAAAAAAACAGAAGACAAAAATCACACTGAGAAACCTGACCAGTAATTACTTGGTGTCCTTTGGCTCAACCCCCCACTGGGAAACCAAGCCTTCTTATATAGGAATAGGTAAAATGGCTAAGGGATTGAGAGAAGTTTCCAGGGCTCGATATGGAAACCCCACAAGCTGTGGGTACCAAAACCCACTGGTGGAACCCTGACTCAGGCTACAACTAGTTTATGCAAATGTAAAAGTGCAAGGGTTGATAGGATTATAAAGGTTGGAAAGTTTGAGCAGGTGTTATATGAAGAGGTTACATCAATGTTGCCTGAGTGTTTTATTGAAATAGATGTTATATCTAGCAGAACACTTCTACCCAGTCTTGTAAGACCCAGACTTGCTGATTTGGTCCTAGTGGAGGCCACGTTTAGAGGTATAAGAGTTGATGGAATTGAGGTGAAAGTTTGAAAAAAAATGGTATATTTGAACAGCCTTTATGTAAGATGGTTGTGCCTCTTTTGCCTAATTATACTGTGGGAAAACATTGTGTCTCATTGAGAATGTTTCCCCTGCCTGGTACTGTAAAACAAGGAATGTAAATCTGTCCTTTGGGCAATGTTAACTCAACATGTTAAAGGGAGCCAAACAGTGTGAGGTGGAAGCTAGAGGCTGATATTGAGGGGTCGATAGGAGCAATAGTGGAGGCTTTTTGCTCCTAAGGAGAATTGCTCTTGGGCTGACTTGTAGGAAAATATGGCCTTTATTGAACACTTTGTGCAAACTTTTTGAAGACATGCTACATTGAACTCAATTTCTAAAACATAGAAATATTTTGATTTCCATTTTTGTTGGAAATCATCTCCCTAATATAAAGAAGGAGATAAAAGAAAATGTAGTTGGATGGGCAGATCAGCCTTTTGATATCACTCAGGCAGCAAACCAGTTCTTCGGGGACTTGAAAACAACTGTCTTTGTCTTGCAAATCTCTACAAAATCGGAAGTGTAAATACAGCCCATGATCGCCTGAGACTGTGCCCAGTTAACTCAATCAACTAGAACCTGAAACCAAAGGAAATAAAGGTAGGGAAAGAGGCCTTTTATCAGTACAAACTGCTGGAAAGTCTGCCTTCTAAATATTATTTATCAAGGACAAATACAAGTCTTAAAAGTCTTTTCCACAAATAGTAAAATGCCTTAGCCAGCTGAGCAGATAAACTTAACTTATTCCAACTGTTATTTATAAACTAGTATGTTTTGCATTGTACTTGATTCATGACTAAAGTTTTAAGATGAAAACTATAAGATATCTGTCGATGTCTATTTGTATGTATGTATATATATGTACAGTATAGATATGGTATTTTTCTATCTTTGGATGGTATTGCCAAAATTAAATTATAAAAATAGCTCTAACTGGCTAAAATAGAAAAGTGCTTATATAAAAATATTTCAAATATATAATAGAAACAAATCTAATATTTTTAAAAGACTTCAAATGATTTAGGATTAATATTTAGTAAATTTAAAAATTTCAGTTATTGGTTTAATTAAAATAGGCATATCTTTAGAGTTGTCAGCATTAAATATAAAATTTTTATTCTACCAAAAGTCAAATAAATAAGCTTATGTTATCTTTTTTACAAAATTTGTCAGCAAAAGAAAACTAGCTTGGGGTGATGGCTGACTTTGTCTAATGTCTCATGAAGTTTTTGTAGGTAATTTAAGCATAATTATTGGGAAAAAGTGATTTAGATAGATATAAGGGGGATAAGACTTAAAAATAGCTTCCAAAATCTTTTGGTAAATTAAAACTTTAGAGTTTTGCTAACTTAAGTTAAATGATGGGAAATCTTTGAATGTCCAGATCATTTTCAGCTAAGATAAAATACTGAAACATTAACTGCTAAACAAGGCTAAGTATGCTTACTTTTGTCTTCATATTACAGAAAAAACTAATGTTTAGGTCTATTAATGAAAATGGTTTCTACCACATTGAAAAAAAAATATGCTATGAGGAAATGTAAGTTTCTAAAAATTATGAAATGCATTCATAACTTTCCAATCACAAACAAAAATATTGGTATAACAAGCAGTTCACAATTGCTTACTTCTTAGCTTTCAATAGAAATTAAAGTTTCTAAGAGTTAAGAATTCTACTTAATATATATAATTAAAATACTAAAATTAATAAGGAAAACATACTTGTATGCAAGGAAATTTTTTACAAGCTATAAGGAATGGAAATGCATTTTGTTAAATGAAAAGAAAGTAATTCTGTCCTAAAGAGGAATTAATAAAATAAAAATATAGAAAGAGGGAAAGCATGGGACAAAATTTTTTTGTGTGAAAAATGAAGTTGCATAATGTTTCTGGAAAAGAAACCCTGATAGAAAGTTTCGCACACAGTCAGGTGGCTAAGACAGAATGAATTTATTTGAGTGAATGAGTATTAGTATTAAAAGTAAGCTAGCACAAAACTAAGTTTGTTTTCTTTCTCTATTAAGATGACAAAGTTATTATGGACTACTGATCTGCTTTTGATTACAAATTGTGAATGTTTCTTTACCTTTTAAGTATTCTGTTAAAATTTTTTGTATTTTCCTTTGAAATCTTATATTGTCAATTTTGTTAAGTGGATTTAAGTATTGTTTCACAGTACCCTATGATCTTATTTGATCAAGGATTTTATTTACTTATTTTATTTTTATTTATTTATTTTTTTCACGTTCAAAAGACATGAACTCCCTGATAGCTTTCAGGGAAAAGTGGGTTTTTGTGTTTTTTTTTTTTTTTTTTTAAACTTCGTTATTTGAGTATAATTGCTGTACAATGGTGTGTTAGTTTCTGCTGTATAACAAAGTGAATCAGATATACATATACATATATACCCATAACTCCTCCCTCTTGCATCTCCCTCCCACCCCACCATCCCACACTTCTAGGTGGACAGGAAGCACCGAGCTGATCTCCCTGTTCTATGCAGCTGCTTCCCACTAGCTATTTTACATTAGGTAGTTTATATATGTCCATGCCATTCTCTCACTTCATCCCAACTAACACTGCCTCCTCACCGTGTCCTCAAGTTCATTCTCTACCTCTACATCCCTATTCCTGTCCTGCCCCTAGGTTCTTCAGAAACATTTTTCTTTTTGAATTCCATATATATGTTACCATATGGTATCTGTTTTTCTCTTTGTGACTTACCTCACTGTATGACAGTCTCCAGGTCCATCCACATCACTAAAAATAACTCAGTTTTATTTCTTTATATGCCTGAGTAATATTCCATTGTAAATATGTGCCACATCTTTATCCATTCATCTGTCGATGAACACTTAGGTTGCTTCCATGTCCTGGCTATTGTAAATAGAGCTGCAATGAACATTGTAGTACATGACTCTTTTTGAATTATGTTTTGCTCAGGGTATATGCCCAGTAGTGAGATTGCTGGGTCACATGGTAATTCTATTTTTAGTTTTTTAAGGAACCTCCATACTGTTCTCCATAGTGGCTGTACCAATTTACATTCCCACAAACAGTGCAAGAGGGTTCTCTTTTCTCCACATCCTCTCCAGTATTTATTGCTTATAGATTTTTTCATGATGGCCATCCTGACCAGTGTGAGGTGATATCTCATTATAGTTTTGATTTGCATTTCTCTAATGATTAGTGCTGTTGAACATCCTTTTATGTGTTTGTTGGTGATCTCTATATCTTCTTTGGAGAAATGTCTATTTAGGTCTTCTGCCCATTTTTGGATTGGGTTGTTTGTTTTTTTGATATTGAGCTGCATGAGCTGTTTGTATATTTTAGAGATTAATGCTTTGTTAGCTTATTCATTTGCAAATATATTCTCCCATTCTGAGGGTTGTCTTCTCATCTTGTTTATGGTTTCCTTTGCTGCACAAAAGCTTTTAAGTTTCATTAGGTCCCATTTTTTTATTTATTTATTTTTTAATTTCCATTTATCTAGGAGGTGGGTCAAAAAGGATCTTGCTGTGATTTATGTCATAGAGTGTTCTGCCTATGTTTTCCTCTAAGAGTTTTATAGTGTCTGGCCTTAAATTTAGGTCTTTAATCAATTTTGAGTTTATTTTTGTATATGGTGTTAGGGAGTGTTCTAATTTCATTATTTTACATGTAGCTGTCCAGTTTTCCCAGCAACACTTATTGAAGAGGCTGTCTTTTCTCCATTGTATAGTCTTGCCTCCTTTATCAAAGATAAGTTGATCATATGTGCATGGGTTTAATCTCTGGGTTTTCTATCCTGTTCCATTGATCTATATTTCAGTTTTTGTGCCAGTACCATACTGTCTTGATTACTGTAGCTTTGTAGTATAGTCCAAAGTCAGGGAGCATGATTCCTCCAGTTCCATTTTTCTTTCTCAATATTGCTTTGGCTATTTGGGAACTTTTGTGCTTCCATACAAATTGTGAAATTTTTTTTGTTCTAGTTTTGTGAAAAATGCCACTGGCAGTTTGATAGGGATTGCATTGAATGTGTAGATTGCTTTGGGTAGTAGAGTCATTTTCACAATGTTGATTCTTCCAACCCAGGAACATGGTATATCTCTCTATCTCTTTGTATCATCTTTAATTTCTTTCATCAGTGTCATAGTTTTATACATAAAGGTCTTTTATCGCCTTAGTTAGGTTTATTCCTAGGTATTTTATTCTCATTATTGCAATGGTAAATGGGAGTGTTTCCTTAATTTCTCTTTCAGATTTTTTATAGTTAGTGTATAGGAATGCAAGAGAGTTCTGTGCATTAATTTTGTATCCTGCTACTTTACCAAATTCATTGATCAGCTCTAGTACTTTTCTGGTAACATCTTTAAGATTCTCTGTATATAGTATCATGTCATCTGCAAACAGTAACAGCTTTATTTCTTATTTTCCAATTTGGATTATTATTATTTCTTTTTCTTCTCTGATGGCTGTGGCTAAAACTTCCAAAACTATGTTGAATAATAGTGGTGAGAGTGTACAACTTTGCCTTGTTCCTGATCTTAGAGGAAATGGTTTCAATTTTTCACCATTGAGAATGATGTTGGCTATGGGTTGGTCATATATGGCCTTTATTATGTCGACATAAATTTCCCCTCTCTCCACTTTCTAGAAGTTTTTTCACATAAATCGCTGTTGAATTTTGTCAAAAGCATTTTCTCCATCTATTGATATGATCATATGGTTTTTCTCCTTCAATTTGTTAATATGGTTTATCACATTGATTGATTTGTACATAATGAAGAATCCTTGCATTCCTCAGGTAAACCCCACTTGATCATGTTGTATGATCCTTTTAATGTGCTATTGAATTTTGTTTGCTAGTATTTTGTTGAGGATATTTGCATCTATGGTCATCAGTGATATTTGCCTGTAGTTTTCTTTCTTTCTGACATCTTTGTCTGGTCTTGGTATCAGGGTGATGGTGGCCTTGTAGAATGAGTTTGGGAGTGTTCTTTCCTCTGCTATATTTGGAAGAGTTTGAGGAAGATAGGTGTTAGTTCTTCTCTAAATGTTTGATAGTATTCGCCTGTGAAGCCAGCTAGTCCTGGGCTTTTGTTTGTTGGAAGATTTTTAATGACAGTCTCAAATTTAGTGCTTTCATTAGTCTGTTTATATTTTCTATTTCTTCCTGGTTCAGTGTTGGAAGGTTGTGCTTTTCTCAGAATTTGTCCATTTCTTCCAGGTTGTCCATTTTATTCGCATATATTTGCTTGTAGTAATCTTTCATGATCCTTTGTATTTCTGCAGTGCCAGTTGTTACTTCTCCTTTTTCATTTCTAATTCTGTTGATTTGAGTCTTCTCCCTTTTTTTCTTGATGAGTCTGGCTAATGGTTTATGAATATTTTTTGTCTTATCAAAGAACCAGCCTTTAGTTTTATTCATCTTTGTTCTTGTTTCCTTCATTTCTTTTTATTTCATTTCTGATCTCATCTTTATGTTTTCTTTCCCTCTGCTAACTTTAGGGGTGTTTTGTTCTTCTTCCTCTAAGTGCATTAGGTGTAAGGAGAGGTGGTTTATTTGGGATTTTTCTTGTTTCTTGAGGTAGGATTTTATTGCTATAAACTTCCCTCTTAGAACTGCTTTGGTGCATCCCATAGGTTTGGGATTGTTGCACTTTCATTGTCATTTGTTTTTAGGAATTTTTTGGTTTCCTGTTTGATTTCTTTAGTGATCTCTTGGTTATTTAGTAGTGTATTGTCAAGCCTCCATACATTTGTATTTTAACAGATTTTCCCCATCATTGATATCCAGTGTCATAGCATTGTTGTCAGAAAAGATACTTCATGTGATTTCAATATTCCTAAATTTACCAAGGCTTGATTTGTGACCCAAGATATGATCTATCCTGGAGAATATTCCATGAGCACTTGAGAAGAAAGTGTATTCATTTGTTTTTGGATGGAATGTCCTATAAATATCAATTAAGTCCATCTTGTTAAATGTATCATTTAAAGCTTGTGTTTCTTTATTTATTTTCATTTTGGATGACCTGTCCCATGGTGAAAGTGAAGTGATAAAGTCTCCTACTATGGTTGTGTTACTGTCAATTTCCCCTTTATGGCTGTTAGCATTTGCCTTATGTATTGAGGTGCTCCTATGTTGGGTGCCTAACTATTTACAATTGTTATGTCTTCCTCTTGGATTCATTTCTTGATCATAATGTAGTGTCCTTCTTTGTCTCTTGTAATAGTCTTTATTTTAAAGTCTATTTTTTCCTATATGAGAATTTCTTTTCCAGCTTTCTTCTGATTTCCATTTGCATGGAATATATTTTTCTATCCCCTCATTTTCAGTCTATATTTGTCCCTAGGTCTGAAGTGGGTCTCTTGTAGACTGCATATATATGGATCTTGTCTATGTATCCATTCAGCCAGTCTACGTCTTTTGGTTGGAACACTTAATCCATTTACATGTAAAGCAGTTATAGATATATATGCATATGTATGTTCCTATTACTATTTCTTTTTTGTTTTGGGTTGTTGTTTGTAAGTTTTTTCCTTCTCCTATGTTTTGTACCTAGAGAATTTCCTTTAGCATTTGTTGTAAAGCTGGTTTATGGTGCTGAATTCTCTTAGCTTTTACTTGTCTGTAAATGTTTTAATTTCTCCGTCAAATCTGAATGAGATCCTTGCTGTGTAGAGTAACCTTGGTTGTAGGTTTTTCCCTTTCTTCACTTTAAATATGTCCTACTACTCGCTTCTGCACTGCAGAGTTTCTGCTGAAAGATCAGCTGTTAACCTTATGGGGATTCCCCTGTATGTTATTTGTTGTTTTTCCTTTGTTGCTTTTAATATTTTTTTCTTTGTGTGTCTTATCATATTTCTCCTTGGATTTATCATGTTTGGAACTCTCTGTGCTTCCTGAAATTGATTGACTATTTCCTTTCCCATATTAGGGAAATTTTCAACTATAATCTCTTCAAATATTTTCTCAATCTCTTTCTTTTTCTCTTCTTCTGGGACCTCTATAATTCAAATGTTGGTACATTTAATGATGTCCCAGAAGTCTCTGAGACTGTCCTCAATTCTTCTCTTTTTTTTTTTTTTCTTTATTCTGCTCTGTGGTAGTTATTTCCACTGTTTTATCTTCCAGGTCACTTATCCGTTTTTCTGTCTCAGTTATTCTGCTCTTGATTCCGTCTTGAGAATTCTTAATTTCATTTTTTGTGGTGTTCATCATTATTTGTTTGCTCTTTAGTTCTTCTAGGTCCTTGTTAAACATTTCTTATATTTTCTCCATTCTATTTCCAAAATTTTGGATCATCTTTACTATCATTACTTTGAATTTTTGTTTTTTGTTTTTTTTTTTTTTTTTTTTAGATAGACTGCTTATTTCCTCTTCATTTGTTTTGTCTGATGGGTTTTTAAATTGCTCCTTCATCTGCTGTGTGTTTCTCTGTCTTCTCATTTGTCTTAACTTACTGTGTTTGCAGTCTCCTTTTCAAAGCCTGCAGGTTCGTATTTCCTGTTGTTGGTGTTGTCTGCTCCCTGTGGATAATGTTGGTTCTGTGGGTTCTGTAGGCTTCTTGGTGCAGGGGACTGGTGCCTGTGTTCTGGTGGATGAGACTGGAGCTTGTATTTATGGTGAGCAGGACAAAATCCAATGGTGTGTTTTGGGGTGTCTGTGAACTTATTTTGCTTTTAGATAACCTCTCTGCTAATGGGTGGGGTTGTGTTCCTGTCTTGCTAGTTGTTTGACATAGGGTGTACAGCATTGTTGCTTGTTGGCCATTGTGTGGAACTGGGTCTTAATGTTGTGATGGAGATCGCTGGGAGAACTCTCACCATTTGATATACATGAGGCTGGGAGGTCTCTGGTGGACCGGTGTCCTGAACTTGGCTTTCCCACCTCAGAGGCTCAGGCCAGACACCCAGCCAGGGCACCAAAGCCCTGTCAGGCATGGAGCTCAGAAGAAAAGGGAGAAAATAAAAGAAACAAAGAAAAAAATAAAATTATTAATATAAAAATAAATTATTAAAGATAAAAAAATTAAAAAGTAATAAGAAAGAAAGAAAGGGAGCCAGCAAACTAAAAAGAAACCCACCAGTGATAACAAGTGCTAAAACTACACTACAAAAACAAAATCAAACAAACAACAAACAAAAAACAGACAGACAGAACCTTGGGACAAATGGGAAAAGCAAAGCTGTACAGACAAACTCACAGAAAGAAGCATGCACATACACACAAAAAGAAAAAAAGGGAAAAAAATATATAAATATATATATATATATACACATATATGTATATATATAAAAGGAAGAGAGCAACCAAATCAGTAAACAAATCTACTAATGATAATAAGCTCTAAATACTAAATTAAGATAAACCTAAAAGCAGAAACAAATTAGATGCATAAAGCAAACCCAAATGTACAGTTACTCCCAAAGTCCACCACCTCAATTTTGGGATGATTCATTGTCTATTCAGGTATTACAGAGATGCAGGGTATATCAAGTTGATTGTGGAGATTTAATCCACTGCTCCTGAGGCTGGTGAGAGAAATTTCCCTTTCTTTTCTTTGTTTGCACACCTCCTGGCATTCAGCTTTGTATTTGGCCCTGCCTCTGCTTGTAGGTCACCTGAGGGTTTCCAGGTACATGGAGAATTTCTTGCCTTTTGGGAAGTGTGAGGTCTTCTTCCAGCATCCAGTAGGTGTTTTGTAGAAGTTGTTCCACATGTAGATGTCGTTTTCATGTATTTGTGGGAAGGAAGGTGATCTCCACCTCTTTCTCCTCCACTATCTTGAAGGAACCTCCTCTGACCAAGTATTTTAAAGCCTTTTGATATCTTTGACAAACTTTCCCAAGTCCAATGCTAAATAAATTCTTTTGATCTCTAGCTCACTCTGGGACTTTCAGAAGGCCACTGAAAAATCTCAAATGAGATATTAAACTAATTAGTCTTATTTGGTATGTTAAATTTCATGGGAACCATTGACAAATAGTTGATAATAATCCTTCTTAAGTTATATTATGTGGATGAATGTTATTAATATGTGTTATAAAATTATATGAAATTCATAAAAATCTGATATGTCCTGATAAAATATTATGTCATAATTCTAGTTATATTCAAATGCTGTATTACAGAAATAACCAAATATCTTTGTCAATTGCATTGTAATCAGATCTTTAAACATGCCATTTTCAGTCTTTTGTCATTTATAGACAGTTTTTGTTCTACTCTGATGATTTTACAGAAATGCTTTATCTTCAAGAAGATTCAGAGAAGTACTTTTTGCCAAATACAGGTTTCTGTTAACTTTCAGACCAGACTACTGAACTGGGTAAGAAATTATAGAACACTAATGGAAAAACTGATGACTTTGTGAAATTGCTTACAAAAGATCAACAATAATTAATTACATAGGATTGAATGAACTGATGAATATGATTATAATTTGTATGAATTCTTTTTTTTTAAGTTTCTGCTTTATAACAAAGTGAATCAGTCATACATATACATCTGTTCCCACATCCCTTCCCTCTTGCATCTCCCTCCCTCCCACCCTCCCCATCCCACCCCTCCAGGCGGTCACAAAGCACCGAGCTGATCTCCCTGTGCTCTGCGGATGCTTCCCACTATCTATCTACCTTACGTTTGGTAGTGTATATATGTCCAAGCCTCTCTTTCGCTTTGTCACAGCTTACCCTTCCCCCTCCCCATATCCTCAAGTCCATTCTCAAGTAGGTCTGTGTCTTTGTTCCCGTTTTACCCCTAGGTTCTTCATGACATTTTTTTTTAATTCCGTATATATGTGTTAGCATACAGTATTTGTGTTTCTCTTTCTGACTTACTTCACTCTGTATGACAGACTCTAGGTCTATCCACCTCATTACAAATAGCTCAGTTTCGTCTCTTTTTATGGCTGAGTAATATTCCATTGTATATATGTGCCACATCTTCTTTATCCATTCATCCGATGATGGACACTTAGGTTGTTTCCAGCTCCGGGCTATTGTGAATAGAGCTGCAATGAACATTTTGGTACATGTCTCTTTTTGAATTATGGTTTTCTCAGGGTATATGCCTAGTAGTGGGATTGCTGGGTCATATGGTAGTTCTACTTTTAGTTTTTTAAGGAACCTCCATACTGTTCTCCATAGTGGCTGTACCAATTCACATTCCCACCAGCAGTGCAAGAGTGTTCCCTTTTATCCACAACCTCTCCAGCATTTATTGTTTCTAGATTTCTTGATGATGGCCATTCTGACTGCTGTGAGATGACATCTCACTGTAGTTTTGATTTGCATTTCTCTAATGATTAATGATGTTGAGCATTCTTTCATGTGTTTGTTGGCAGTCTGTATATCTTCTTTGGAGAAATGCCTATTTAAGTCTTCTGCCCATTTTTGGATTGGGTTGTTTGTTTTTTTGCTATTGAGCTGCATGAGCTGTTTATGAATTTTGGAGATTAATCCTTTGTCAGTTGCTTCATTTGCAAATATTTTCTCCCATTCTGAGGGTTCTCTTTTGGTCTTGTTTATGGTTTCCTTTGCTGTGCAAAATATTTGAACATTAGGTCCCATTTGTTTATCTTTGTTTTAATTTCCATTTCTCTAGGAGGTGGGTCCAAAAGGATCTTGCTGCGATTTATGTCATAGAGAGTTCTACCTATGTTTTCCTCTAAGAGTTTGATAGTTTCTGGCCTTACATTTAAGTCTTTAATCCATTTTGAGCTTATTTTTGTGTATGGTGTTAGGGAATGATCTAATCTCAAACTTTTACATGTCCCTGTCCAGTTTTCCCAGCACCACTTATTGAAGAGGCTGTCCTTTCTCCACTGTACATTCCTGCCTCCTTTATCAAAGATAAGTTGGCCATATGTGCGTGGGTTTATCTCTGGGCTTTCTATCCTGATCCACTGATCTATCTTTCTGTTTTTATGCCAGTACCACACTGTCTTAATTACTGTAGCTTTGTAGTATAGTCTGAAGTCAGGGAGCCTGATTCCTCCAGCTCCGTTTTTCATTCTCAAGATTGCTTTGGCTATTTGGGGTCTTTTGTTTTTCCAAACAAATTTTGAAATTTTTTGTTCTAGTTCTGTGAAAAATGCCAGTGGTAGTTTGATAGGGATTGCATTGAATCTGTAGATTGCTTTGGTTGGTAGACTCATTTTCACAATATTGATTCTTCCAATCCAGGAGCATGGTATATCTCTCCATCTCTTTGTATCATCTTTAATTTCTTTCATCAGTGTCTTATAATTTTCTGCATACAGGTCTTTTTTCTCCTTAGGTAGGTTTATTCCTAGATATTTTATTCTTTTTGTTGCAATGGTAAATGGGAGTGTTTTCTTGATTTCACTTTCAGATTTTTCATCATTAGTGTACAGGAATGCCAGAGATTTCTGTGCATTAATTTTGTATCCTGCTACTTTACCAAATTCATTGATTAGCTCTAGTAGTTTTTTGGTAGCATCTTTAGGATTCTCTATATATAGTATCATGTCATCTGCAAACAGTGACAGCTTTACTTCTTCTTTTGCAATTTGGATTCCTTTTATTTCTTTTTCTTCTCTGATTGCTGTGGCTAAAACTTCCAAAAACTATGTTGAATAAGAGTGGTGAGAGTGGGCATCCTTGTCTTGTTCCTGATCTTAGTGGAAATGATTTCAGTTTTCCACAATTGAGGACAATGTTGGCTGTGGGTTTGTCATATATAGCCTTTATTATGTTGAGGAAAGTTCCCTCTATGCCTACTTTCTGCAGGGTTTTTATCATAAATCAGTGTTGAATTTTGTCGAAAGCTTTCTCTGCCTCTATTGAGATGATCATATGGTTTTTCTCCTTCAACTTGTTAATATGGTGTATCACATTGATTGATTTGCAACTATTGAAGAATCCTTGCATTCCTGGAATAAACCCCACTTGATCATGGTGTATGATCCTTTTAATGTGCTGTTGGATACTGTTTGCTAGTATTTTGTTGAGGATTTTTGCATCTATGCTCATCAGTGATATTGGCCTGTAGTTTTCTTTCTTTGTGACATCCTTGCCTGGTTTTGGTATCAAGGTGATGGTGGCCTCGTAGAATGAGTTTGGGAGTGTTCCTTCCTCTGATATTGTTTTGAAGAGTTTGAGAAGGATGGGTGTTAGCTCTTCTCTAAATATTTGATAGTATTCGCCTGTGAAGCCATCTGGTCCTGGGCTTTTGTTTGATGGAAGATTTTTAATCACAGTTTCAATTTCAGTGCTTGTGATTGGTCTATTCATATTTTCTATTTCTTCCTGAGTCAGTCTTGGCAGGTTGTGTATTTCTAAGAATTTGTCCATTTCTTCCAGGTTGTCCATTTTATTGGCATAGAGTTGCTTATAGTAATCTCTCATGATCTTTTGTATTTCTGCAGTGTCAGTTGTTACTTCTCCTTTTTCATTTCTAATTCTATTGATTTGAGTCTTCTCCCTTCTTTTCTTGATGAGTCTGGCTAATGGTTTGTCAATTTTGTTTATCTTCTCAAAGAACCAGCTTTTAGTTTGGTTGATCTTTGCTATCATTTCCTTCATTTCTTTTTCATTTATTTCTGATCTGATCTTTATGATTTCTTTCCTTCTACTAACTTTGGGGGTTTTTTGTTCTTCTTTCTCTAATTGCTTTAGGTGCAGGGTCAGGTTGTTTACTCGAAATGTTTCCTGTTTCTTAATGTGGGATTGTATTGCTATAAACTTCCCCCTTGGAACTGCTTTTGCTGTGTCCCATAGGTTTTGGGTTGTCGTGTCTCCACTGTCATTTGTTTCTAGGTATTTTTTAATTTCCTCTTTGATTTCTTCAGTGATCACTTCGTTATTGAGTAGTGTATTGTTTAGCCTCCATGTGTTTGTATTTTTTACAGATCTTTTCCTGTAATTGATGTCTAGTCTCATAGCATTGTGGTCGGAAAAGATACTTGATACAATTACAATTTTCTTAAATATACCAAGGCTTGATTTGTGACCCAAAATATGATCTATCCTGGAGAATGTTCCATGAGCACTTGAGGAAAATGTATATTCTGTTGTTTTTGGATGGAATGTCCTATAAATATCAACTAAGTCCATCTTGTTTAATGTATCATTTAAAGCATGTGTTTCCTTATTTATTTTCATTTTGGATGATCTGTCCATTGGTGAAAGTGGGGTGTTAAAGTCCCCTACCATGAATGTGTTACTGTTGATTTCCCCTTTTATGGCTGTTAGTATTTGCCTTATGTATTGAGGTGCTCCTATGTTGGGTGCATAAATATTTACAATTGTTATATCTTCTTCTTGGATCGATCCCTTGATCATTATGTAGTGTCCTTCTTTGTCTCTTCTAATAGTCTTTATTTTAAAGTCTATTTTGTCTGATATAAGAATTGCTAGTCCTGCTTTCTTTTGATTTCCATTTGCGTGGAATATCTTTTTCCATCCCCTTACTTTCAGTCTGTATGTGTCTCTAGGTCTGAAGTGGGTCTCTTGTAGACAGCATATATATGGGTCTTGTTTTTGTATCCATTCAGCCACTCTGTGTCTTTTGGTGGGAGCATTTAGTCCATTTACATTTAAGGTAATTATTGATATGTATGTTCCTATTCCCATTTCCTTAATTGCTTTGGGTTCGTTATTGAAGGTATATTCCTTCTGTTGTGTTTCTTGCCTAGAGAAGTTCCTTTAGCATTTGTTGTAAAGCTGGTTTGGTGGTGCTGAACTCTCTCAGCTTTTGCTTGTCTGTAAAGATTTTAATTTCTCCATCAAATCTGAATGAGATCCTTGCTGGGTAGAGTAATCTTGGTTGCAGGTTTCTCTCCTTCATCACTTTAACTATGTCCTGCCACTCCCTTCTGGCTTGTAGAGTTTCTGCTGAGAGATCAGCTGTTAACCTGATGGGGATTCCCTTGTGTGTTATTTGTTGTTTTTCCCTTGCTGCTTTTAATATGATTTCTTTGTGTTTAATTTTTGACAGTTTGATTAATATGTGTCTTGGCGTATGTCTCCTTGGATTTATTCTGTATGGGACTCTCTGTGCCTCCTGGACTTGATTAACTATTTCCTTTCCCATATTAGGGAAGTTTTCAACTATAATCTCTTCAAATATTTTCTTAGTCCCTTTCTTTCTCTCTTCTTCTTCTGGAACACCTATAATTCGAATGTTGGTGTGTTTAATGTTGTCCCAGAGGTCTCTGAGACTGTCCTCTGTTCTTTTCATTCTTTTATCTTTATTTTGCTCTGCATCAGTTATTTCCACTATTTTATCTTCCACCTCACTTATCCGTTCTTCTGCCTCAGTTATTCTGCTATTGATCCCATCTAGAGTATTTTTCATTTCATTTATTGTGTTTTTAATCGATGCTTGATTCATGTTTAGTTCTTCTAGGTCCTTGTTAACTGTTTCTTGCATTTTGTCTATTCTATTTCCAAGATTATGAATCTTGGAAATAGAATCTTGGATCATCTTTACTATCATTATTCTGAATTCTTTTTCAGGTAGAGTGCCTATTACCTCTCTATTTGTTAGGTCTGGTAGGCTTTTATCTTGCTCCTTCACCTGCTGTGTGTTTTTCTTTCTTCTCATTTTGCTTATGTTACTGTGTTTGGGGTCTCCTTTTTGCAGGCTGCAGATTCGTAGTTCCCGTTGTTTTTGGTGTCTGTCCCCCATGGCTAAGGTTGTTTCAGTAGGTTGTGTAGGCTTCCTGGTGGGGGGGACTAATGCCTGTGTTCTGGTGGTTGAGGCTCGATCTTGTCTTTCTCGTGGACAGGTCCACGTCTGGTGGTGTGTTTTGGGGTGCCTATGGCCTTATTATGTTTTTAGGTAGCCTCTCTGCTAATGGGTGTGGTTGTGTTCCTGCCTTGCTAGTTGCTTGGCATAGGGTGACCAGCCCTGTAGCTTGCTGGTCTTTGACTGAAGCTGGGTGCTGGTGTTGAGATGGAGATCTCTGGGAGATTTTCACTGCTTGATATTATGTGGAGCTGGGAGGTCTCTTGTGGACCTGTGTCCTGAAGTTGGCTCTCCCACTTCACAGGCACAGCAGTGACTCCTGGCTGCAGCACCAAGAGCCTTTCATCCACCTGGCTCAGAATAACAGGGAGAAAAAGTAGAAAGGAAGAATTAGTAGAAGAAAGAAAGAGAGAGGGAAAGAAAGGAAGAAGGGAAGAAAGGAAGGAAGGAAGGAAGAAAGAAAGAAAGGAGGGAGGGACGAGGAAGGATTGAAAGAAAGAAGGAAAGAAAGGAGGGAGGGAGGGAGGAATGAAAGCAAAAGGAAGAGTGAATGGAAGAAGGGAGAGAGGGAGGGAGGAAGGAAAGAAAGAAAGAAAGACAGGAGGGAGGGAGGGAGGAAGGAAAGAAAAAGAAAGTGGAAAGAAGAAGGGTGGGAGGGAGGGAGGGAGGAAAGAAAAAGAAAGAAGGAAAGGAGGAGCGGAGGGAGGGAGGAAGGGAAGGTAGGAAAAAAAGAAAGAGCAGGTAAAGTAAAATAGAATAAAGTATGAAATATAGTAGCGTTATTAAAATTAGAAAGTAATTATTGAAAAAAAAAACGGACCGATAGAACCCTGCGACATATGGTGGAAGCAAAGCTATACAGAGAGAATCTTACACAGAAGATTACACATACACATTCACAAAAAGAGAGCAGGGGGAAAAATCAAAAATCTTGCTCTCCAAGTCCACCTCCTCAATTTGGGATAATTCGTTGTAAAAAGAGGAAAAGGGGGGAAAGTCTGAAATCTTGCTCTCTAAGTCCACCTCCTCAATTTGGGATGATTCACTGTCCATTTATGCACTCCACAGACACAGGAGCTTTAATCAAATGGACCTTGGATCTTTAATCCGCTGCCTCTGAGGCTGCACAGAGAGATTTCCCTGTCTCTGCTCTCACAGCTCCCCTGTCTCAGCCTTGGACCTGGCCCCGCCTCTGTGTGTAGGTCGCCGGAGGGCGTCCATTCTTCGCTCAGACAGGACGGGTTTAAAGGAGCCGCTGATTCGGGGGCTCTGGCTCACTCAGGCAGAGGGGAGGGAGGGGCACGCAGTGTGGGGCGGGCCTGCGGCGGCAAAGGCCGCTGTGACGTTGCATCAGCCCGTGGCGCTCCGTGCGCTTTCCCAGGAAAGCCGTCCCCGGGTCCCGGGACCCCTTCAGTGGTGCGGTGCACAGGCCCCACGGAAGGCGGCACGGACAGTGACCCGCGCTCGCACACAGGCCCTGTGGCAGCGGCGGCAGCAGCCCCAGCATCCCACGCCCGTCTCCGAGGTCTGCGCCTTATCCACGGCTCGCACCTGTCTCCAGCGCTTCCCCAAGCAGCCCTAATGCCCTCTCCTTGTGCACCAGGAAACAAAAGGGAAAAAAGTCTCTTGCCTCTTCGGCAGCTCCAGACCCTTTCCCTGGACTCCCTCCAGGCTAGCCGTGGTGCACTAATCCCTTCAGACTCTCTTCCTGCTGCCAGCCCCAGTCGTCTCCCTGCACTCCGACTGAAAGCCAATACCCGAGCCTCAGCTCCCAGCCCCGCCCGCCCCGGCGGTCGAGCAGACAAGCCTCTGGGGCTGGTGTGTGCCTGAGGGCACTGATCCTCTGTGCGGGAATCTCTCCGCTTTGCCCTCCGCACCCCTGTTGCTGTGCTCTCCTCCGCTACTCTGAAGCTTTCCCCCTCCGCCACCTGCAGTCTCCACCCACAAAGGGGCTTGTAGTGTGTAGAAACCTTCCCTCCTTCACGGCTCCCTCCCACTGGTGCAGGTCCTGTCCCTATCCTATTGTCTCTGTTTATTCTTTTTTTTCTTTTGCCCTACCCAGGTATGTGGGGAGTTTCTTGCCTTTTGGGGGGTCTGAGGTCTTCTGTCAGCGTTCAGTAGGTGTTCTGTAGGAGTTGTTCCACGTGTAGATGAATTTCTGATGTATCTGTGGGGAGGAAGGTGATCTCCACGTCTTACTCTTCCGCCATCTTCCTCCGGGCCCCCTTGTATGACTTCTTGTCTGAAATATTACTGGCTTTTTAATCTTTATTTTCTCAAGACTTTTAGGGGAACTTTTTTCTCTTTTCTCTTAAGCTAGTTATGACTTATAGTAATTTGGTAAATTATACCTTTGAAAGCAAAATTAAAACATTTTTCATTTTCTCCCTACCTGATCCCTCCAGAATTTAGAAACTCCTTGTGTCTATTATTATTTTTATATTCAATATATTCAATAATTATTTACAGAATTTAACTAAGAATCTGTTCTCTTTGTAACAAAGCACATTTGAAAATATTGGTTACATAGACTCAAACAGGAACTAAGATTGACTTTATGGAGCCATAAAGCCTCTGAGAGGTGGGGGGAAGCAGCCTGGTAACTTAAGTACTTAACTTAAGTTCTTAAGTTAAGTACTTAAGTACTAATTTACTAACTTGTAAGTGTGTAAGTTAGTAGATGGCCTTCTTCTCTCTATGTCTTCATATGGCCTTCCTTCTGTGTGCCTCTGTGTCCTAATCTCTTTTAATGATGACAGTCATATTGCACTAAGTCCCACCCTAATGACCTGATCACCCTAATGACCTTTAAGAAGGTAATTATAACTTAATTACCTCTTTAATGATCCTATCTCCAAATATAGTCATAGTCTGAGCTATTGGTTAGAACTTCAACATATGAATTTAGAGGGGAAACAATTCAACCCATAACAGTCACATAATAGAAAAGGCATTAAAATCATTATGGTACATGTACCTTATATTCTGCAGAGTTGCAATGTCTTGTGAATATCTATAGGTGTAAGAAAATGTTCATTGTAGAGATTGTAGAGAAATTTTAAAAATGGATAATAAAATTATTTAGAATATAATCTTAAATTTATAAATTACACATATTTCAAAATATATATTAAAATATTATATATTTTAAATTAACCTAATTCTTGCTTCATCTGCTCACATAAACCTAACAACTCTTTTCTGTATATATAGAGCAGGTAGGGTGGAGAGAGGGAAATACTAGCTGCTATTTCTTCTGGGTTGTGTAATCACTGGTATCTAGAATTCTCTTTTAAGCATTCTTAAAATTTTTCTTTAAGAAGCATTTATTATTTTTCACCAATTATTTTTATATCTCTAAAATACAAGGGAAATACTGTCAACAAAGAAATAATAAAATAGCAAAAGTTCAACATAATAGAATTAATAACATTAATTTTAACAGATTTAAATTAAAAATTTGTTTTTTTAAAAATTATTTGCACTTGTATGAGACAGGGAAATCTGTTTTATTTTCAGATGATATATAAATGTCCTGAGATTTTCATTGTTCTCAGCATAGAAAGAGCCCAGATCCAGAGGTGAGTCAGCAGGAAATGCATGAGCCTCGTGCAGTGTCTTCTTAGGAGGAAGTGAGAACTCCAGCCATGGTTAACCTAAAGAAGAGAGGACTAGGACATCTTAGCAGTTTTCACCTATGTGATAGGCTGCAGAGGATGGGAACAAGGATTATATGGATTAATTGGATTAGATGGGTATATCTAAAAGGTAAAACTAAGATCAATATTTTCTTCCATTTAATGCAAGTATATTGACTGCCTACAATATGCCAAGCATTGAAGAAGAAAACAAATAAATGCTAAAGAAGCAGATATCTGCTTAATACATCTTGAAAAGGACTTTTAAATGTTTTTATTAGCTGAACAGATTGTTTTCAATGTAGTGAGTATCCCAACCTTAAAATGTTCTGAGTGAGACTGTATGACCATCTCCCAAGGGTACAACATCAGGAATTTTTGAATCCAGGTAGCCTAGAATGATGGTTCTTTAATGTTTGTATTGAGAAAAATTACCCAGAGGCCTAGTTGAAACACAGATTCCTGAGCATATACCCAGAGACTCTGATTGAGCATATAATTTCCATTTCTAATAAGCTTCCAGTACATGCAGATGTTATTGGTCCATGGACCATACTTGAAGTAGCAATGGATAACACAGGGTCTTCTTCCTTCTAAGATCAATAATTGTAAGACACAGACAGAGAAAAAATGTCTGCTTCATCAAATTTATTTTCCTCAGCTCACTGAAAAGGGAAAGATGGCTGAGGAAGGAAAGAAACACAACCCAATCAAAAGCAGAAACTGGCCAAAATTACAGACCTGGTTCTGGGACAGTGAGATGTTTAGAAGACAAAGTTTCAAGGAAGCCTCCCAGGTAATTCTGGTAAAATGGTTTCAAATATACATTTTTTTTTCAAAGATCTTCAATTAAACTCCACACAGCTCTTAGATTGCACTGACAAAGCTTTAAAAAATGATGCATTTACTCCATGCAGGCAGCAGTCTCTGGAGTCGAAGCCTCTGCATCAATGATGTGTTGCAGCTGGTTTTCGAGCTGCGTTGAAAGCTTCAAGCTTTGGCACGACTGAGCATTAACTCAGCATTAAGCAGAAGCTTTGACACTAGAGACTACAAACTTGGATGGATTAAATACAGATTTTGAATATCTCACAAAATTCTAACAGTAAGGAGGACACAGAGATTTTTTAAAAAGAGAACAAGAGAAGGAAATAAAAAACGTGTAATGCAAATTAACAGAACGATGGGTCCTGCAAATCCTGTCTACGCTGTGGCTCCCTTTCCTTCAGATGCTGCAGTGTTTATATCCATCTTTTCTACAAGAATGGTTCTTTGAGATTTTAGCCTATGGGTACACCACTGGAACACAATAAAATTGTTTGTAATAATGGCAAACTCTAATCTAGCATTTTTTGTTGTTTAAGAGGTTAAAGCCAACTGCAGGTCAGCTCGTGACCACAGAATACCAAAAAAAGTCATCATACAGTAAACATTCAGTATATTCACATAAGTTACTATTATATAGTATGTATAAATGCTACCCTCTAGTTCTATTGTGCATATAACCTTTTCACAACAATTTCACAGATATCATCTCATTTGGTTCTCACCATAATCCATATATTAGATCAGGATTATCATGACATTGTCCAGGGGAGAAAAAGAAAAGAAGAAAGAATATCTGAGGGATTTAGTTCCCTGCCCATGGTTATATAGAAGATAATAGGAAATGTCAGGGCAAGATTCCAGTTTTACTAAAACCAAGTTCTCATATTTTCCCTCATTATACATAACTATAGATTCCAATACCCCTACTACCACTGTGAATAAATTCTTCCCATGAATTTATTTTTCAATTTTCATTCTTAAGGCCCTTATAAAGATTCTAGAGAATCTGTTTCTGGAAATATAACACACTAGCACTAAGAAACAATAATATATTATCCTAAGCATGACAATGATCTGAAGGTAGGGATTTAAAAGATGCCCTTAAGAGCTGTCCAACTAGTTTGCCAGAATTCCACTCCAACTCCACAGTAGATTTATGAGTTAAATATAGCTGATTTCTTTATTTATCAGTTAAATATAGCTGATTATCTTCATTTCTTGTTTCCTTCCATCCCCCCTCCCTCTCTCACTCTCACTCTTGCTCCCTCTCTTTTGGGGAGTGGTGTTAGGGGAGGGGAGCTTTGGATAAGATTAAGAAACCCAAGTGGATTAAGAAAACAGTAGGTCATGCCAACACACTTTTAATGTAACCCTGTGTTAAATAAACAGCCTCACCAGATAAAAGAACATTTTGGGATGCACATGCATGTTTTGTCAACTTAGACTCTATCTACAAATTCTCAAAGGTATTAATTCATCCAGTCATCTGAGTGCTTTTCTGCTGACCCAACACAACGATTAAGTTGGTTTCTATCACAAAATTGCTTTGAAAATTGTCTAGATACAATGCTGATACAGTCCAAGTTTCATTTTCTTTTTCATAATTCTTCAAATCCCAACAATTATTTATTATACATCTACTCCTAAGTTCCTGAGTTAGAAAGAGGAGGGATATGATTGTTGTTTCAAGAAGTTTAGAGAGTGGGTAGAGGACACCTATTTTAACAAATATGTGCAAAAAATTGTTACCTACACTCATAAAAGTTTATATGGGAACAAGTGCTGCCAAAGAAGTAGTTCATTGCATATGAACAAGCTAAGAAAAGTTACACAGTAGATGGAATATTTTAATTAAGTCCTTTAAATAAGAAAGGGTCCAACAGGACACAGAGTGCATTTATACAGGTATGAGTTGGTGGAAATCCAAGAGGTAAAAAAGCATTTGTCTATTTAATCTTTCTAATGAAGAAAATGCTACTAGAATTTTGACACAAGCTAGATGCTCAATGTTGTAGAGTGCTTCCCTCTGTACATACATTCTAGTGAGTTTAGACAGTTGCCATCTTCTTCTCACCTTCTCTTCATTTTGAGTTGGTGGACACATCTGATGTCACCACAATAATGGAATATTATTGAAAAGGAAAGAAGACTTATGGACCTTATACAGTTACCTTATCTTAGAAGGAAGTTAGTCCACAATTCTGCCTCTTTACCCTGCCTGTCTAGCTAAAAATTTATTTGTACGTATATTAGAAAGTTCAGTCTGGGGCAAATCAAATGATTCGAACTAGGCAAGCCTTCTGTGATTAGTATGATCCTTAGCGAGACTATTTGTGCATCACAAGAGGGAAATACTGGGTATTTTCCAGAAAAAAAAAAAAAAAAAAACAGTGACAGGAATTATACCTTCAGGGAGGACTGGTAAGTGAGTGGAGCGGAGCAGCAGGGCATGTAGGAGACACACAGACTGAGTATGATGAAGCCTGAAATCAGAGGCCATTCTGCAGACCTCAGGAACAAGTAAGAGCAAGATCAGGTCTCGGAAACCTGAGAATTGGTTAAAGAATTCATATGAGCTGATTCTGTTCATATGGTACCTCATGTAGTCTGCACAAGTGATCTTAGGAGGCAGATTTGATGCCCCATTTTATAGAGGGGGAACTGAGTCTCTGGAAAGCTAGAAAGAAAGACAACAGTTACTGGATCAGCAACAAAGCTAATGATGCTGGGTCACTAAATTGCAGCTCAAAGCACAAACTTCCAAAATACCCTGTGACACAAAACTGAACGGTCTATGAAGATGTGTTTTTTTGCACAGAGTGTGTGTGTGTGTGTGTGTGTGTGTACCTGTCTGAAAGGGGAATACAAGTGGGAAGGGGGAATGAAGATGGTCAGGTTATTACATTAGCCTTTAAGATTTTAAAATGTGACATTTATGACAATCATATTGTGATCCATCTATTAAAACATAAAAACATGGAGGCCTAACCTCCCCAGGTTTAGGATGCAATTCTGTCTCTAGAATATCAAGTAACAATATTGAATTGAAAGGCTGCCTTTGACTGAGGACACACTGGAAAACAATTTTCCAGTGCACGTTAGCGTATCTGCAATCAAAGTCTGTGTGTATCTGTGATTTCTTTTTAATCCTTTCACTTCTTTCTTCTTCTTCTTCTTCACTGTGTCCCTACTTTCCCCGCCTCCCTGCCATCCCCCCAAACACTTTTCTCTTGCCTATGGAGATGGGAACCAAGAGGAAATTGATGCAGTGGCGGGTTTAATATGACATTTGAAAAGTGACTTTTTGATTTTCAATTAACCTTGCACAAAGAGGAAATATTGAAATTCTCCCCTTTGTTCTTGGCTGGATCTGCAGACAGGCTGGTTGGCACCAAAAGCTGAACGGGTTTGGGGTGGGGCAGTGGAGAAGGAAGAGGAAGGGGAGTGAAAGAGAACCTGGCACCTGCAAAGCGAAGCACTCCTGTTTGCACAGAATGAAAGAGGGCTAGCCTGTAGTAATTACTCTCAGAAGGAGAAACAGGTAGTGGAGAAAATGCTCTCGTTACATCTTTGACTTAACTGTATGCTTTTACGAACCGTCTGGCTGGAAGGATTAAAGTTACTTTTAATAACATTTCCTTTCAGAAAGAATTTGATTTGAAGTCTCCCAGCAGGGTCTCCCAGTCAACAGCCTCACTTCCCCAACCCATGCGCCCCTCCTGCTTTCCCCTCTAGTCCCCTTCGCTTCTTTGAAAGACCCCTTCGCTTCTTTGAAAGACCCATTGTTCTGTTTGTAGAAGAAAGAGGCGCTTACACCATGATATGATGCATACAGTTAACTCCGTAAATGTCCTATCTCCGGATTTCCTTAAAATCTTCACTGAAGGCCGTCCCCCTCCCCTTTGCAAGAGCAAACCTTGACAATTACACATGGGAATAAAGTAGCTGGACGCTGTGGCCTCCTTGGATAGCCGCGTGCAGACAGCAGACAAGCTGCCTAAACACGCGCTCTGATCTTTATTAAGGCTCAGTGCTTTCGCTGACAGACCCTTCCATTCTTTTCCTTCCCCTCTTGGGTGCTGTCCTTGCAGGTGTCTGCCCCTCGCTCCCAGCTGTCTTCTCTCGCTCTCCTTCTTCCCTCTAGCTGCTTTTGTCTGCATTTCCACCTGCCCCCCGGCTTCTGTCCGGCAAACTGGGCGGGTGGAAAAGGGTCCCCGGCGGCGCGGGGTGCACCCCGCCCCAGGCCACGCGCTCGGTGGGTGCCCGCACGCGCCAGGACTTGCATCTCATCCCTAGATGGCAGCAGGATTCTGAAGCTGGCGCAGCCCCAGCAGCCCTTCTGGTCTGTGTTCCGGAACAGATTGCCAGAGGATAAGACATCTAAACAGCCCGGCGCCTCCCCGGGAGTGCAGGTCAAGCAGAAGAGCAAGCCAAACAGACGCATCTGGCAGGGCCTCTGGGGTCGGATGCTGCAGCTCCGGACACCACATCCTCTCGGCACACAGATGTGCTAGTGTGTTAAAAAAAAAAAAAAGGAGTTTAGCCTCTTGGAGACTGTGTCTTGTTAAAGACCGGTGATTCTGGACCATGACAAAAGTCCTCGAGGCCTGAGTACACAGAGGACACACGCACGTATAAGTTAATTGGAAAACACTTGCATTCATTCCAGGGACCAAGCTGGCTAGGCAGGAAGGCAGCAGGATATGAAGACGGAGACTTCAGCTCCAGCCTGGCTGGGGTCCTGTACACTTTGGGGGAAGCTCTTTCTGTCCCTGAGCCTGTTACCTAATCTATAAAATTGAGGTTATTAAAGCTTTCGGCTCTGTGTACATACGAAAGATTGTCAGGATTATCAACAGGAACAAAGAAAGGAAAAATTCACTTTGGCAGGAACAGCCTCATTGCTGCAGCATTTGGCCCAGAACAGAACTTTTCCTTCAGAGGATACATCTAAATGGTGCAACAGTATTTATTGTGATTAGCTAGAAATTACTTATTGGGAAACAAAGGGCAGAGGTGGTTGTGCAACTTAAAACCCAGGGACCTTTATCTCTAAACCACTTTGACTATTTATACCCTGGCCCCATCTTTGACCTTGTCATCACCTGGAAATCCTACACATCAGAAATCTTTATCACCAGAAACTACACACAGAAGGCCAATAGCTGTGTCCCCGATGGGTCCCAAGATTCAATAGGAAAGGCAGAGACTACCCTGCTGTATGTTATTTTGGACGATGTTACTGTTAACATGGCATACAACACATTATGTGAGTCAGGAAATTTTCTCACCAAATCTGACTCAGAGAGAAAAAAAAAAAAACACATATGCAAAGATTTTTTTAAAAAATCTCTCATAATACAGTGCATTATCCTGTTTGCCACAAGTTCTGTCCTTTCCTAGTACCATGGCAACCTTTTTAACAAAAGGAGCAGTAGGATAGAGGCTTCTGATGCCTAGCTCTTTATCTTGTCTGGGGTCTTGTTTCCTTTACTGCCCCCTAATCCACAATTTCTGCAAATATACCATGGCAAGAAACAGTCTCTCCTGACCTCCCTCCAGGAATTAGGTAATATGTGTAAAATCTTCACTAACCTTGATTATTTATACCAAATAGAGTGTAGCTTCACAGTCTACAATTTTGCTTACTGGGGGCTTTATGAGATGCAAAGCAAAGCTGTTTCAAAGTGATGTTGGAGTGGCAGGAAGGTGGGGGACAACAAAAATATATTAAACAAAAGTCTAATATCCTGCCAGATTACAGGAGAGGAGGCAGAATCAAAGGATTTCTGTTGAGTTCTGTCCTGTTCTGTTTGAATATTAGGCTTATTTAGTGTTATTACTAGACTCCTGTCAGATCGTCAGATCAGTAATTCCAGCAACCTCATGTTCCGATATGCACTTGCCACGTAAACTCATCCTTATACCTTCCTAAAGTCACTCTTGTTGGGCCAGTTCTCCAAGCTCATAAAATCCTCCACTGCAAAGATTTCCTAGTCTATTCTAGAAATCAGCTTCCCATTGCCGAGCCTCCCACCCAGATTTTCCCATAAAATTTGCAAATTTGAAAGACAAGATTGATCCCTGAGTCATTCTTATTAATATCCTCCACCTTCTCTTCTGGAAATAGCCTGACACTAACAGGACTTCTCCTGGAGAGATGGGGAAACAGATCAATACTGCAATGGGCATTCTCTCCTCCCAGCCAGAGAATGAGACATTGTTGATGAAAATAATCCAGCATTTCTTTTTTTTTTCTTTTTCTTTTTTTTTTTTTTTGCAGTACGTGGGCCTCTCACTGTTGTGGCCTCTCCCGTTGCAGAGCACAGGCTCCGGATGTGCAGGTTCAGCGGCCATGGCTCACGGGCCCAGCCACTCTGTGGCATGTGGGATCTTCCCGGACCGGGACACGAACCCGTGTCCCCTGCATCAGCAGGTGGACTCTCAACCACTGCGCCACCAGGGAAGCCCCAGCATTTCTTATTGTTGTCACTAAAGTCATAGCATCCAATCTCACATAAACTCTTTATGTTACCTGATAGTTTATTTACTCCTGGCTATTTATTTATTTATTGCTTCTTTTTTTAAATCAAAGTATAGTTGATTTACAATGTTGTATTACTTTCAGGTGTACAGCAAAGTGATTCAGTCATACATAAGTATATATATATATATATATATATATACACACACATATAGTTTGTTTGTTTGTTTGTTTGTTTTTAGATTATTTTCCCTTATAGATACACCTGGTTATTTTTAATTGCTGGGTTTTTTGTTGTTTGTTTATTTGTCCTTAATTCTTTCCTGGTGTCTCTAGTGAGTACGCCAGAACTTTGGCCTTCTACTCAAGGTTTTCACCCCTAAGTACTCTAACCTCCCTTACATCAGATGACCCCTTCAAAAGCTTCACAGATGGAGTAGAGCCATTAGGCAGGATGGACCTCAAAACCCTGCTCCCCAACTAGATGTTTATCTACCTGTGATCTCTCTTTACCTCTGGTTTCAAGGGAGAGAGGCCCTTTATCTGCAGTAAGGACCCCACACAGGGATTCTCTTCACCTGATTTGTGCTCATTTCCTTGATCCACAGGCTCCTCTCTCTCTTTCTCTGTGTCTCCCTTCTGAGTCTCTTACCACAGCCACTAATTCACACAATTTTCTTTTCTTTTTCTCTTCACACTCCCTTGTCATACATGCATTATACTGCCATACTCTCTAGATGACTGGTATTGCTGAACTGCTTGTAGGGGCACACACACACAGACACACATACTCCCCAGTGCTTGGCCAAGCCCTTTGCCTTTGTTCATGCACCTTTATGTGCTACAGAATAGCTTTCTTACACTTTTTTTCTCTTTCTCTTTCTTATTGTTCAAGATTCAGGCTCTGGGATCTTATCTTATGAAGTAAACTTTGCTTAACATCAGAACAAGCTAAGTCTTCTTCCTTTATTTTGTCCTAGCAGAGAGCATGTACATTTATCATAGAAGTTACACACTGATCTTTTCTTATTGTTTATGAAATTTCTGTTTAACACACTGGAATATAAACTCCTCAAGGGCAAAAAAAATGTTTCTTATTCATCTTTAAATTTTTAGTGCTAAGTATGGGCCCAGGGACATAGTATTAAACTTTGCTTTAGGCACATTAGTCATATTGTCTTCTGTATCTGTTTTATTTTAAGGAAAATGTTTGCTTACATCACTGTTACAGAACAGAGAACGCTTTAAATTCTATTTTGTATCCTCTGTCCCCTCTCCTCATTTCAGCTGTTTGTATTGTGATGAGAGCTAGTCCAAAAGTCAGCCACTCTAACCGGTGAGGGGTCTGTGAGATTATCTGGTAGAGAAAGTTCTTCCAAAACAATCATGATGTGATCCATGAGCCATTTCAGATTTGAAGTAGGTGTGTAGAGAGAAGGAAGAAGTGGTAGCAGAAGCAGAAACTTTAAGGTCAGGAGATAGTTGGATGCTAGAAGATAAGAAGAGCTATAATGGTCCTTCAAGGAGCTGAGTTTTGAAAGCGGAAGGAATAAGCAGATACTTGATCAGATTTAAAATAATAATTTATTCCAAGTTCTTATAAAAAGTGTCAAAGTGTGGACTAGAACCCAGTTCTCTTTATATTAAGATCAATGTGCTTTCTAATCTGTGAACTGCAAATGACCAAAAGTGGATTTTAAGTTAAGGAGTCATTCACTGAGGATGTAAATGAATGATCACAATTGACTGATGTTTATTATAAGTCAGACAGTCACAAAGTCATCATCATCATCATCATGTACATTTACCAGACATGATTCAAAGGGCTTTACATGTATTAGGTACTTGTAAACTTCCTAACAGTTCCTTGAGGTCGTGGAGGCACAGAGGTTAAGTAAATTGATTAAATCACACAGCCAAGAAGCCCACTGAAAATACATTAGTCACATGTGTTATTATTATCTCATTTAATTTCCACAGTAATTTTAAAAAGTTGTTAGTAATTCCTAATTTTTTAAATGAGGAACATGAGGGATCAGTTGCTTAATGTTTTGTGCTAGCAACTAGTAAGACCCTGTTCTGGTTGATATCAAATCCATGTCTGCTCTTATACTCCAAACTGTATACTGCCTCTGTCTTTCAAGCTGAACACTGAGGAATGAGTAGAATGTTACTGAGTGTGCGTGGTTAATTATCTTTGTATAGGATTGTTTTTGTTCCCATGTAAATGCTTTAAGTCTTCCTTAGGAGAATAATCATAATTTTAAAAAATAATCAGAGAATAATCCTGTAGCTCCCAGCGTAATGTGTGTGGGTCTTCAGCATCACTTCAAAGAGGGAATTTTGCCTTTAGAATCCTCCTGTGACTCCTTAAGCTATAATTGTTCATTCTTTCTTCTTAAACTTCACAAAGTTGTCTGTCTAAATTTTTTAACTAGACAATAAAGCTATTATTCCTTTAGTAATATTTTTGCATCAGTTACCTCTTACATCTGAAATTTAAAAGGGCTTCTTGAGAAGAGATTAAAATCATGCTGCTCTTTCCTGTTTGTAGGAGTGAAGATGCCAGGGAATCCCAAAGCCTACCCACAGTGGTCAGAGAAGAATCCCTGGAATGTCCCTCCCCAGTGCAGTAAATATAAGGCAGCACTCACTGATTGTTTAAGAGAATGTTACTAAGCAACAACCTCTGATTTTCTGAGAGGCTTAGTAAATATGCCTTTCTATTGGTGGATTAATTTGAATAATGAGCTAGTGGTTTCTGGAAATGATGAGCAGGCTCACCCTTTCCTCCACCTAGTGACACAGAAAGTCAAGCTGTTCTCCAACATAAAATTACTGGGAAGAAAGAGAGTCTAGGTGGGTGGCTTGAACCCCAGGACAAGAGGCCTGGTTTTTACAGACTGATGTCTTGAGACCAAAAAAAAAAAAAAAAAAAAAAAAACTCATCTGTTCCCCCTTGGCCATTTGGAAGAGAGCTGAAATGCTTTGTTGGATAAAGTCTCACATCCTTAAGAAATTCCAGAGAACAAGTGATTGCCAAAAAATACTTGTCTTTAAGGGGATTGGGGAGGGTAGTTGAGTAAGTGAAAAGAATAAAATATTAAAGAGTATACTTGCTCTGAATTTGTAGAATAGGGCATTTTGATCATGTATTGAAATTATGGGGATCTCTTGATGACCCAAACATCCTTATATCCAAATGGATGAGGAAAAGGAGTTGTTAGGGATAGGACATGTGCACAGAGTATCTCAAATTCCAACACAGGGGACCAATCCACTGTTCATTTCCAAAGCCCTATTGCCTATGTTAATTACTGCCTTTGAACCACATACTTGTCATCAACAGGTTTAAGTATTTCTCAGTGTTTATTCTCATGGTCATTTTGAAAAAAAAATACATTTGTTTTTCTAGTTGAAAAATTTAAATTTACATAGGCTGAGAAAAGTGTTTTTAGTTTCAGCAGCCACAGTTCCCGACCCACAAATGGTGTTGATTATATCTGACCCAGACTCTTCTGTTGGACCCACAGGTAAGCTTCATGTTTTATAATAAAATGGTCTTAAAACATTCTTCCTCCATGAAACTTACCCCAAAGTTAATATTTTATCACTGTTGGATCATTTTCTTCCTCTGAATTCTTTAACATGTGTTATCTGTAATAGTCATTCATCTTATTACTTTTTTATATACCCTTTTATCCCATTGTTTGATAGCATACCTAGAGAATCTTGCATTCTCAAGACAATGTAAAGCTCTTTAGGAAGTCTACCTAGTGCAGTGTTTGTCAAATTTTGTTTAAAAGATCAATATAATTCTATAGGGAACTTAGGTTATTCTATGGGAAAAAGGTAAGGAGGTATGCCTTTTTAAAGATTTTGACAAGACATATATTAGAAAATTGGTTATTATCTCCACTTGACTTATAAATTCAAAATTTTAACCTTTTTTCTGATGGAAACAAAATTTTTAATAGCCACTAACTAAAAAAGGAAAAGAAAACTTGTCTTGAAATATTTTTCTGGCTTAAAATTATTTTTTATTAAGACTTTGTTTTTAAGTGTAGTTTTAGATTCATAACAAAATTGAGGGAAAAGTGCAGAGATTTTACATATACTCTGTCACCACATATGCACAACCTCCCCAATACCAACATCCCGCACAAGGGTGGTACATTGGTTACAACTGATGAGCCTCATTGACCCATCATTATCAACCAAAGTCTGTAGTTTACTTTAGATTCACTCATGGTTTTGTACTTTCTATGAATTTGGGTAATGTATAATGACAGGCATCCATCATTATGGCAACATAGAGTATTTTCACTAAATTAAGGATTATTAACTAGAAATCTTCTGCTCTTTGCCTATTTATTCTTCCTCACCATCATCACAAGCCCCTGGCAACCACTGATCTTTTTACTGTCTTCATAGTTTTGCATCTTCCAGAATGTCATATATTTGGCACACAGTTTGAAGCCTTTTCAGATTGGATTATTTTACTTAGTAATGTGCATTTAAGCTAATCCATGTCTCTTCATGACTTCCAATAACTTATTTGCTTTTAGGACTGAATACTATTCCATTGGGTGGATGTAATTTATTTATGAAGGCTATCTTGGTGTCTTCCAGGTTTTGGCAATTATGAATAAAGCTACTCTAAACGTCCCTGTGCAGGCTTTTGTGTGGACAATACTAAGGAGGGAGATTGCTAGATTGTATGGTAAGAGTATGTTTAGTTTTGTACAAAATTAACAAACTGTCCTCCAAAGTGGCTATACCATTTTGCATTCCCACTAAAAATGAATGAGAGTTTCTGTTGTTCCACATTCTCTCCAGCATTTGGTACTGTAAATTTCCAGATTTTAGCCATTCTAATAAGTGTGTAGTGGTATCTTGCTGCTGTTTACTTTGCATTTTCCTGATGTTATATGACTTAGAGCAACTTTTCACATACCTGTTTGGCATTTGAATATGTTTTTTGGTGAGGTATCTGTTAAGGCCTTTGGCCCACTTTTAATTGAGTTGTTTATTTTCTTATTGTTGAGTTTTAAGAGTTCTTTGTATATTTTGGATAATAGTTCTTAATCAGGTATGTATTTTGCAAATGTTTTTTCTGAGTCTGTGACTTGTCCTCTCATTCTCTTGACATTGATTTTCAGAGAGCAAAAATTTTTAATTTTAATGAAGTTCAGCTTATTATTTCTTTCATGGGTCATGCTTTTGGTATTATATCTACAAAGTCATTGCCATACCCCAAGTCATCTAGGTTTTCTGTCATGTTATCTTATAGGAGTTTTATGGTTTTGTGTTTTACATTTAGATCTGTGAACCATTTTTAGTTAATTTTTGTGAATAGCATAAGTTCTGTGTTTTGATTTCTTTTTTTTTTTGCATGCAGATGTTCAGTGTTACAACAACCAGTTGTTGAAAACACTGTCTTTGCTTCATTGTATTGCCTTTGCTCCTTTGTCAAAGATCACTTGACTGTATTTATGTAGGTTTATTTCTGGGCTCTCTGTTCTGTTCCATTGGTCTATCTGTCTATTCATTCATCAATACCACACACCCTGAGTACTGTAGCTTTACAGTAAGTCTTGAAGTCTGGTAGAGCCATTCCTCCAACTTTATTCTTCTCCTTTAATATTATATTTGCTCTTCTGGGCCTTTTGCCTCTCCACATAAACTTTAAAATTGGTTTTTCAATATCCACAAGATAACTTTCTGCAACTTTGATTGGAATTGTTTTGAATCTATAGATCAAGTTGGGAAGAACTGACATATTGACAATATCTACTCTTCCTATCTATGAACATGGAATATTTCTCCATTTATTTAGTTCTTCTTTGATTTTGTTTATTAGGGTTTTACAGTTTTCCTCATATAGATCTTGTACATATTTTACTGGATGTAAAACTAAGTATTTTGGGGAAGGTGCTATTATAACTGGTATTATGTATTTGACTTCACATTCCACTTGTTCATAACTAGTATATAGGAAAGAGAGTGATGTTTGTATACTAACCTTGTATTTTACAACCTTCCTATAATCTATTATTATATAGTTCCAGCAGATTGTTTGTCAATTCTTTCAGATTTTCTATAGAATGTCATCTGTGTACAAAAAGAAGTTTATTTTTTCCTTTTCAATCTGTATATTTTTATTTCTTTTTCTTGTCTTATTTCACTAGCCAGAATTTCCAGTATGATGTTGAAAAGGAGCTGTAAGAGGGGACACCCTTGTTCTGTATCTGATCTTAGTGGTAAAACTTTGAGTTCCTCACCATTAAATATGATGTTAGCTGTAGGTTTTTTAAAGATATTCTTTATTAACTTGAGAAAATTCTCAGTGGATTTTTCAACAAAGCAAATAAAAAAATTCTTTGGGATTTTTTTAAATGTGTAAGATGAATAAATTGGGGCTTGAGTGAAGATGATTGAACAACCATATCCAAAACGTGTTCATCAATTAATCACTATCAATCTGGAGAGATGTCATTTTGTTGGGATATGAAGTTTTGCTCTTGGTCACTTCTATTCAATATTTTTATCACTATGCTAACTAACCAAGACTTGCTTATAGAAACTGTAGGTAGTATATTGTTATGAAGAAATATCTATTTCAATTCAACACATCTTTGTTGGCTCCCTTGTAAGATACGGTGAGGACTCCAAAGATGAAGCATAATTACTAACTTGGACGATAATACATTTCTATAGAGGATAAAAGAAACATATGTAAGGCGCAATGTGCTATGTCATGAGGTGTTCTTTTCCTTGTCTCCACAACTGCCATTTTCTCTTCCTCACCACACCAACGATGTTAGATTCCACTACTTTCTTTAAAAATGCCAAGCACTTCCCTGTCTCAAGAGTTTTGGACCAGATGTTTCCTTTCCACAAAGTACTCATTCCAATACTCCAAGCCCTCTACTTCCTGTCACATACTCCAGCCCCCCCCAAAACACACTCAAACATCCATACACATGCTTTAGACCTATTCTAGATATTTTCCAGAGCTTACATAAAATATCACAGGCCATATACCTCTACTATTTACCATCCTAATACCCTGACCTTTGTCTTCATAGAATTTGTCATTATGCATGTTTTTTTACCCATGCATTTGATATATTTGTTTAATTTATGACTTCTGTATGATCAAAGAAGGCAGAAAATAAACTTGTTTTGTTCTTCACATCATGACCAATAATGCGGCCAGAGGTGACATATTTGCTATATAAGTGAATTTATAAAAATGATAATGTCTACTTACCATCTGAGTGTAGATGATGTTTGTATCAAAGTGGTGACATTGGGCTGAAAGTTGAAAGTTTCATAGGAATTTTTATAAGCTAACTATTGAGGGAACTAATAGCCCTACTATGATCCATATGCTAACTGATGATTTAAGCATTTTATAAAGCTCTGACTGCCACTTTCAGAAACGGACATTGATATATAGTAGTCCACAGAAAGAAAAGCAACCAGATAGTAAAGTGCAAGAAATATCAGACATGACATTGCTGAAGTAACTAGATGGTTAGCCTGAAGAAGAGGAGGAGACATATGATGATAGTTTTCCATCATTTTACCCATATAGGAGGGGATTAAAATTATTCTTAAGCCTGAGAGAGTTTAACATAAGACCAATGGGTAGAAATTATTGGGAGACAGAATTGGGCTCGATATGTGAAGGCTCTTCTGAAGATTATAGTGAGTAAAACACAAAACCAGCTGTTCTGTTGTTATATATTGGGATCCCTGAGTCTGGAAGGATTCATATGGGGACTGTGTGACCTTCTGCCTAAAAGTAATAGAGGGGAACATTGAACTGTGTGAAAGGTACAAATGGGTGACCACTAACCGCTTATCAAACCCTTATTTGTTCAGAGTGAAAGAGGTGATATTTTTGACTTGCTCTATTTTCTCACTTGTAAAATAGGCATGATGATAATAATAACAATAACAGTAATAATAATAACAATTCTGTGAATTGCTGAGAGGATTGAATGAGAAAAAGTGTCTTATAAAGTACTGTTGTATATTATAAGGGATACAGAGAAGTAACAGCAACAATGGTAACTGACATTTACTAAACACTTATTAGGACTTAGCACTGTGCTTACTAATCATATTTTGCTCCTTAAACAGTTATCTGTTGAACTGAATGAATTAAATATTGTTGTTGGTATTAATGATTCCTAATAAAGGAAATGGATGTTCTTAATTGAATGACAGTTATATCCTGTAGATCCTGGAAGATTCATTCTGACTTTCTTTTTTTCCAATAGTGCTCACTCAGTCAAGGAACCAGGCACTGCAGTCCTCCATCACTGAGCAGCATGCTGAGTCTGAGACAGCACTGAGAAATTTCCTATAAAACTATCCTGGTTACTCACACTTGCACATGTAGGAATTGTATATTTCACAGATAGTCATTGGCCCATGGAGTGGTGATTAAAAAATTAATCAGGAGTTGGTAGAACTTGACTCTATTTACCAATTTGTCATTCTAATTATGACAACTAATCTCATGTGTAGATGGGAACTAAGAGTTTATTTATGTCTATTTTATTTCTATTATCTATTTTAAGTTCACTATTCTGTTTTTCCCCTTAAAAGATGACTCTCTGATAGAACTGAATGTTTTAAACTTTAAAGTCATTTTAAATGGGAATCTAAGGAGCCAGCAAATGAATCCTAGGACTGGGAGATTGGTATGGAGACAAATTTATGCAAATGCAATACATAGATTAGATTGAAGAGAGTCTAGTGCCTTAAGAACAGAAATTATAAAACAAAGGAAGCAATCAATCTTGAAAAAAATCTCTTTCTCATTGGGCAAAAGACAATAGGATTTCTTACAGATAAAGAGTTCTGTGGTTATGTGTAATTTGTATCTATTCTCTTGTCCTGGTAGAAACTAAATATGAACATAGGAGTCCTTTCCTCCCTTAGTTTTTGAGCTAGTTTAAAATTTTCTTGCTGGGACATAGGTGGTGGTTGTGCAGGGGCACGGAGGGGAGGTTTAGGTACAAGAAGATTCCTGAGAAGTGTTAAAAAAGTGCCAAAAATGTTTAATTCACAGCTCTTCTCACTGTGATTCTCCTCCAGGCTGGTCACCGAACCACTGTTAGAATAAGTCATTGATCACAGGAAAAAAAAAAAAGCCTTGATATTTGAATAGAAGTGTATGCAAGAAGAAAGAAATGCGGGAAGATCATTGATTATAGTTGAGTTTCTATTTTGTGTGAGAAACTGCCTAGGAACTTTATCTTCAGGACATTCCTATGACTTAAGTATCACCCATCATTTATAATAAGAGGAAACTGAAGTTCAGAGATGTTAAAATTTGTCCCAATCATTCCACTACTGAGGAGCAGAGGTAGAATTTAAACAAAGACCTGCTCATGCCGCTCTTCCCACATGTTATTCAAATATAATATTATTTTAATACTTTTTAACAGCTATGCACAGTTGTTTTAACATAAACTTCAATTCTCACAGAAATAGTCAATCAATTTTTGTTTCTGAATTAAACAGGAAATTAAAAATATAGTGGTTTGGACTATAAAACCACTATCAAAGCATTGCATATAGCCTAGTAGCAGAATGATCTAACTGTTAAAGTACAAGATAGAAAAAAAAATTGAGCAAATTCATATTTTTGGTTTATTTTCACTCACCACTCCCCAATATGGTTATTTGTATCAGAGGCAGGTTATGGCATTATTATAGCCTACAAACCTTATAGCATTAAATTTGAAATGTATCTAAATAATCAAGATTTAGTCCAAACTCATGAATTTACAAGTTAAGAAGGTGACACTCAAAGAAGCTAATTGCTTCAAACACAGTGACACTTGCCATTATAGAATCAACACAAGAACTCCGAAAAACATGTATTCGTCAAATATTTATTGAGAACTAACCATGTGACAGACACTTTTCTAGGTGAATAATAAAGACAATGACCCTGTTCAACTAGAAATTATAGTTTACTAAGGGCAGGGAATTGTCATGGAGGAGTCCTAAAGTATAAAAAGGGAAATGCCGGGTAAGAGTTAGGGGAAAATGCATTCCTGGCAGATAAAACCTCAAGTACAATATAATGAGCCTTAAGGTGGGAACAATATTGGTATGTCCCAGGAACAGAAGGAATGTTCTGTGGGACTTCCCTGGTGGTCCAGTGGTTAAGAATCTGCCTTCCAATGAAGGGACATGGGTTCAATCCCTGCTTGGGGAACTAAGATCCGACATGCCGCAGGACAACGAAGCCCACATGACACAACTAGATAGAAGATCACTCGCAGCAATGAAGAGCCTGCACGCTACAATGAAAGATCCTGTATGCTACGACAAAGACCCTGTGTGCCACAACTAAGACTTGATGCAGCCAAATAAATTAAAAAAAAAAAAGAAGAAGAAGAAGAAAGAATGTTCTGTGGCTTGAGTGTTTTGGTCTAGAGGAATAGAGGTGGACTAAAGCCAGATTATGTAGGTCTTCATAGGCCAGAGTCATACATTTACATTTTATTCAAAATGCAGTAAGGCACTTTAAAGGTTTTAAAATGGAGACGACATGATCCTGTTTACAATATATACAGCCTACATGGGCTACTGTGTGAGAGAATGGACCAAATGCGAGCAGGAATGCTATTCTGGAGGCTCTCTGGCATGCAGAGGATGGATGACAGAGGATCAGTAGGTGAGAATGGCAGAAATAGGGATGAAGAGAACTGGACAGGTCCCAAGTAGGATTTGCTAGCAGAGTCAGCAGTTCCTGCTTGAGAATTTTATGCCAAAAGAGAAGGAAAGGGAAGAAGAATCAAAGATGCTTTTTTCTTTTTGATTTAACAATAGTAAGGTTGCCTGCCTGTTGGAGTGTTAGCTAGTGGAGATGGGACAAACAGAAGAAAGAGAAGAAGGAGGGCAAGGGATGGGGAAGATACTGAAGAGTTCTGCTTTGAACATGGTAAATTTGAGATGCATATTTGAAATCCCTTAGAGAGATTCTCCTGGTGATGGGGGAAGAGGTCAAGGCTAGAAATACAGTTTGGGAGTCATTATCATATAGATGAATTTGAGGCCATGGGAGTAGAAGAGATTACCTATGGAGAAGAGATAAAGATCCCAGGAATGAGTCCTAGGGCACTTCAAAATCTTGAGAGTAGTATTTTTTCTTAAATAAATGTTTTTCTATTTAACTAGTAGATTTAATTTCAGAAGTTTTCTATTTAAGGGTAGTTAAGCCAAAGCAAAGCAATCATGAGTTTTTTCCTTGAAATCTTTTCTAATCCCCATTCCCACAAAGGGCATATATATAAGGTATAAGTAAGTTTAATAAAGGAATATAAAAATACACACCATTACACAATTTGTTTGATTGTTGCTTTGTACTCGATAGCATTTCTATCTATCTTTGGACATCACCTGTCATTCAGCCTTTGCTAATAATAGATTGTGATTGTGCATGTTATATCATTCCAAACTCAGAAGGAGGGATTATGTTCTATGAACTGTACCCTCATGAGATTAAACCCTGTCAAAAGTACAGTTAGGGAGTACCTTTGTCACTGAGCAATTGCAGCTCAGTATTACTAAAATCTTCTTTAAGCTTCTCATTGAAGAGTACGATGGTGCCATTTCCATCCTGAGTAACTTCCAGTTCCAAAGCACAGTGTTATTATACTGTATCAATTCCAAGGCCTGCCAGCTGCAGGTCTGAAACAGCTGCACTCCATGAAACTCAACTTTTAAATCCCCAGAAAGAGAGTTCAACCCCTTATTGTCCCAAAATAGACCAATGCAGTATGGCTCAGTAAGGGGTCTTCAGAATTACCATCCTCAGTGTTCTGTGTGGGAAGTAAAAGTCCTGGAGAAATTTTCATGAGCAGGGTTTTGGCCTGAGGTTCTTGTACAACATATTTTCAGTTTCTCCCTGTCTGTATACGTCAGGATTCATGATGACTTACCACCTTTTCAGGGAGAAGGGACTACTTCTTTCATGAAGGGGCAGGTCTGTTTTATGTGCTGTGGTATATAAAGTGGTTGAATTACAGATGAGGTCTATGATTGGTGGTAAAAGGATTGGTTGCTAATTTTTAAATATCTAAAAGCACTGCATAAAATATAACATTTCCATGATTGCACAGGAGACAGAGAGTGAAAAACTGACCTCTATCGATTTCTAGCCATACTCCTCACCCTCCCACCCCTCACCTCATTCCTTTTTGTGACTTTTCACAAACCCACACACTCACCTTACTTTTGCTTTTCTGCTGTTCAAACACAAGGCCTCATTCTGACTTTAACAGGAATTACTAAAATCTCCTTCATGGATTATAAATCTTGTTCCGTGTAAATGGAAGAAACTTTCCAGCCCCCTCAGAACTCCCTTCCAGATCGGCTACCTATTCTGGCTTCTAATACTTGCATGACCTCCTTATCTTTTCTGCCTGTATTCCCAACCTGCTTTGAGGTCTGACTTCTACTGTCTGAGGACATTTTTGCTATCACCTGGCTCCCCTGGTCTTGAATCTCCCTGAAAGCCTTTCCTCTGTGACATCCACTCCCTTCATCTTTAGCTTCCTTATTATCCCTGGATTTTCTGACTTAACTTAGTTTCATGGCTCTCCTATCTCTTGAAGGTAAACATAGTTTTATGTCTGGCTCCAGAAAGTCATAGTCCTACAGAAAGGAGAATAATTATCTTTATGTCCTTTGGAACATTCACCTCAATTCACTTTGAATGAAAATGAGAAGGTCCATGATAATATTTCTCTAAAGTACAAATGCTAATGCCATGCCTGATTCTCTATTACATTTAGTAAAATAATTATCTAAATGGATGATTTTCATTTTACTATTACCATTTTCATATTTTAAAATATGATTTAGGTTTTCCTTTGAGGATTTACTGGCTTAAAACAAGAAATGTCTTATGCATCTCATTTTTCTTCTTTTTACATCCTTGTTTCATTCAACTTCCCAAAGTAGAGTGGCGGCCTCGGGTATTTTTTCCATATTGACGCTTGACTTCCTGTGCCAGTTGTCAACTCTTTACAAGTAAAGAAGTTAACAAAGGAAAAAGAGGGAACTTTGATTCTGCTAACTCTTAAACAATTTAAGCTGTGACTCTACTAACCTTAAAGTAAATGAAGCCAGATCCAGCGGCTGCTCAATCAAATTCTGTTACAGGATAATTTAGTCCAATTGAATATTACAGTAATGGGGGGAAAATGAATTCTGTGCACATTGAAATTTCTGCTTCTGCAGGAGAATTAAACTGCTGAATGCCCATGTTCCCCACTGAAAGCATCTCAGATACACCTTAGCCTTCTTTGTGAATGTGAAGGTCAAGTCCTTCTGGAGTAGATCTCCAAACTGGAACCACCCATTTTCTCCTCTTTCCTTAAAAGCTTGTGTTATCTGTATAGTTGTGAAGAACTAGAATAATTTTACAAATGGACTATATTACAATACAAAAAGTTATTTTCTTCACTTAGCTTTATGGTTCCAAGGATGCTATGGAATTTTCCATTTGACTAACATGCAGCCTAGGTCCATGCAACATTAACTTCCAAAGCCAATGAGAATCTATGTAAATATTTGTTAACTTTCCTTTTGTGTAGTAAATGCTGAACTTTATAATTTTATGGAAATATCTTAGTTCCAAAACACGCATGTAGAAAAGATGTGGGAAAAATCTATTGAATGCTTATCTTATGGTCAAGTAAACAAATACACATCATTTCCTACTCTTCAAGGCACTAGACAAGAAGCTGCAAGCACAAAAATGTGTCTATCCTGAGGTAGCACATAAAATAAGAGAAAACTTAAACATGGCCACCATCAACTATAATACCAGAAAGTTCAGGCCACAGAAATTAGATTAAAAAACAAGGAAAATTTCATATCCACGTGATAGGGAGAAACAAGTGTGGGAAGGCAGGGAGGAGGGTGGGTAGGCCTTGAGATAAGACCAGAAGAATAACAGAATTGAACATTTTTATTAATTAATTATCTTAACATCTTTGTTGGAGTATAATTGCTTTACAATGCTGTGTTATTTTCTGCTTTATAACAAAGTGAATAAGCTATACATATATCCCCATATCTCCTCCCTCTTGCATCTCTCTCTCATGTTACTTATCCCACCCCTCTAGGTGGTCATAAAGCACCGAGCTGATCTCCCTGTGCTATGTGGCTACTTCCAACTAGCTATCTATTTTACATTTGGTAGTCTATATATATCCATGCCACTCTCTCACTTCATCCCATCTTATCCTTCCTGCTCCGCATGTCCTCAAATCCATTCTCTACGTCTGCATCTGTACTCTTGTCCTGCCTCTAGGTTCCTCAGAACCATTTTGTTTTTTTAGATTCCATATATATGTGTTACAATATGGCATTTGTTTTTCTCTTTCTGACTTACTTCACTCTGTATGACAGACTCTAGGTCCATCCACCTCACTACAAATTACTCAATTTCATTTCTTTTCATAGATGAGTAATATTTCATTGTATATATGGGCAACATCTTCTTTATCCATTCATCTCTCAATGGACACTTAGGTTGCTTCCATGTCCTGCCTTTTCTAAATAGAGTTATCATGGACATTGTGGTACATGATTCTTTTTGAATTATGGTTTTCTCAGGGTATATGCCCAGAAATCGGATTGCTGGGCCATATAGTAGTTCTATTTTGAGTGTTTTAAGGAACCTCCATAATGTCCTCCATAGTGGCTGTGTCAATTTACATTCTTACCAACAGTGCAAGAGGGTTCTCTTTTCTCCACACTCTCTCCAGCATTTATCGTTTGTAGATTTTTTTCATGATGGTCATTCTGATCGGCATGAGTTGATACCTCATTGTAGATTTGATTTGCATTTCTCTAATGATTAGTGATGTTGAGCAGTCTTTCACATGTTTGTTTGCAATCTGTATATCTTCTTTGGAGAAATGTCTATTTAGGTCTTCTGCCCATTTTTGCATTTTTTAAAAATTTTTATTGAGCTGCATGGGCTGCTTGTATAAATGGAGACTAATCCTTTGTCAGTTGCTTCACTTGCAAATATTTTCTCCCATTCTGAGTGTTGTCTGTTTGCCTTGCTTATAGTTTCCTTTGCTGTGCAAAAGCTTTTAAGTTTTATTAAGTCCATTTGTTTATTTTTGTTTTTATTTCCAATTCTCTAGGAGGTGGGTCAAAAAGGTTATTGCTGTGATTTATGTCATGGAGTGACCTGCCTATGTTTTCCTCTAAGAGTTTGATAGTGTCTGGCCTTACATTTAGGTCTTTAATCCATTTTGAGTTTATATGTATGTATGGTGTTAGGGAGTGTTCTAATTTCATTCTTTTACATGTAGCTGTCCAGTTTTCCCAGCACCACTTGTTGAAGGGGCTCTCTTTTTTCTGCATTGTATATTCTTGCCTCCTTTATTAAAAATAAGGTGACCATATGTGCATGGATTTATCTCTGGGCTTTCTATACTGTTCCATTAATCTATATTTCTGTTTTTGTGCCATACTGTCTTGATTACTGTAGCTTTGTAGTATACTCTGAGGTCTGGGAGCCTAATTCTACCAGCTCTATTATTCTTTCTCAAGATTGCTTTGGCTTTTCAGGATTTTTTGTGTTTCTGTACAAATTGTGAAACTTTTTGTCTAGTACTGTGAAAAATGTCACTGATATTTTGATAGGGATTGCATCGAATCTGTAAATTGCTTTGGGTAGTATAGTCATTTTCAAAATGTTGATTTTTCCAATCCAAGAACATGGTATATCTCTCCATCTATTTGTATCATCTTTAATTATTTCATCAGTTCTTATAGTTTTCTCCATACAGTTCTTTTATTTCCTTAGGTATGTTTATTACTAGGTATTTTATTCTTTTGGTGCAATCATAAATGGAAGTGCTTCCTTAATTTCTCTTTCAGATTTTTCATCATTAGGGTATAGGAATGAAAGAGATTTCTGTGCATTAATTTTGTATCCTGCTACTTGACCAAATTCATTGATTAGCTCTAGTAGTTTTCTGGTAGCATCTTTAGGATTCTCTGTGTATAGTATCATGTCATCTGCAAACAGTGACAGCTTTATTTCTTCTTTTCCAATCTGGATTCCTTTTATTTATTTTCCTTCTCTTATTTCTGTGGCTAAAACTTCCAAAACTATGTTTAATTATAGTGGTGAGAGTGGACAACCGTGTCTTGTTACTGATCTTGGAGGAAATGTTTTCAGTTTTTCACCATTCAGAAAGATTTTGGCTATGGGTTTGTAATATATGGTCTTTATTATGTTGAGGTAAGTTCCCTCTATGTCAACTTTCTGGAGGGTTTTTAACATAAATGGGTGTTGAATTTTGTCAAAAGCATTTTCTCCATCTATTGAGATGATCATGTGGATTTTCTCCTTCAGTTTGTTAATATGGTTTATCACATTGATTGATTTGCATATATTGAAGAATCCTTGCATTCCTGGGATAAACCCCACTTGATCATGGTGTATGATCCTTATAATATGCTGTTGGATTCGGTTTGCTAGTATTGTGGTGGGGATTTTTCCATCTATATTCATCAGTGATATTGGCCTGTAGTTTTCTTTCTTTGTGACATGTTTGTCTGGTTTTGGTATCAGGGTGATGCTGTCCTCATAGAACGACTTTGGGAGTGTTCCTCCCTCTGCTATATTTTGGAAGAGTTTGAGGAGGATAGGTGTTTGCTCTCCTCTAAATGTTTGATAGAATTTGCCTGTGAAGTCATCTGGTCCTGGGCATTTGTTTGTTCGAAGATATTTAATCACAGTCTCAAATTCAGTGCTTGTGATTAGTCTGTTTATATTTTCTCTTTCTTCCTGGTTCAGTCTTGGAAGGTTGTGCTTTTCTAAGAATTTGTCCATTTTTTCCAGGTTGTCCATTTTATTGGCATATCACTGCTTTAGTAATCTCTCATGATCCTTTGTATTTCTGCAGTGTCAGTTGTTACTTCTCTTTTTTCTTTTCTAATTCTATTGATTTGAGACTTCTCCCTTTTTTTCTTGATGTGTCTGGCTAATGTTTTATCAATTTTGCTTATATTCTCAAAGAACCAACTTTTAGTTTTATTGATCTTTACTATTGTTTCCTTCATTTTCTGTTCGTTTTTTTCTGATCTGATATTTATTATTCTTTTCCTTCTGCTAACTTTGGTGGGGGTTTTTGTTCTTTTTATAACTCCCTTAGGTGTAAGGTTTGGTTGATTATTTGAGATGTTTCTTCTTTCTTGAGGTAGGATTGTATTGCTATAAACTTCCGTCTTATAACTGCTTTTTCTGCATCACATCAGTTTTGGGACATTGTGTTTTCATTGTCATTTTCTTCTAGGTATTTTTTGATTTCCTCTTTGATTTCTGCAGTGATCTCCTGTTTATTTAGTACTGTACTGTTTAACCTCCATGTGTTTTAATTTTTTACAGATATTTTCCTGTAATTGATATCTGGTCTCATAGCACTGTGGTTGGAAAAGATACTTGATACGATTTCAATTTTCTTAAACTCGCCAAGGCTTGACTTGTGACCCAAGATATGATCTATTCTGGAGAATGTTCCATTAGTACTTGAGAAGAAAGTGTATTCTGTTGCTTTTTCATGGAATATCCTATAAATACGAATTAAGTCCATCTTGTTTAATGTATCATTTAAAGCTTGTGTTTCCTTATTTATTTTCATTTTGGATGATCTGTCCATTGGTGAAAGTGGGGTGTTAAAGTCCCCTACTATAATTCTGTTACTGTCAATTTCCCCTTTTATGGCTGCTAACATTTGCCTTATGTTTTGAAGTGTTCCTATGTTGGGTGCATAAATATTTACAATTGTTATATCTTCTTCTTGGATTGATCCCTTAATCATTATATAGTGTTCTAATTTGTCTCTTGTAGTACTCATTATTTTAAAGTCTACATTTTCTGATAAGAGATTTGCTACTTCAGCTTTCTTTTCTTTTCCATTTGTATGGAATATCTTTTCCATCCTTTCACTTTCAGTCTGTATGTGTCCCTAGGTCTGCAGTGGGTCTCTTGTAGACAGCATATATGCCAGTCTTCTTTTTGTATCCATTCAGCCAGTCTATTTCTTTTGGTTGGAGTATTTAATCTATTTATATTTAAGGTCATTATAGATATGTATGTTCCTATTAACATTTTCTTAATTGTTGTGATTTTGTTATTGTAAGTCTTTTCCTTCTCTTGTGTTTCCTGCCTAGAGAAGTTCCTTTAGCATTTGTCATATAGTTGGTTTGGTGGTGCTGAATTCTCTCAGATATTGCTTGTCTGTAAAGTTGTTAATTTCTCCATTGGATCTGAATGAGATCCTTGCTGGGTAGAATAATCTTGGTTTTTAGTTTTTCCCTTTCATGACTTCAAATATGTCCTGCCACTCCCTTCTGGATTGCAGATTTTCTGCTGAAAGTTTAGCTGTTAACCTTATGGGGATTCCCTTGTATGTTATTTGTTGTTTTTCCCTTGCTGCTTTTTTTTTTTATTTTTATTTATTTATTTATTTATTTATGGCTGTGTTGGGTTTTCGTTTCTGTGCGAGGGCTTTCTCCAGTTGTGGCAAGTGGGGGCCCCTCTTCATCGCGGTGCGCAGGGCCTCTCACTATCGTGGCCTCTCTCGTTGCGGAGCACAGGCTCCAGATGCGCAGGCTCAGTAATTGTGGTGCACGGGCCCAGTTGCTCTGTGGTATGTGGGATCTTCCCAGACCAGGGCTCGAACCCGTGTCCCCTGCATTGGCAGGCAGATTCTCAACGACTGCGCCACCAGGGAAGCCCCCCTTGCTGCTTTTAATATTTTTTTCTTTGTATTTACTTTTTGGTAGTTTGATTAATATGTGTCTTGGTGTGTTTCTCCTTGGATTTATCCTATATGGAACTGTCTGCACTTCTTGGACTTGATTGACTATTTCCTTAACCATATTAGGGAAGTTTTCAACCTTAATCTCTTCAAATATTGTCTTAATCCCTTTCTTTTTTCTTCTTCTTCTGGGACCCCTATAATTCCAATGTTGGTGTATTTAGTGTTTTCCCAGAGGTCTCTGAGACTGTCCTCATCTTTTCATTCTTTTTTCTTTATTCTGCTCTGTGGTAGTTATTTCCACTCCTTTATCTTCCAGGTCACTTATCTCTTCTTCTGCCTCAGTTATTTTGCTATTGATTCCTTCTAGAGAAATTTTAATGTCATTTATTTTTTTGTTCCTCTGTTTTTTTCCTCTTTAGTTCTTCTAATTTCTTGCTCAACATTTCTTTTATTTTCTCCATTCTATTTCCAAGGTTTTGGATTATCTTTACTCCCATTACTCTGAGTACATTTTCAGGTAGACTGCCTCTTCCCTCTTCATTTGTTTGGTCTGGTGGATTTTTACCTTGCTCCTTCATCTGCTGCATGTTTCTCTGCATTCTCATTTTGCTTAACTTACTGTGCTTGGGGTTTCCTTTTTGCGGGCTGTGGGTTCATAATTTCTGTTGTTTTAGGTGTTTTGGTGTCTGCCCCCAGTGGCTAAGGTTGGTTCAGTGGGTTGTGTAGGCTTCCTGGTGGAGTGGACTGGTGCCAGTGTACTGGTGGATGAGCCTGGATATTGTCTTTCTGTTGGGCAGGACCATTTCTGGTGGTGTGTTTGGGGGCATCTGTGACTTTATTATGATTTTAGGCAGCCTCTCTGATAATGGTGGTGTTGTATTCCTGTCTTGGTAGTTGTTTGGCATAGGATGTCCAGCACTGTAGCTTGCTATTCATTGAGTGGAGCTGAGTCTTAGTGTTTAGATGGAGACCTCTGGGAGAGCTTTCACTGTTTGATATTACATGGAACTGGGAGGTCTCTGGTGGACCAATGTCCTGAGCCGGGCTCTCCCAACTCAGAGGCATAGGATTGACATCTGGCTAGATCATGAAGACCCTGTCAGCCACACAGCTCAGAAGAACAGCAAGAAAAAAATAAAGAAAGAAAAAAATAAAGTAAAATAAAATAAGGTTATTAAATTTAAAAAATATATATTAAAAATTTTTAAAATTACATAGTAATCAAAAAAAAAAGAAAGAAAGAAGAGAGCAACCATACAAAAAAAACAAACAAATCCACCAATGATAAAAAGCACTAAAATCTATACTAAAAAAAGAAAACAAAAACGGACTGACAGAACTTTAGGACAAATGGTAAAAGCAAAGCTGTATAGCCAAAGTCACCCAAAGAATCATACACATACATAATCACAAAAAGAGAAAAAGAAAAAAAATATATATATATATATACACACAAAGGAAGAGAGCAACCAAATCAATAATCAAATCTACCAATGATAATAAACTCTAAATACTAAACTAACATAAACCTAAAACCAGAAACAAATTAGATGCAGAAAGCAGCCCCCAAGTCTACATTTGCTCCCAAAGTCCACCACCTCAATTTTGGGATGATTCATTGTCTATTCAGGTATTCCAGAGATAGAGGGTACATCAAATTGATTGTGGAGATTTAATTTGCTTCTCCTGAGGTTGCTGGGAGAAATTTCCCTTTCTCTTCTTTGTTCGTACAGCTCCTGTGGTTCAGCTTTGGATTTGGCCCCACTTACGCATGTAGGCCACCTGAGGGCATCTATTCTTCACTCAGAGAGGATGGGATTAAAGTAGCAGCTGAGTAGGGAGCTGTGACTCACTCAGGTTGTGGGGAGGGAGGGGTACAGAACGCAGGGTGAGCCTGTGGTGGCAGAGGCTGGCATCATGCTCCAACAGCCTGAGGTAGGCCATGTGTTCTCCTAGGGAAGTTGTCCTTGGAACACGGGACCCTCGTAGTGGTGAACTGCACAGGCTTTCAGGATGGGGTGTGTAGCAGCCACCTTAGTGTTTCATGCCATCTCTGCTGTCTGCACTGAAAGCCACGGCTTGCTCCCAGCTCTGGAGATCATTTAGGCGGTGCTCTGAATCTCCTCTCCTTGCACACCCCAAAACAGTTTTCTTTTGCCTCTTAGGCAGGTCCAGACTTTTTCATGGACTCCATCCCAGCTAGCTGTGACACACTAGTCCCCTTCAGGCTGTCTTCACGCAGCCAACCCCAGTCCTCTCCCTGGGATCTGACCTCTGAAGCCTGAGCCTCATCTTCCACACACCACTTACCCCAGTGGGTGAGCAGAAAAGCCTCTCAGGCTGGTGAGTGATAGTCAGCACTGATCCTCTGTGCAGGAATCTCTCCACTTTGCCCTATGCACCCCTGTTGCTACGCTCTCCTCCATGGCTCTGAAGCTAAACCCTACCCACCCCTGTCTCCACCAATGAAGGGGTTTCCCAGTGTGTGGAATCTTTTCCTCCTTCACCGCTCCTTCCAAGGGTTGCAGGTCCCATCCCTATTCTTTTGTCTCTGTTTTTCCTTTTACTTTTTGCTCTACCCAGGTACGTGGGGAGTTTCTTGCATTTTGGGAAGTCTGAGGTCTTCTGCCAGCATTCAGTAGGTGTTCTGTAGGAGTTGTTCCACATGTAGATGTATTTCTGATGTATTTGTAGGGAGGAAGGTGATCTCCACATCTTACTCCTCCACCATCTTGAAGGTCTCCTCTGAAATTACAATTTTAAGGGAAGATCTAATAAAGGGGGGACAGAACAAATTACAGACAATAATATTTAATTTAAGATCAAATTCTGTTAGTTTGCTCAGAGTCACAGAGTTATTTTGCATATTTTCATAAAGAGAGACAAAAAAGATTCCAGATACCCATTCAAAATTGGCATCTCAAATAGTTATATAACCCAGCAAACAAAGTTCACCCAAACATACTTGTTTCTAAAAGAAGTGGTTACTTCTCATCACTAATCATTAGAAAAATGCAAATCAAAACTACAATGAGATATCACCTCACACCAGTCAGAATGGTCTTTATCAAAAAATCTACAAACAAAGTGAATCAGTTATATACATAAAGCTAATTCATTTTGTTATACAGCAGTAACTAATGCAACATTGTAAAGCAATTATACTCCCATAAAAATGTTTAAAAAAATCTACAAACAATAAATGCTGGAGAGGGTGTGGAGAAAAGGGAACCCTCTTGCACTGTTGGTGGGAATGTAAATTGATACAGCCACTATGGAGAACAGTATGGAGGTTCCTTAAAAAACTAAAAATAGAACTACCATATGATGCAGCAATCCCACTACTGGGAATATACCCTGAGAAAACCATAATTCAAAAAGAGTCATGTACCACAGTGTTCATTGCAGCTCTATTTACAATAGCCAGGACATGGAATCAACCTAAGTGTACATCGACAGATGAATGGATAAAGAAGATGTGGCACATATATATAATGGAATATTACTCAACCATAAAAAGAAACAAAAAACTTATTTGTAGTGTGATGGTTGGACCTAGAGTCTGTCATACAGAGTGAAGTAAGTCAGAAAGAGAAACACAAATACTGTATGCTAACACATATATATGGAATCTAAAAAAAAAAAATGGTTCTGATGAACCTAGGGGCTGTACAAGAATAGGGATGCAGAGAATGGACTTGAGGACACAGGGAGTGGGAAGGGTAAGTTTGGAAGAAGTGAGATAGTGGCATTGACATATATATACTACCAAATGTAAAATAGATAGCTAGTGGGAAGCAGCCGCATAGCACAGGGAGATCAGCTCAGTGCTTTGTGACCACCTAGAGGGGTGGGATAGGGAGGATGGGAGGGAGACATGAGAAGGAGGGTATATGGGGCTATAAGTACACGTATAGCTTATACACTTTGTTATACAGCAGAAACTAACACAACAATGTAAAACAATTATACTCCAATAAAGATGTTTAAAAAAAAGGAGGCAGTTATTTCTGAACTGCATCCTCTATTTGGCCCTCAAAGCATTTCCATTGTAAATGGCTGGATTATTAGTGACTGTTCAAAAGACATACTAGCTGATGCCACCCAAGACTTGTCTATGGGCAGCATCCATATAACATTTTCCCTTGATGCAGAATATGTTAATTCAAACATTTGTCTGAGACACAGTATGGTATTAAGAACTTCCTACCTTAGGATGTTAACATCTACTGATTCCCAAATCCTAAGGTTCATCTCTGATTTTTCACTGGCTATTTCTTAGACTGTGTTCTTCTCATCCATTTATCCATCCATCCATCCATCCATCCAACCGTCCATTCATCCATCCATTATCTATCCTGTACAATCTTTTATTGAGCACCTACTCTTTGCCCAGCCCCATGTTAAGTTCATAAAAACATATAAAGAAGTATTCAAAATTGTCCTTCACTTTATAAAAATCATCGTTTTATAAAAAAAATCACAACCAACTCTCATTTTCTTTTTTCTTTTTTTTTCATTATATTTTCAACCACATGATGATGATTAATTTTTCTGGGTATAATTTGCTTGCTCTAAAAGTTTCTTTGTTTTAATTCCATCCACTTATCACCTTGCTTACTTACACCATAAATTAGGATTGCCCAATCTCTCATTTTTGTCTAGAAGTACCACTTTGCACACATCCTTTTAACAACAAAAATCTCTCCCTACAGCCTTCAATTCCTGCCTTTGCCTTTGTTGTTTTTTGTTTTGTTCTTTTTTTTTTTTTTGATTCTTTCCACTCTCTGGAGAAATATATATTCCCATTTCTTTTACAGTTAGATGCTTACATTTAAAATGTCACTGTCCTTGTTAAGTTGCTTTAGTGATATCATTCTCTGCCAAAACCATGGTAGCTGTAAATGAGCATTGAGACTCATTTTCTTTACAGACCAAACAAAAACCTAAATTTATGTGTACAATTGGTGGCCGATTTTCTTACTTTTGCAAACAAGATGCAGTCAAGTGTCTGGAGACACACCCCCTTTATGCCTCTGTCTACACAGTGAGTATTTGCTGCCCTCCTCATTCCTTTTGTCCTCTGCAGTGTTCTACTGGCTCCCCTCATGTCCTCATCATAATCATCATCACTGCCATTAGACTCAGATCTTCTGACTTTAACTGAGAAATTCAATTTGTCCAAGCACAAAAGCCTGTGACTATGTCACTTTCTGTATTAGCCAGTAAAGAGAATAAGGAAGAGAAAATGTGTAAGTTGAAAAGAAACATTAAATGAAGTGCTTATTTAAACATATTCTAAAATATGTTTGTCTACTTGACCTAACTACTGACTTAAATGCAAGAAGAAAGCATTTTAACACCATTAGTATCTGGATTTCTGCCAGAGAAAGCTCCTTGCTTTATATCCCCTTAGGCTGTACTGATGAAACTACCTAAAAATGGGGTTTAATAACACTTAATTCATTTTAAATGCTAAAGCGACCAGTAAAGTGTATCAGATGATGAAAAAATAAATAAGACTCTAGAGGTTAAAGAAAGTATTCCAGCAGGGACTTCTTTGGTTATATATAAAATGTGTCGTGTTTTCTCTTGGAGTCATGGTAAGGACTCGTCTTCCACCAAGCTGTGGTTGCCGACAAATGTTTATTTGCTCCAATAGCAGTGACATTGCTGCTTCACTAGTGTGTTTCCCCAGACTTCACTGTCCAGTTATGACTGCAGATCTGGCTGAAGTTGGTGCTCTTGGTGGTGTATGGTGTAGCAGGCACTAAAATTCTTTCCACCCAATACAATTAAACAGTCCAAATTTTAGATGCAGACTGCTTGGGGACAAGTTGCTAAGTGTTTCTAAGTGTTTTGTTAAGAGCCAGTGTTTAAGTAAACATTACAAATTATGCTTGTTTAGTAAATAACGTGGACTGAAGCCCTCGAGAAATTTATTATTCATAATTTACATCATTTTGTCAGCTGGATCATGTAGCTTTTTTCTCGGAGAAATTGACAGAGGTGTTGGTATGATAGCTGGCAAGAAACAGTAAGTGCTTTTCAAAGACCCAGGCAAGGCCAGGGCTTAAGAATCTCCCAAGCTGAACCTCTTTCATAAAAGACAATCCAGAGAAGCAGTGATTCTCACTGCACCTGCCTTGACAGTTATTTGGTGTTTAGTCTGTTCAGCTGCATCATCCTCTAAAGGGTACGTGGTGAATCGAGTCCCTCTTTTACTGCCTTTGCCTTGAGGACCCCAATAGGAATGATTGCACAGTTTTTAGTTGAAAGTGTTTTTTTTTTTCTTTCAGGCCTTCTCATGTATGTGTGTGTGTGTCTGTGTGTGTGTGTGTGTGTGCGCACATGTGTGTTTCTGTGTGTAGTTAAATGAAATAAGGTTTAACAATGAATTAATTTTCAATAATATCTGGAGAAATGAAAAGTTGAATCCATTTCTTATTTCTTGCCGTGTATAATGCCCTTTCGGTTTGGACTTTAGTTTCAGCATGTAAAAGTATTTTGCTTCTGTTCATAAATGAGATCATTTATATAGTGAATATTCCTTGTGCTCCATCTATGAGCCAGCACTATACTGGGCCCTGGAGAACAGGCAGGCAGAGAAGAAAGTTCATGTTTACAATGCAATAATATACATACTGTGGCAAAAAAGAGAATAGAGCATATCAGAGACACAATGAAAAAACACTTGTTTCAGTCTTTCATTAAGGATATCTTCCTGGAGGAGGCAACTTTTAAGCTGCATATCTTAAAGTAAGAACTAGTCAAATGAATAGAGAATGTTCAAACAGAAGAAAGAGTTTATTGAAAGTCACAGTGAAGAAGGAGAGACCATACCAGGGAATTGCACTTTGTTGGGACTGCCTGGATCTCAGCATCGGCATGGGGGTGAGGCAGAAAATGGGATGTTAGAGAAGGTGAAAGATGCTGGCCTTGATGGATAGAACAGATTTATCTGTGGCTGAAGAGACTGGAAAGCACTTTCTTAGTTCTCTCTGTGGAGACAGGGAAATCAGTTTTCAGTTTTCTCACATGTAAAATGAGGTAGTTGGACTCTACTATCACCAAATCCCTTTCCAGCTTTAGGATTTCTATGATTCTCTTAAATTTTGGTACCTTGCAAAAAAACATGAAATTATTCATGAACACATGAATCAACATTCTCTCCTGCAGGAAAACAATTCCATTATCCAAGATTGATATTTGGAAATTTGGTCTGGTATTAGATGTATTTCACACACAATCACATTATTTAACTATGACAATGGTATCTATTGTTGGTATAAGGAGAAAATAGATAATTACAAATATTTAATGTTGTTTACAATTCCATTCTTAAAGAAAATGTGAGGTCTTTCAATTTGTGCTTAAATTTCCTTAGCAAATGAAAATGTTAGTTGAAACTAGTTTCCTGAAATTAAGACAGGATATTTTAGTAAAAATATAATGGTGAAAATTCTAGTAGATATTAGTCATTATTATTATTTTTTTATCCATGTAAAAACTAGGCCAATAAGATTTAACTTTGGGAATATTTATATGAAAACAAGAAAATAATTTATCAATTTTCTCCTGTCTGTGTTCCACAATAAAACTTCATGTGTCCTGTTTACACCTCATCACCATCAGTCATTTCTACCTTTCCAACAATCAAAATGTCAATCAACATATACCTAATTAGATATAGATATAGACACATACATCGAGACACACACTTTGTTTGTGTTATCAGACCTGTAATTACTGTAAAAATCCAAAATGTCTAGATATGTAATTTTATCTTAAGACCATTTTCCTAAATTCTTACAAAAATTTTAGTTAAGTAGTTTAATTATTTGAGCATTTAAATGAAAAAAAGAAGAAACTCATGGAATCTGAGTTATTTATTCAGAATCACATGGCAAGACAAGTGATGTGATGAGAATAAAATTTGGTAGTTTTGAGCCATACAATTACACTGCTGTTTAGACCTACCAGCCCTATTGAAACCACTAGTACACTTGTTTTCAAGTATTCAAATTTTATGCCAGATAGCCTAGAAATTTTCAGAAAATTTGCCTCTTCAGTTACAGTAAAAATAAGCAATCTCATTCATTCGACAAATATGTGTAATGTGACTAAGTTTGTCCAGGTATAGAATTAAATATAGAAGTTACAAGAGCAAAGGTAAGCCAAACCTCCTTCCCAAGGAGTTCATTGTACCATGAGGATGCCAGTCTCTAAATTAGCTATGACAAGCTTTGTAATACATGCAAATAGGATACAAGCTTGAAGTACTTTGCAAAGGTGATTTGGAGGAGATACAACCCAATTTGTAGGCTTTGGAAGGTCCCCAAGGGAGTGATTTCCAACTTAGATCTATGGAAGAAGGTGGAATTGGAAAGAGAAGGTTAGGATTCTGAGGAGTATCAGCATTTACAGGCTATGTGGGGAAAGGGAAATGCAAAGAAGCCTGAGCAGAAGCATCCAGAGGGGTGATGGAAGATGCATGCAGCACGATTTTATGGAAACCAAGGGCATAGAGCATTTCTACAACAGAATGGTTGTCAAAGTTGAAGCCTGCAGAGAGTTTAAAGAAGAAAATGATCAGAAAGCAGATGGTGGATTTAAGAAAAATGCCATTAGTCTCTTTGGCAAGGGTTAGTTCATTAAATGATAGGAATAGAGTACTAAAGGCAATGGGCTAAAGAGTGGCTTTGAGGTGTAGAAAAGTGACAGATATTTTTTAAAGTGTAGTTATACAGAGAAAGCACATGGCTGGAGGGAAAACACATGGAAAGAAGGAAAACACATGGAATGAGGGAAGAGTTTGTGCAAGTTTTATTTTTTGGTTTTGTGTGTGTGTGTGTGTGTGTGTGTGTTTAATGATATAGTGCCTGAGCATGTTTAAATATAAATTGGAAAGAATTGGGATCAAATGTTAAGTGGATAACAATTCAGGAGAAGGCATGTTGGACCAAAAGAAGGTTGATATTATAGGATCCAATGCATACAGTGAGGGATTAGCTTTAGATGGGGAAAGGGGACTTCTTTAAATAGAAAATTTGAAGTATTAGATGCCTGTCTTATCAGTAAGTATTGAATTTGATGGTGTCCCTATCTGATGTTTTCTATTTTCTCGGCAATCTAGTGTATGGACACATGGCTGTGGTGCAGGGCATAGGATGTTTTAAGAAGGAATGTTTTGAAACAATGCTGGAAATAGCACAATTATATAGCAGTGCAATGGGCTTAATTGTGTCTGGATATGCTGAATTTATACTAAAATGCTACTGAGCGATTTTTCCAGGAGAAAGACGACTCTTGGATGGACAACACTGTTGATATGTTTGACAAAAGAGACCAGACTGAGTGGTAAGGAACACGGAGAAAGAAAAGGATGATAGATGGCAATATATATATATATATATATATATATATATATATATATATATATATATATATATATATATATATATATATATATATATATATATATATATCAGAGAGATTGGAGTTTAAATGTATTTGTGATAATAACCAAGTAAGAGAGCTGAAAAACAACATATTGGGATATGATAGAATTTCATATTTCAGAAGTAAAGCAGGTCAATTGATTTGGTTTGGTTTTAGAGAAAGCCTCAATTCTGGCCTTGGGTATGGGCAGCTGAAATGAACAGTTATTCACTGAGATGAAAATTTTAAGGAACTGAAGAATGACTGAGTTGGAAGATAGTGGCAAAGATCTATCCTTCCCCAAGTTCTCACAATGAACTTAGACAACTGGCGAAATCCATTGTGTGTGAAGGCTCATAACATCTCACCATCCTACATGGCAGCACTATTCTCACTGTCAACTACCGCCATTAGTTCATGTCCTTGCACTGATTACTGTGGGACAGGATCCACAGCACACTGAGAAACGTTTGGAGAGCAGGCATATTAGATCATCTGAGAATATATAGCCCAGTTGGGAATACAAATCCAGGAGAGTACAGATGACTGGAGACACTTAAACTTGGGACTGGGAAGCATGGTTGGTAAGATTCACTGGTCAAATCTTTCCAAAATATACACTCCCTGCAATGTCACAGTGAATGGAGAGAGAGCCAAGAGCTGAGTGGGACACACATCCTCTCTAGAAAAGGTCATTGTTGAAACTACCTTATTGTGGCTTAGGACAAAGTCCCACTCTGATAGGACAGGCGGACTGTGGGGTTATTTAGTTTCTAGAACATTTAGCATGTGTAAATTCTCTTCTCTCTTCCTTTTATCTCATTCCTTTCCCTCTAACACCCCTCCTTCTTCTCTCTTTATTCTCACCTTGCCCTCCCTTCTCTCTCTTAGTTCTCTCTTCTCCACACTCTTTTCTCTCTATTTACTATCTTATCCACCAACTGTAAAAAAAAAAAAAAAGAAAGAAAAGAAAAAAAATCAGTAAAGTGCAAAGATCTAAAGTTGTAGCTGAGGAATGTCTGTTGAGATATTCTTTGCCCTGGAACCGTCTAGAAGGATCCATAGTCTTCTTTGCCTGACCCATGATTATCCAGCAATTCCAATCCAGCCCAAAGGCAGCTGGCTTTGCTTTCAGAAGCAGCCCTTTGCTCACAACACACCCTTCATTCTGCTTTTCCATGACCTTTCAGCAAAGCATAATTCCACAGAGCTGATCCTTGTCCTTTATTGCTCAACCTGCAAGTAACATGAAAACACATATGGATGTGCTCTCATGTTTATCTGTGCCATCTGCCCTCCTCCAGTCTCTGCCACTCAGCCTTTGCTCCTTGACTGCTTGTATACCTCATTGGAATGGCACAGAGCCACTTCCTTCATAATAAAAAAAAAACTCATTCCATATATGATTGTCAAATTCTGAAGGCCTCAGCCAGCTAGAGGTTACCATCAATTGTTGAGCAGTGACTCATTTCATTGTGGGATATCACCTTTTCCTTATTTCAAATAAAGTGGCAGCTGGAGGGAATTGGTAGGGGCATTCTTCTTTCTTCCTTGTGGGAAAGATTCAAAAAAAGAAAGAGAAAAAAAAAAAGGAAAGAGAGAGAGAGATACCTTCATGAATCATGCAAGGTGTCTCCTACCACGCTAAGGAAATTATCTTCTCTACACTACCCATCAACACCATTGACCTTTGTCATAAAAAGCAGGTCACTTATATCTATATCCCATTAAAAGGTATCATTTTACAATCACTTCTTCAGTACTATTAAAGTCGTGTCAAAAGGAATCATTGACTTATTGTCAAACATATCCAACCTTCCACATTAATGTACCTAGAGACATCTCACTAATCAGCAGGAAAACAATGCCAGACACCCAGGGAAGCCCTGGAAAAGAAGGTTTCTGATTTCGCCCTCCCTGTCTGAACCTCACATTTCCTCTCTATCCTGTGCATTGGCAGAGTTGATGATATTTAGTTTAACACATCAATCCTTACACATTTAGAATGAATACTACTTTAACACTATCACTGTCTGCAATGGATCAGTGGCAGAAATTCCATAGTACTTCAGAGGTTGCAAATGAGTCTGCATTACCACTGTGGCCCTCCATGGCACTGGGTTTTAAAAGGGTGCCACATGATGCTTGTTGAATATCTCTTTTGGTGGAATTAACAGAAAAAATAGGGTTGTTAGCTTGCAAAATGACAGAGGGATTGTGTGTTATGAGAATTCCAAGAAATAAAACAACACTTTGGCCTCATTTGATCAAGTAAGGCTTTCTGTGAAAGGGACATTCAAGTGGGCACTTTAATAAATGTGTAATTGGAATATTTACTTAGGGATAGGGTGAGATTTCTGGATAGGAAACTATCAAGGAAAAACATTCTGACCATAAGAATACACAAGAAAGTGAGGTGAAAAGTGAAAAGTATCATCTAAAGTTAGGGGCATGTTGGAGATGAGACACCATCTCTAAATATAACTGAGCTCCAGAAATAATTATTTTGATTTTCTCCAAAATACAGAGTGGTTGTTCAAGGATTTTTGAGCATATATAATGAAGGTTTAATAAAAGGAAAGGGAGTGATGAAGTATTCTTCAGGTAACCTGGATCCATCAGAGGTAAATGAGGCTCCTCTGCTTGACAGAGGAAATGAGCACATGAATTTTACCTGAAAAGGGTGGATTTGAAAGAATTTAGGATTAATTCACTGAACATGTAGAATTAAGATATTAGTGCAACCTGGACCCAGGACTCTAGAAATTCATTATCATTCTGTCTCTCCCTCCCTCCCTCCCACCCTTCCCTTTCTCCCTCCTTTCCTTCCCTCTTTCCCTCCTTCTTTTACTTTTCACGATGTATCTAAAAGAAAACTGTCCATTTGCTTGCAGGGTATGTTGGCTGAAACTCAATCCCTCATCCAAACGGAAAGGCTGCTGGTGTGATCAAGAAGCAGAACGGCAGAGTGTAGAGCAGACGTTTTAGAGTCAGGAAGACTTGGTCAGAAGTCCTGCCTTTATTCCTGTTTTGTTGTAACTTTGTACAGCACACTGAATAGTTCTGTGTCTTTGTATTTCTTATCTTTTATACCCATTATATCTAATCCTCATGTCAACCCTGCACAGTATATGTATGTATATGTGGACAATGATCAACGATCCGACTTCACATTTCTAAGTGCCATGGTCACACAGAACTATTCAACTGTATTGATTACATTCCTTTTAAAAACCTATTTTTTTTTTGTAGTTTCATTATGGAAAACTCCTGGCTTTTATCTTAACTCCATGGCTGTACAAGCTAAACCTACTTAGCTGTATTTTTCCATTCTAACTTAAAATATTATATGGTAGAGGATATGAAACTTAAGGTCCAGGGTCTCTTTTTTGTTATCTATAATTTCTCCCTAAGTATTTTTACCCAGTTCCACATATATATTGATAATTTCCAAATACACATTTCTACCTCTCATCTTTACTCATGGCTTAAGGTGCCCCTTGGACATGTCTTTTATATCATGGCTTAAGAGAAATTCTTGACTGACCCTCTAAAATCTGCTTCCTTAAAGAGTCAGTAGCTGGGACAACCATCTACCCAGCAACTTCAGCAAACAAACTGAGAGAAGTATTTACTTCCTTATCTATTAAGGCCAATCCATCAACAAGTAGAAACCAAAGCAAAATAAATTTTGTTTATTTCCCCAGATATACAGAATGATCTCAGAGAATGCAAGGATTGTTGCTTAAATTCTGCAGTGCTTTCACTTAATGCTGAGAATAAAATAGAGTTCTTTACCCTGGATTTCATGACATGACCCTGACTCCCTCATTCCCCTCTGTTCACTATGCTTAAGTCACAAATGTCTTCTTTCCTTTCCTTTCACCTGCATATCTATCTCTCCTCTCTCTTAAGGCTTTTGAAATAACCCTTTCTTCTGCCTAGAAGTCCTCCTAATGGATCTTCAATGACTGGTTTCTCCACTTAATCATAGCCTCATCAGAAAGGCCCAACATGACTGTACTATCTAAAATCGGTGCTAATATATAGCTAATGGCTTGCTATTCATAGCATAGTCCAAGGAGCCCTGGCATCACCTGGTAGCTTGTTAGCAATGCAGAGTATTAACCCCTCCCCAGAACTGCTGAATCAGAATCTGCTTTGTAACAAGAACTCAAGTTAATTTGTGTGCACATTATTATTTTTTTAATTTAATTTAATTTATTTTTTATACAGCAGGTTTTTTTTTTTTTTTTTTTTTTTTTTTTTTTTTGTGGTACGCGGGCCTTTCACTGTTGTGGCCTCTCCCATTGTGGAGCACAGGCTCCAGACACGCAGGCTCAGCAGCCATAGCTCATGGTCCCAGCCACTGCAGAGCATGTGGGATCTTCCGGACTGGGGCACGAACCCATGTCCCCTGCATTGGCAGGCTGAATCTCAACAACTGCGCCACCAGGGAAGCCCCATCAGGTTCTTATTAATTATCCATTTTATACATATTAATGTATATGTATTTATTCTTTTTGTTGCAGTGGTAAATGAGAGTGTTTCCTTAATTTCTCTTTCAGATTTTTCATCATTAGTGTATAGGAATGCAAGGGTTTTTTGTGCATTACTTTTGTATCCTGCAACTTTACCAACTTCATTGCTTAACTCTCGTAGTTTTCTGGTGACATCTTTATGATTCTCTCTATATAGTGTCATGTCATCTGCAAACAGTGACAGTTTTACTTCTTCTTTTCCAATTTGTATTCCTTTTATTTATTTTTCTTTTCTGATCACCGTGGCTAGGACTGCCAAAACTATGTTGAATAATAGTGGTAAGTGTGGACATCCTTGTCTTGTTCCTGATCTTAGAGGAAATACTTTCAGTTTTTCACCATTGAGAATGATGTTTGCTGTATGTTTGTCGTATATGGCCTTTATTATGTTGTGGTAGGTTCCATCTATGCCCCCTTTCTGGAGAGTTTCTATCATAAATTGGTGTTGAATTTTATCAAAAGATTTTTCTGCATCTATTGAGATGATCATATGTTTTTTTTTCTTCAATTTGTTAATATGATGTATCACATTGATTTGTGAATATTGAGTATCCTTCCATCCCTGGGATAAACCCCACTTGATCATGGTATATGATCCTTTTACTGTGTTGTTGGATTCCGTTTGCTAGTATTTTGTTGAGGATTCTTGCATCTATGTTCATCAGTGATATTGGTCTGTAATTTTCTTTTTTTCTAATATATTTGTCTGGTTTTGGTATCAGGGTGATGGTGGCTTCATAGAATGAGTTTGGGAGTGTTCCTTCCTCTGCAATTTTTTGATGAGTTTGAGAAGGATGGGTGTTAGATCTTCTCTAACTGTTTGATAGAATTCACCTGTGGAGACATCTGGTCCTGGACTTTGTTTGTTGGAAGATTTTTTAATTACATTTTCAATTTCATTACCTGTGATAAGTCTGTTCATATTTTTTATTTCTTTCTGGTTCAGTCTTGGAAAGTTATACCTTTCTAAGAATTTGTCCATTTCTTGCAGGTTGTCCATTTTATTGGCATAGAGTTGCTTATCATAGTCTCTTAAGATGCTTTGTATTTCTGTGGTGTCTATTGTAACTTCTCCTTTTTCATTTCTAATTTTATTGATTTGAGTCCTCTCCCCCATTTTCTTGATGAGTCTGGCTAATGGTTTATGAATTTTGTTTATCTGTTCAAAGAACTAGCTTTTAGTTTTCTTGATCTTTGCTATTGTTTTCTTTGTTTCTATTTCAATTATTTCTTCTCTGATCTTTATGATTTCTTTCCTTCTACTAACTTTGGGTTTTGTTTGTTCTTCTTTCTCTAGTTCCTTTAGGTGTAAAGTTAGATTGTTTATTTTGAGATTTTTTGTTTGTTTGTTTCTGAGGTAGGCTTGTATTACTATAAACGTCCCTCTTAGATCTGATTTTGCTGCATCCCATAGGTTTTGGATTGTTATGTTTTCACTGTAATTTTTCTCTAGGTTTTTTTTTTTATTTCCTCTTTGATTTCTTCAGTGATCTCTTGGTTATTTAGTAACATATTGTTTAGCTTCCATGTGTTGTGGTTTTTTTTACCTTTTTTCCCCTGCAATTGATTTCTAATCTCAAAGCTTTGTGGTCAGAAAAGGTGCTTGATATTATTTCAATTTTCTTAAATTTACTGAGGCTTGATTTGTGGCCAAAGATATGATCTATCCTGGAGAATGTTCCGTGTGCACTTGAGAGGGAAGTGTATTCTGTTGTTTTGGGATGGAATGTCCTATAAATAGCAATTAAATCTATCTGGTCTATTGTGTCTTTTAAAACTTATGTTTCCTTATTAATTTTCTGTTTAGGTGATCTGTCCATTGGTGTAACTGAGGTGTTAAAGTCCCCCATTATTACTGTGTCACTGTCAGTTTCCTCTTTTATAGCTGTTAGCAGTTGCCTTATGTATTAGTGTGCTCCTATGTTGAGTGCATATATATTTATAATTTTTATATCTTCTGCTAGGATTGATCCCTTGATCATTATGTAGTGTCCTTCTTTGTCTCTTGGAACGTTCTTTATTTTAAAATCTATTTTATCTGATATGAGTATTGCTACTCAAGCTTTCTTTTGATTTCCACTTGCATAGAATATATTTTTCCATCCCCTCACTTTCAGTCTCTATGTGTCCCTAGGTCTGAAGTGGGTCTCTTGTAGACAGCATATATATGTGTCTTGCTTTTGTATCCATTCAGCAAGCTTGTGTCTTTTGGCTGGAACATTTAATCCATTCATGTTTAAGGTAATTATCAATATGTATGTTCCTATTACCATTTTCTTAACTGTTATGGGTTTGTTTTTGTAAGTCCTTTTCTTCTCTTGTGTTTCACAGTTAGAGAATTTCCTATAGCATTTGTTGTAGAGCTGGTTTGGTGATGCTGAATTCTCTTAGCTTTTGCTCATCCATATAGCTTTTTATTTCTCCATTGATTCTTGCTGGGTAAATTATTCTTGCTTGTAGGTTCTTCCCTTTCATCACTTTAAATATATTGTGCCACTCAACTCTGGCTTGTGGTGTTTCTGCTGAGAAATCAACTGTTAACCTTATGGGAGTTTCCTTGTATGTTATTTGTCATTTATCCCTTCTTGCCTTTAATATTTTTCTTTGTCTTTAATTTTGTCAATTTGATTACTATGTGTCTCAGCGGTTTTTTCCTTGCTTTTACCCTGCCTGTGGCTCTCTGTGCTTCCTGGACTTGGGTGGCTAGTTCCTTTTGATGTTAGGGAAGTTTTTGACTATAATCTCTTCAAATATTTTCTCGGGTCTTTTCCCTCTCTCTTCTCCTTCTGGGACCCCTATAATGTGAATGTTGTTGCATTTAATGTTGTCCCAGATGTCTCTTAGACTGTCTTCATTTCTTTTCATTCATTTTTTTCTTTATTTTGTTCTACATCAGTGAATTCCACCATCTGACTTCCAGGTCACTTATCCATTCCTCTGCCTCATTTATTCTGCTATTGATTCCTTCTAGTGGAATTTTCATTTCAGTTATTGTGTTGTTCAGTTCTGTATTTTTTTTTTAATTTATCTAGATCTTTGTTAAACATGTCTTGCATCTTCTCAATCTTTGCCTCCATTCTTTTTCTGAGGTCCTGGATCATCTTCACTATCATTATTCTGAATTCTTTTTTTTTCTGGAAAGTTGCTTAGCTCTACTTCATTTTGTTGTTTTGCTGGGATTTTATCTTGTTCCTTCATCTGGTACATAGCCCTGTGCATTTTCATCTTGTCTATCTTTCTGTGAATGTGGTTTTTGTTCCACAGGCTACAAGATTGTAGTTCTTCTTGCTTCTGCTGTCTGTCCTTGGTGGATGAGACTATATAAGAGGCTTTTCTGTGTGCACAGTATTAAAGTCTGAGATGCAATAACCTAGTGCTTTCCTCTCCTTTGTTTTTCTTTAAAGCACTTACATTTCATGATTTTTTTCTTGTCTATCAGTATATATCTGTATGAGCTATACTCCTCCACTAAATAGAAACTCCATGAGAACATGGGTGTTTGTTGTCATCACTGTTCACCTCTAACATGCCCAGGAACAAGAGCAGTACCTGACATTCATCTAGCTTGTTGAATGAATAAATGAAATATCCACACTTGCCTGAGGTCATACTCTTAAGAAAGGGAAGAATTGGATCCAAACTCCTCTCTTAACCTCACAATTTCCAGTTCATGAAATAAATTATGCATATCTGTGTCTCTTTGGAAGACTGGGGGATTCACAGTCTGAATGCTAATCTGCCTTGAAACTGAATTGAGATTGAATAGAGCATCAGGCCTCTTTTAGCCTTCTTGTTCTAGAACAATTGCAACCTGAGAGTGTCTGGGCACTGACCCCAGAGTTCCCAGGAGTAAATCTGGCCTATCAGGGCCACAACAGAAGCTGAAGTTGTATTTACCCCTTTGGCAGGACAGTAAATTCACATTGTTTAGCTGTTTACATGCAAAGCATGGCTGGAATGAGGGGTGCAGATTCTGAGGAAACTAGCTGCAAGGAAAGGAAAAGATGTAGGAGAGCATCTGGGAAAGTGAGTGTTAGGAAAGTCAGTTCCATAAAGAGAGCTGTAGTTTTATCGGGAGAGAAAAAGCACAAGTGTACCTTTCTTTCCCCATAATTGTTTTTTCTCTACATCATCATATCACATTCCAGTTTATTGTCCCATCCATAACAAATAAGATCATCTAAGGAGTCAGCCATTGAATATCTAATACATTTTTTTAATTTTCCCAAACAGTGACTTTAACTCTGCAACCAAGGCTAAAATGTACATAGTTTCATTTTCTATATTTCTTATTTTCTCGTGCACCATTACCTCCTCAGTTTTTCACACAGAAGTCTTCATTTCCAGACAACTTACATCTCTACAGCAGAGAAGAGCTAAGCATCACTGTCCACAGACTTATGGTAATAATTTTGAAAGAGAATTCAAAAATGCTGGGGCTCTTCTTTTTTACAAAAACACCTACAAAGTTAATCTGAGGTGTAAAGAAAAATAGGACCACAAATATGAAAAGTGAGCTCTGAAATGGAATATGTTAAGACACATTGTCATAATTTGGGGTGGGGGGGAGAAAGAAAGAAAGATTTAGAAAAAGTTCCAATGACCATGTCTTGAACCAGCTTTGAAAAATTCTGCAATTTTACCCTAGTTGGTATATTTATTTTAAATCTGCAGAGGCCATCAGGCTCCATCTTTAGTCAGAATTATTGGGATATTTAATCATGGCCATTAAAACTTTGCAAAGTGAGAAATGTATGTCCTTTTGCTTGGAAAGACAATTTGGATATGTCCACATCTTCATAATTTTTAAATCCCTTTATATTAGTACTAGAAATATATAATGTCTTCTCTAAAGATTTAAAGACATTTGTAAGGAAACTAAGATATTAAAATAAATATGGATGAACAACTTAGAAAAAAAGACAACCATTCCTTCAAAGATGCAGTCAGGTACTCTTTTCTATACACCCCAAAACCCTTACAACACATTCAGTTAACTTCACACCTTCAGTGCTCTTTTTCTAGAAGTTCAACTCTTATGTATGTACTGAATGATTTTAACAATTACTGTTAGACTAGGATGATATGTCTATTTAAAAAATGAATGCAGTGATCTGTATTCACACATGCCTACACACACTCACACACAAGCAGCATGGGCACATGCTACAAGAAACTTAGGACAGCAACATTAAACTCAAATGAATGCTTCTCAAAGCTACTCATTAGTAGTTTTGAAGCAACATAAATGTCCATTGACAAATGAATGGATAGAGAAGATGTGGCACATCTATACAATGGAATATTACTCAGCCATAAAAAGGAATAAAACTGAGTTATTTTTAGTGAGGTGGATGGACCTGGAGTCTGTCATACAGAGTGAAGTAAGTCAGAAAGAGAAAATTAAATACCATATGCTAATGCATATATATGGAATCTTAAAAAATGGTACTGATGAACATAGTGGCAGGGCAGGAATAAAGATGCAGATGTAGATAATGGACTTGAGGACACGGGAAACTGGGACAAAGTGAGAGAGTAGCACTGACATATATACACTACCAAATGTAAAATAGATAGCTAGTGTGAAGCAGCCACATTGCACAGGGAGATCAGCTCAGTGCTTTGTTACAACCTAGAGAGGTGGGATAGGGAGGGTGGGAGGGAGGCTCAAGAGGGAGGGTTTATGAGGATATATGTATACATATAGCTGACTCACTTTATTGCATGGCAGAAACTAAGACAACATTGTAAAGCAATTATACTCCAATAATGATGTAAAAAAGAAAGAAAAAAGAAAGAAAGTCCAATTGCTCAGACTCTGCCTGGGTTTCCAGAGTCTAAGTTTCTGACCCCATTTGGGAGATGTTAAGGTTCTCAATCTAAATCATTACTAGTTTGTTCTTTAGCTTTTATTTTAATTTCTTCTCATTCAAAACTGAGTGCGTCTGCGTGTGTTATCATTGATACTACTTTCCCCTCTCAAATAATGATTATAAAGAAAAATATACATTTGAAAAAGTGGTATATTATCTATTCTGTTAAATTAAAATCAGTATTTACCAAGGTGGAGAGGACTGGGGGAGGGATGGAGCAGGAGGTTAGGGTTAGCAGATGTAAATTATTATATAAAGAATGGATAAACAACAAGGTCCTACTGTATAGCACAGGGAATTATATTCAATATCCTCCTATGATAAACCATAATGGAAGAGAATATTAAAAAAAGAATGTAAAACTGAATAACTTTGCTGTACAGCAGAAATTAACACAACATTTTAAATCAAATATAATTAAAAAAAAAGAATTGGAAAAAATTTTTAAAAAGCAAACTACTCGTTCTGCTTCTGAAACACATTTTACTTTGTCTAGACCCTGGAAAATCAAAGGCAGCCATGGAAACAAAAAAAAAGAAAAGAAAAAACAATGAACAGCAAATCTTGCGTTTTCCAACTCAAGAAACTGCACTTGATTTGAGAGGTGGCAGAACACATAAGTAGCTTCCAATTTTATTCAAGCAAAATCTTCCATCCAAGGCTTTGTACATGCCGGGTCTCACACATCATGGTTACACACCAAAGCCCTCAGGCACTAGGGTTTTAGATCAGTGTCAGAGCATTTATATTTTAAAAAGTACCCTGAAAATGCCAGCTCTACCCCAGGTAGGAATGCTTCCCCTCATGTCTTGGAGTTAGAGTTGTCAACATCAGTAATATACATGATGTTTGAACTTTTTCCACGTGACTTACCCACACACTCACTCTCCTGAAAAATTTCAATGTCTGCCCACCTGCTGTTCAAGTGTGGAGAAGAGATGAAAAATTATTTTCCGCCTGAAATTAGAAATAACTGAAAACAAACTATTCCAACTGAATACCTCAGTTTGTGCTAAGACCTCCTCTGCCCCATCTCATCAACTGACCTGCTACAGGAAGTCAATCCTTTGTGATATCCTCTTTAACATGATCAGATACATTGGAAGTTTTTATTTTATTACTATTTATTATTATTATTATTATTATATATTTTTTGGCTGAGTTGTGTCTTCATTGCTGTGCATGGGCTTTCTCTAGTTGCAGTGAGTGGGGGTACTCTTCCTTGTGGTGCACAGACTTCTCATTGTGGTGGCTTCTCTTGTTACCGAGCACGGTCTCTAAGCCCATGGGCTCAGTAGTTGTGGTGTGCCGACTCAGTAGTTGTGGCTCATGGGCTTAGTTGCTCCATGGCATGTGGGATCTTCCTGGACCAGGGATCGAATCCTTGTCCCCTGCATTGGCAGGTGGATTCTTAACCACTGGACCACCAGGAAGTCCCAACACTGGAAGTTTTTAAAGAATCTTGCATTGGTATGGTAGGTTGAAATTATTACAATATAGTGCCTAAAATAGATTTTTGCAACTAACATTTTTTGATGGTAATAATCATAATTATAACGGCCTCTGTAGGATTAATCAAGGAACCCAGTCTCAAAAGAATGATTGCACAAATACTACCTACTCCTTTTCTCATTAAAAAAAAAAAAAGAAACTTTCCTGTACAGTTCCTATAAGCAATCTTATATCGGTATTTTGACCATACTAAATTTATTCACTCTTTCTTTCATTTGATTTTTATTTATTCACTCATGCTTTTTTTTTTTCTGTACTGCCCTTCAGTGACATCATGTGATAAAGATAAAGGGATTTCAAAAAATTCAACTGCCTCAGTTCCCACACTCAGAAAATATATTTTTTGGTGATGGATTAGATATATACACATAGATTTGGTAAACAAACAAATAAACAAAAACAATGCATTAACTAGCAATGCAAGATTAGGTGTAAGAGATAATATATGGTAATATTAAGTATGAAAACTGTTTAAGGAATTTATTTAAGTGATATTTATATAAGCAGAGCGTTCAGGAAGATGGGGAAGCTTCAACTGGGAATTTTATAAATAGGTAAGATTTAAATAGCTGGAGAGAAGTGAAAAGACATTTGTCATATGTAGAGACGACATGAGCAAATGCAGGGAGGTGGTGATGCTGTAACACATAGGAGTGGAAGGGAATTAATGCAATGATGACATTCCTGTGTCATTTTAATTCATTTATTTGTTACATAGATCTTCTATGTCCTAAAATGTTTCAAAGTCATTTTAGTTAGACAGAAAGTATCACTTTGTTACAAGAAACTAATTTACACTAGGTCAGGGAATACTAGGGTGGGGAAGGTGGGAGAGAGGAGTTTAATATAATCTACTTTCCTGGAACTCCAAGAGAAAGTAGCAATGGCCAAAATCTGCAGTAGGCTTTCTTCCCAGTTTTCAGTTTGGCTTCTCCCTCAATCTTTGCTTCTTTTTTAATGTCTGGTCTTCCTACTTCTCTCTCTATTCCTTGCATATTTACCTGGTCCTCTTAGCTTTCACTCTCTATTTTTCTGCCTCTTTACATATGTTTTCTACTCCATCTCCAGCTTTCTCTTCATATAGACTTGTTCAAAACTCCTCACTCCCTACTCTAACTAGGGAACTGCATTCACAGTAAGCTTCTCATAACTGACTGATTTTAACCCCCTCTATTTCTCTATTCAGTTTCCTGAAAGAAAGAATCCAGTTGCTCCAACTTGTTTCCCATTGGACAGATGGTTCATATCAAACTACTCAGCAATTTTTGTTAGTCTAAGGAATGACTGCTTTTGTGTCTAGAGGAATGCTCATCCAGAAACGTATATCCATGTCTTGGTTATTGTAAAGAGTGCTTCAATGAAATTTGGGGTGCATGTATCCTTTCAAACCATGGTTTTCTCTGGATATAAGTCCAGGAGAGAGATTTCTGGATCATATGGTAGTTCTACCTTTAGTTTTTAAGGAACCTCCAGACTGTTCCCCATAGTGGCTGTACCAATTTACATTCCCACTAACAATGTAGTAGGGTACCTTTTTCTACACACCCTCTCCAGCATTCATTGTTTGTAGACCTTTTGATGATGGCCATTCTGACTGTTGTGAGGTGATATCTCACTGTAGTATTGATTTGCATTTCTCTAGTAATTAGCAATGTTGAGCTTCTTTTTATGTGCCTCTTGGTCATCTGTATGTCTTCTTTGGAGAAGTGTCTACTTAAGACTTCTGCCCATTTTTTGATTGGGTTTGTTTGTTTGCTTTTTGTTTTGTTTTGTTTTGTTGATATTGATCTGCATGAGCTATTTGTAAATTTCAGAGGTTAATCCCTTGTCAGTCACATCACTTTCAAATATTTTCTCACATTCTGTGGATTGTCTTTCATTTTGTTTATGGTTTCCTTTGCTGTGCAGAAGGTTTCGAGTTTAATTGTCTCATTTGTTTATTTTTGTTTTCATTGTACTAGGAGATGAATCAAAAAAGATGTTGCTGTGACTTATGTTAAAGAGGGTTCTGCCTATGTTTTCCTCTAAGAGTTTTATAGCATCCAGTCTTACGTTTAGGTCTTTAATCCATTTTGAGTTTATTTTTGTGTATAGTGTTAGAGAACGTTCTAATTTTACTCTTTTATACATAGCTGTCCAGTTTTCCCAGCACCATTTATTGAAGAGGCTGTCTTTTCTCCATTGTGTAGACTTGCCTCCTTTGTTGTAGATTAATTGACCATAGGTTCATGGGTTTATTTCTGGCCTGTCTATCCTGTTCCATTGATCTATATTGCTGTTTTTGTGCCAGTAGCATACTGTTTTGATGACTGTAGAATTGTAGTATAGTCTGAAATCAGGGAGCCTGATTCCTCCAACTCCATTTTTCTTTCTCAAGATTGTTTTGGCTATTCAGTGTCTTTTGTGTCTATACAAGTCCACCAACAGTTGAATATATAAATAAGATGTCATACGTATATACAATGGAATATTACTCAGCCATTAAAAAGAATGAAATAATGCCATTTGCAACAACACGGATGGACCTAGAGACTATCATACTAAGTGGAATAAGTCAGACAGATAAAGAAAATATCATACGATATTGCTTATATGAGGAATCTTGAAAAAAATGATACAAATGAACTTATCTACAAAACAGAAACAGACTCACAGACTTAGAAAACAAAAACGTGGTTAATAAAGGGGAAAGGTGGGGGGTAGGGAGAGATAAGATGGGAGTTTGGGATTGACATATACACTCTACTATATTTAAAATAGATAACCAACAAGGACCTACTGCAGAGCACAGGGAACTCTGGTCAATATTTTGTAATAACTTAAATGGGAAAATAATATGAAAAATAATAGATATATGTATATGTATAACTGAATCACTTTGCTGTACACCTGAAACTAACACAACATTGTAAATCAATTATAGCACAAAATATAATAAAGATTAAAAAAAAAAAACATATCCAGGGAGTGGTACAAAACAAGGCTGGCTGGGACTCCTGCCTCAAATAGACCTATGGACAGAGCAGATTTCTTTGAGTAGGTTGTGGTAATGGAAGTCACAGTGATTGATACGTCTAATAGAAAAGGCAAGGGCCATGTTTATTTTGTAATCTATTTAAAAAAGATGGTTCAGTTATGTGGCAATGACTTTATTGTCTACTGTGCTTCAGGTCATGATGACACCTTGGTTTTCATTAGGTTATATGCTCTCCAAAACAATTCTACAAAGTAGTCATTCTTCCCATTTTAGACATGAGGAAACTGAAACTCAAATATCATTTAAGCAATTTATCCCAAATCAAGTAAATAGTATTTGATGAAACTTGTGTTTTAATACATGTTTATTAAACTTGAAAGAGGATTTGGTTCATCCATCCTTAACTTCCCCACTCCCTCATTATACAATTCTGATAATTTCAGAGAATATTTAATCCTGTACTTGGTGGATTCAAACTGGTGCAATCAATCATTTGATGAACAAAATAATTGCTTTTGCTCTCTCATTTACTTTAATTATGGGCAACATTGGGTAACACTAGTTCATATTTGTCAAATGTGAAACTAAAAAAACCTTTTAAAACCCGTTTTAATTTGTAAAGACTCCTTTTGAACTATCTATCGATGCTAAAGTAGACTGTCCTAATCTTCTACAGGTATGTTACTGAGGATATTGCTTAAATAAATTGTCTATTTCTTGAAGGCAGAAACTGGTTTTTTTTTGTTTTGTTTTTTATAAATTTTTACATGGAAAGTCACAATTCTCTTAAGAAAAACATTCGGGGTGTGACTATTAAATAGTAGTAATTTCCAGCTTAGGGAATATGATGCATTTATTAAAATTGGATCTGTTATTTATAACATGCATTAATTCTATGAATAAAACTTATTCAATAAACCATTGCAGTATAATCTGAGATGGGTGTGTGGAGTACTTCCTGAAGGACCAATTTTTCCTTGGCACTTGGGATGTCTAAAGTAGTATTCATGGTTTCTGGTCTTCAAGGACTTGAAACGTGTCACATGTGAAGTGTACTCAAAATAAATAGGGCATAAAAATAAGGTACAATATAGACAAGAAAGTGAATAGCATAGGGACTTCCATGGTGGCATAGTAGTTAAGAATCTGCCTGCCAGTACGGGGACACGGGTTCGATCCCTTGTCTGGGAAGATCCCACATACAACAGAGCACCTAAGCCTGTGTGCTACAACTACTGAAGCCCATGTGCCTAGAGCCTGTGCTCTGCACCAAGAGAAGCCACTACAATGGGAAGCCCACACACCACGACAAAGAGTAGTCCCCACTCACTGCAACTAGAGAAAGCCCACGTGCAGCAACAAAGATCAAACGTAGCCAAAAATTAATAAGTAAATAAATATATGTATTTATTAAAAAAGTGAATAGTATAAAAATATGTATGGTAGAAGTTCAGAGCAATAAATCAATGTGGGCTGGAAAAGTCAAGAAGAGTGTGATGGGACTGCTGGTGTAAAGCTTAAGATAGAGTTTAAAGAAAGATAAATACATATGAACACATCTTTTTGTTTAACTTGCACTCTGCTAAAAAAAAAACAGACATGTTTCATAATCAAAGGTGCTGAATGAAGTTGAATAATTAGGGTGTGGATTTTACCTCATTTGTCTTGGGCATCCTCAAATATATACATTTTAAAAATCACTTTCTAAAAATAATACACCAAAAAAAAAATACATCAAGAATTGCAGTCAATTGTTCTATTTCTACCTTCCTCTTCATCTCCAAAATTAAAAAAAAAAAAAATTGGTGCTTAACTTTTTCTCTGTAACAAATATCTAATCAACTTAAGAAAACTAAGATTTTTCTGGAGTAACAAAAAGATCACCAATATCAGGTTTTGTTTTTGAAGTGTGATCCAGCCTCAGCAAGAAAATGAACTGTCCCTCTGCCTTCATTGTCAAGTCCTTGTTTTCTTGGGACCCAGAGAAAATGTACATCAAATTTTCTCTTTTCTTGCTTCAATTTTATGTACTGATGAATGATTAGGGATCAAGGTTTATATGAATCCTGCCTGATCAATGTTGTAAACCTGCTTAGGACATCTTATCACTTCCAGTTTGGACAGCAAAGCAAAGTAGGAAGGAAAGAAACAGCAGACCATTGACAACAGAAAATGTGCTCTTATCAAGGATGGGAGGAAATCTGTTCAAATAGTTCCATTTTCCTCCTTTAAAATATTTTAGAAATCTCATGGACCTGACATGTTATCTAACTTCTGGCCTTCTGGATTCTGAAATTTTAAACTCCCTTTATCAGTAATTTAAAGTATCGCTCTATTACCACTGCGAGAACAAAGTAAATGCAAATAATGTATTTTAGCTAGGAAAAAAAAATGGATATTTTGGAATTCTGAGTTTGTGAGAATGCCATTTAAAATGTGTGAATGTGAGGATGTTGGTCTGAGCACCAGACACCACCTGAACATTTATATTGCTTGGGATTCCTTGATCAAAGGATTTCTGTCTTTCAAAAAATCTCATGTATATTTTCATATTTTCAGGCATTCTTACTTCCAATTTAGCTTCTTTCTCATTCTATTATATCTTCTTGAAACTCTGATTGCATTCATGCTGGATTTTTTTTTTTTTACTCTATCTTCCATGACTCTTGACTCTCTTATATTTACTATCCTCTGTCTCTCTCCAAGCTGTATTACAATAAAACAAAAAAAAAAAATGGGTTGTCTATCTTTCATGTTTCCAATTTTCCCTTTAATAGTATCTAATCTTCTCTTAATGCATCAATTGAGCTTTTATTTTTCAAATGTTTTATTTATTTTATGTATCTAATTTCCAATTACTCTAAGTTAAATTAATAATATATAACCTCTTGTTTCTTACTCTTATCTTTAAACATCTTTTTGTTTGTTTGTTTACTATATTAAACACAGTTATCTTATATTTTGTGTCTGATAATTGTAATATCTAATCTTTATGATTCTTATCCTACTATTTGTTGTTCTTCTATTTTTAACTCACAAAGTGCCCAATATATATATATATGTAATATATATATATGTGTGTGTGTGTGTGTGTGTGTGTGTGTGTGTGTGTGTGTGTACTTTGAGCTTCTCATTCTCATTAACACATTATGGGAATTCTCAAGTCCTTAGTAAAAGTATCATTCTGACACAGATGAATTATAATTGAATATAGTCATTGATGGGGGGTATGTGTTGGGGGGAGGCGGAAGGGCACTGCCAGCTCAGGAATATTTCAAATTCAGGTCTCTACTTGAGGTTTTTCAGATCACACAAGAAGAATAAAATAAGACCATAAGCCTACATGAAGGCTGTCTTGTGATTATATATTCTCAAGGGATATTTTCTTTATTTTTCCATCTACCCAGTGCCAAAGTAAGGACAGCCTTTCTTAAAGTCTTGTTTTGTGCCTTAGGTGCAGCCCTTTTGGGTTCCTAACCTTATGGAGTGATCCTTTATTAGACTCTCCACCTTGAATTAGCCTACCTTCATGTCTTGATCTATGATTTAGGCTGAAATATTCAGAATTCAAACAGACTTTTGCACCCAGTTACCTCCCTGGTTTCTAGCCTTCACTTCATTTGAGAGGGGAGGAGAGTTTTTAAAGAATTTTATATGATGTTTTAGAGTTCTTTACTTTTTTACTTCAAGAGGATCATTGGGGTTATCTTTTAGGCAAATAGGACTGCATTTGACAATCAACCTGATATCTAATAATCTGACTATTTCCAAGTGTAGAAATAGAACTGAGCTATGTGTAAACTTGCCGCCTCAGTTGGGAAATTAGAAAGCAGTCTTTGGATGTTAATAATACAGACCATCAACTGGTTAAACAAACAACTTGCTTCTCATCACCAGCCTCATTACCCCAGCCCAAGGGAAATTGTTTTTCCCTTCTTATAAAATTTTCAAAAGGTACTGGTTGTGTTTTTTTTTTTTTTCTGAATGACTTCCTTTGGTGTGAAAATTAACTTGATTTACATTTATAAAGAATGTGAGATTAAGGGATGTTGAAGCATGACTTTGCCTCTTAGAATTCCATGTCTTCCTAAGAATTACCTGGATAAAGATATACCTTAGGAAACACTTTTCTTGGAAAAGAGGATTGGAATACATTCATTCAATGGTTTCTTCTTATTGAAGATGCAGTCTAAACCTTCTTTCTATGCTCTTCAATATCCTCTACCTATATAGTTTTATTTCCCATCTTCCTTCCCCCTTTTTACCCCTCTTGTGTTTGCCTTTAAAAATTGTTTATAGTTATATGAAAGTGCTAATATATAATATTTCTTGCCTCTTTCTGCACATTCATTCTCCTCTTCTTTTTCAACATGGCAAACTTTTATGCTCCAACATCTGTCTTAGTTGCTCACCTGGTTATTGATCCTTCCTGAATCCTCTCTGTATCCTTTGCCCTGAGAAGTGTTCATCTTTTTCTTTAGGTTATCACTGTAATTTTTATGCAGGACTATTAAAAAGATGATCAGCCATAATCAAACAATTTATGTATATCTTTCCTTCCCTTAAAGATACCTGAGCTTCTTAAAGGTGAAAGCAGCAACTTTTTCAGCTTTATATATTCAATGATAGAGAAAATTATAATTTATTTTCAGAATGATCAGTGTTTATTTATTGAAATATAGTTGATTTACAATGTTGTGTTAGTTTCTGCTATATAGCAAAGTGATTCAGTTATACATACATGTACATTTTTTTTAACAGATCTAGACAGAGTTCTTTTTTTTTAAGATTTAATTTTATTTATTTTTTGCTGCATTGGATCTTCGTTGCTGCATGTGGGTTTTCTCTAGTTGCAGTGAGTGCGGGCACCTCTACATGGTGGTGTACAGGCTTGTCATTGCAGTGGCTTCTCTTGTGGAGCACGGGCTCTAGGCACAGTGGCTTCAGTAGTTGTGGCACATGGGCTTAGTTGCTCCATGGCACGTGGGACCTTCCCAGACCAGGGCTCGAACCCGTGTCCCCTGCACTGGCAAGTGTATTCTTAACCACTGCATGAACGGGTAAGTCCCATACGTTCTTTTTTATATTCTTTTCCATTGTGGTTTATTACAGGATATTGAGTATAGTTCCCACTGCTATACAGTAGGATCTTGTTGTTTATCTATTTTATGTACAGTAGTTTATATCTGCTAATCCCAAACTCTTAATTTATCCCTTCCCTACCCCCTTGCCCCTTTGATAATGATAAGTTTGTTTTTAATGTCTGTGAGTCTGTTTCTGATTCATAAATATGTTCATTTGTATCATATTTTAGGTTTCACACATAAGTGATATCATATGGTATTTGTCTTTCTCTTTCTGACTTCTCTTAGTATGATAATCTCTACATCCATCCATGTTACTGTAAATAGCATTATTTCATTCTTTTTTATACCTGCTTTCATGAGCTTAGGTATCTATGATGATACAAAATTAACACATATAAAATACTGACCAACTAACGCAGTCAGAAATCCAAGAGGTGTGATTCAAAAATAATCTGTTATAAGAATTTGGATATTTACTCCAGGCTCAAGCCCATTTTACTATATGTCTTCTTTCTTGATTAAGCAGACATTAACCTGGATGCTGTCAGAGTTGGAATATCGATATTTTGAATCCCTTCTACTTGCAAGATTCTAGGTAGATTGTGGCTTAACATATGTATAGAGGGATATATTCTGCAGTTGACTTAACTTCATATGATTTTCTCCAAAGTTCTTGGTGGCTATTAGGTCATATATAGCTATGCTTATTTTGCAGACCACAAACCATGACATTTTGTTTAGGAAAAGTCAGTGTGTCAAGATTAGTCTCTACACTCAATTACTGTTTTTTATTCAGATTAACTTGGTAGTGGGAGAACCAGGACTAGCCTCTCAGTAATTAGAATCATGGTCTGAAAATCAACCCATCATGGCCAGCTGCCTTCATATACCCACAGCTGAGTATTCACCCCAGTTATCTGAACATGCTAAGATGTTTAGCCGTTAAAGCTTCTTTTCTTTTTTTTTTTTTAATTAGTATCCATAAAATCCATACATTGCCAAATTCAGGTTCTAGCTGGGTATCTGAATCTGTGTTTTCTCTCCTTGACCATTGCACTTGTGCCATTAGTGCTTGTTTCTTTGTTATTCTTAGGTTTGGGTTTTGTTTTAATTTTCTATTTGTTTTGCTTTTCTGAAATTTTGTGAAAAAATAAGAACTGTTATTCTTATGGGGTTAAACAAATTGGAGAAGGTTATTCATCATTATCATAATCTTAGGCTGATTCTTAACTAGAAAGATAGGTATGAAAACTGAGCAAATTTCTGATCAATGGTAGGAGTGAGGATGTGTTTATGAAAGAAAGATTCAATTGCTCCTTGAGCTGCTGGGCAGCAATAGGGTCTGAGAGGGTGCGGGAACCTCAGTTGCTGAAAGCTATGGGGGGAAGCAAATTGACATTTGTGTGTGAGTTGCCTGGGTACTGGGAGGCATCCGAATGAATATGATGTGATGTTCAACCCCATTGTGTTTATATGAAAACACATTACCGTTTCCCACAAGGAAGCTTATAACAGCACCATGATGTTTTGCTGTAAAATCCATTGAACATTTTCCTGCATGTTTTACTCCTTTTAAAATGGCTCAGAGACAGGCATGGGAAGAGCCAGTGCCCCTCTGTAACATTCTCTTTCCCCAAATGGGAAACCATTGGAACACACTGTAGGGGTGTTTCTCTGCAAAATGCTTGGTGTACACAATTAAAGCAAATGGTGGATTTTCCTTTAAACCCAGCAGATTGAGGTTGTGTGTGGTAGGGTGGGGTGGCATTCATTGTTTTTCTCTTCTCTGTATTTCTATGTTAAAGCTTACTTAACAGATGAAAAACAAGGAGATTTTATTTGCATAAATGGAAGACAATGAAGAGTCCTTAAGAGTGTAATAGGCTGTGGATGTAGATGTGTGAATCCTTGTAGCTGCATTTTATTTGCATAGGGATATAAAAGTTCAGAAACATGCAGGTTTAGGACATATAAAAGACCTATGGCCACAGATGCACATTCAGAGGTCAGCACAGTACTGTAAAGATATCATGTGTTAGCAGTGAATTCATTTTAAAAAATGAATGAAAAACTGCCCTCCCAATAACAGCAACAATACCAAACACTTATCCAATAAAATAACCCATTCAGTAACAAGGTAACAATGTTCGAATGTACTCTAAAACTTTTTTACAGGAAAGAAAAGAAGAGAAAGTTAACTAAGATCTTAAACCTATGGCTAGAGTTCCATTCCTAATTCAATGCCTCTACTTCTAAGTATCCAGGGATGAAAGCAAGAGACACGCTGATATAACTGGAAAGTAATATCATGTCACTGGGATGTAGGATGTAAAAAAAACTACTGTGTTATGGTTGGGATTCTATATAACAAGCATGTTCCTCTCTGTATATATTTTATTAAAGAAATATTAGTACATATTATGTTTGCTTAAGGTGATGGATTCCTGTGGTCTGGAAATTTCTCCTCTTTTCATAACCATACTTGAGAACCTGTCCTAATACTTAATAATAACCTCTCTGCTGTCAAGTTATTGCTCAGTCTTGATCACCTCCTGATATGTCTTTGGTGAAATTGGAAGTTAAGTACACTATTTTCCTTTGTAACTGATCATTTTTGTCAGAGTTCTTCCCAACTCTGGATAGATTTTGTGTCAAGAGGTCCAGCAGTATTTGTCAAGAATTGGGGAAATTCTCTTTCACCATGAGAAAGGGCAAGAAAGACTCAATGGTTTATGTTATTAAAGAATACTTAGGTGAAAGATTATTAAGTTACTTTAGTATTGGAATTGTTCCTTAGTGACAAGGAGAGTCATTAAGGATATTAAGAGAAGACATCAACCATTCAGAACTAAGAATCAGTTAGATGAAATAGATAGGAAGAAAGAGAATAATTAGGCCAGAAATATGTTATCTGTGTAAGCAGGTCATACTGAGAAAAATCAAAGAATTCGGGTTGGCAACTAAAGAAATAAGGGTGAAAAGGACAAAGATGGAGATGGAGGAACTGGAAGAACTGTGTGGACAAACTCTGCTTAGAGCTGGAAGAAAATGACAATATCAAACTTTACCTGAGCTCTACGCTGCCAGAAAACACTGATACTTAATACATCTCCCTACCCTTTTGTGTTCAGCTAACTACAAAGGACCACTCTGCCTTTGCATATCTTAAGATATGACCTGTCTTCAGTCTTTCATATACTCCCATGAGACTCGTGGATCACCCCTCATCTACCTGCTTCTGTTAGAACACAGGCACTCTTTCTTTTCATTGAGATGTTCCTCATTAATGAACAGTCTCCTTATTCAATAACATGAATAAAATCATCTCCTTAATTATCTGGTGAATTTTGTCTTTCACACAAGGATATTCATTTTGTCTAAAAGTACCAGTTGAATCTACAAAGATTCATCCTCCCAGTAGTATTGCCATTCAGGAAATGATCATGCCTGAATTTTAAAAGGGGAAGCAGAAAAGAGTAAGAACAATTTAGGACCATTAAAGTCTTCATTTTTTTCTGATGAAAACTTCTTCTGAGTGTAACTCAAGAGATAGAAGTGTTCCAGAGCCAGGTGAACTGCTTAGTTTGCTTCCTGGCTCACCCCCAAACTCTACAGGACAGATGTGAAAGGCAACATGGAATGAGAGAAGGTTCTCCACATGGATAAATCTAAGTTCTAATTTGATGTCCATTCTCCTTTCCTCCCACAGGTACTCCAGGGTTACTGTTAAGCAGTGACCACCAATCTAGAGAGTGGACTTAGGAGGAACTGTGAGCTCACTTTTTTCTGGAAATGGGGGTAAAGTCAGTGACTTTCACAGCACACTCAACCACTGCTCCAGCTTCAACCCTGAGAGCAGCCCCTTTCCCCAACTGAGTTCTCAGTACCTCTCTTTGAGGGGCGCAAGCACTTCACTGAATTCCAGCAGCAGAGAGTCTGTTATACTCATCCAGTCAGCTTCATCATCTTCAGTTTTATATTATTCGTATACTGTATTGCATTAATTTTAAAACAGCAATATATATGTATTAACTTCAAAATTGTAGATATGTGAAAGCAGGTATGGTTAAAATTGTTTCGCTTTCTTCCATGACCCCTAGACCTTGTTACACAGAGGCAAACATGGTTGCTAAATGTATTAAGTGTTTTAAGCATTTATGTGATGTGCTTGTGTGTGTATATGTATGTGTGTGTGTGAGAGAGAGAGAGAGAGAAATTTTCTGTATATACTATATATGTCATTATATAATTAGTTTAGTGTTCCTATATATATATATGACATTTTGTGAGAAAACACTATATATCACACAACACTCTGTTCTATGTGTTGTCTTTTTATTAACTAATCAATTAATAGCTATAAAAATGCATCAGATGATATGTCCCAATATATTTAAGCAGTCCGCAAATGATGGACATACAGGTTATTTCTGATTTCTCAAATATAAAAAGCAGTGCATGGAATTTTCTTGTTTACATAGAGTTGTTGCATGTTTGCTTGTGTATCTGTAGGATAAGTATCTTCAGAAGGAATTTTTGAGCCAAAGAGTAAATGCTTTTGTATTTATTATAGGTATTGCTCACTTGTCTTCTATAGGTGTTATACAATTTTACACTCCTTCTGCACCTTGCATCCAGAATGAGACCCAGTGGAATCAGCTTTGTAGTTGGAGTATACAAATAATTAAAATGTTATTTCTTTGCATATAAAATTTTTGTTTCTCTTGTTTTGAATAATGACCTTTTCTAATGGCTGTGCCACCTTCCCAAATAGACAGTGGTCATCTCGTATGCCAGAATATTCCTCTATATTACCCTCGTCCCTTCCCCAGCACCTAGCACATGGCCTACATATGGAAGGTACTCAAAACAGTTTTACTGATTCCTTGACCTTACCCCAAGAGTTGATTGGGCATCACCAGTATGTGACCTCACTGTACCTGGCCTCTTCTTTCCTTCTCAGTTTCCAAAGTGGCCTCATAAGGAGTAAGAACAGAAAATGCCTCTCACTTCCCATTCTGTGCTGTTGATATTTCATGAGGAGTGTTTAGGTGGAGGATAAATATAAACTCAGTTTTATGTGTCAATAGAATGAAAGAAGATATATATATAAATGGACTTCTTGACAAGATGTAGGACTTAAAGCTTCTTCGGTTGGGAATTCTTCATTTGTGAAGCATGTTTTCCCCCAGGGGAGTAATGCAAAGTTTGATTCAGTCTTTTTTTCCTAAATTAAATTAAACGAAATGGTCATATGGTCCCCAAGGGAAGACATACTACAGATTCTGATAGGATGATGGCTTACTCCAAAGCAAGTCACTATTTTTTAATCTTTTTTTTTTCTTTTTAAATAGATCTTTATTTTATTTGTAGTGAGGTGAATGGACATAGAGTCTGTCATACAGAGTGAAGTAAGTCAGAAAGAGAAAAACAAATACCGTATGCTAACACACATATTTAGAATCTAAAAAAAAAAAAATGGTACTGATGAACCTAGTTGCAGGGCAGAAATAGAGATAGGAAAGTCACTTTTGAATAAATTGGAATTGTCTCTGATGAGACATGGGGGAGAAAGTGAATTGATGTACTGGTCTAATGAGCAATATTGTTGAAACCCATTCCAAAGATCATAGTGTGTTCATGGCAGGTAGTTGAGTAAAACGCTCACTGAAAAGAGTGTTACCACAGTAAATGTTGCCGGTATTTGTTTGACTATTTCTTTATCATTCATCTATACCTCTTCCCCCCGGAGACTAAATAATAGGTTAGAGAGAAGAAGTCTCTATTTTCAATTATAAATCTACCAAAATGACATTTTTTTTCATTTCTTGGTCAACACTGGTTTTTATTTTACCAAATTAATAGGATCTCATTTGTTGAAATTCAGGTATTTTTCACTCCCAACTATATGTTGCAACTTTGCATAATACTTATAAAGAATTTATAGAATGTTTATTAAATGACTAGTCCTGTGCAATTTCCTGGAAAAGCACAAGGAAAAATAAAGACAGTTTCAAAACCAAGGGGCCTATAGACATGTATGAAACAACTGTGATTCCCTTTGTCTTTTACAAAGGGAAAAGACTGCTGCCAGCACCCTAGTTGGGCTCAGGCAAGGGACCTGTAGTTGCTCCCCCATTGCCTGCTCTGCCCACTATAGCCAGATTCATCTCCCTCAAGTTCTGCTTTCAGAACGGCACAGCTCTGTCTCCTGTTTCCTACTGACAAAGGCGAAGGTCCTGAACATTAACTATGCAACATAATTGGGATCTGTCAGATGGGTCAGTTTTATTCCTTCTTACTCCACATAGCCTTTCCTTAGTCACTCTGGACTTCTCAACACATTTCCAAACATTCTGCCTGCTTCCTCTTTTGGGTCTTCTGGAATGAACTTTCCTCCTTGCCCCCAGAGAAAACTCTTATCACCCTTCAAAGCCCACCTCAAATACAACTTCTAGCCGCCTCACCTCACTCACATTTCTATTTCTATAACACTTTTCCATACCCCTCTTAGAACACATAGCACATACTTCTTTTGAGTTGTAGCTGTTTGGTGCCCTTCCTCGTTTCTGTATAATATTAAATTTCACTGAAGGTAAGGGATGGATTTTTTTTCCCCAGAGACTGTATTTTATTTGTGTTGGGATGCAAAGTGGCACAAGGGCTGAGGGGAAATGCTGCACCAGACCACCTGAGCTTCTGTTCCAACCCTGCATTTTATTCTCTGGGCTTAACAAGTTTCCTTAATCCCATTTATTAATTTATATATTCATTTACTCCACAAATACATTTTTAGAAATTTATTCAAAAATATAATTAAAGCAACTATTATGTGCTGGGAGTACACTGGTGTGGAGACCTTATGAGCCTGGGACCTAAGCATTCACACAGGGCCCTGAGCTAAGAAAGAGTTTTCACTTGGCCTCGTACTCTGCTGTCATCATCTTGAAATTCTTAATCATTTTTGAACAAGGGGGCCACATTTTTATTTTGTTCGAATTCCTGGAAATGATGTAGCCAGTATTGATGATGAATAAGATAAGCATGGACCCTGCTCTCATGATAAGACAGGACATAAACAAGCAAACTAGGATATGAAAAGAGAAAAATGTCAGTGACAAGGGCTATGAACGCCTAGGTGACAATTTAAATTCGGTGGTCAAGGAAAACCTCTAAGAGGTTACATTTAAAGTTGAGATTTGAATGATAAAACTTACCATGTGAAATTGTGAAGAAGAACATTCCAGTCAGTGGAAACAACAAGTGCTAAGATGGTAAGACAGGAATCAATTTAGAGGGTTTAAGGAACACTGTTCATGAGAAAGAAAGCACAAGGTAAAGAAGGATTAAGTCTAAAGATTAGCCTGGGCCAGATCATTCAGCCCAGGGTATGGGGTTTACATTTCATTCTAAATGTGAAAGGAAGCCATTATAAAGTTTATGGTAAGGATGTTAAATTTGATTAATATTTTAAAAGATCACTCTTTTCAATTATAGTAAGACAGAAATGGAGCAGGGATATCAGTAAGAAGACTACTGCACAGGTCTAGACAAGCAATGATGGTGAACTGAACTGGGATATACAAGCAGCTGGAGGAAGTGGAAGCATTTAGGGTACACTTTGGAGATAGTCAATAGGACCGCCGAGAAATCGGGTGTGAGACAGGAGATAAAGAGAGGTATCAAGGATAATACCTTGATTTTTGGTGGTATGTCATTTATTGAAATAGAGAAGATGGGCAAAAATAGTTTTAGAAGGTGATACTGTGTATTCTTTCTTGGACATCTATGTGGGAAAGTCAAGAGGGAAGGTGGGTATTACTGCTATCAGAAAACACAAATAACAGCACCCACCTCATGTGATTATTGTGCATCATCAGTGAGATCATACATGTAAAAATTATGCCCCATGATTGCCACATAGGATTGCTCAATATCTGTTACTTATATGCTATCCCTGAAATACACAGCTAAGTATAATTGTAATTCAGAGACCTTCATAATAGTAAAGGTAGCTTTAAAATATCTAAAGTAATAGCTGGATGGAAGGACAGAAAGATTTGAAATAGGAGAAGGGATAAGGAGATGGGCTTGTCCCTCTTTTTAAACAAATACTTTTTACTCTTTAATACCTTCATATTTCTCAGGCATCTCTCAGAACCCAGGAGCCAAACATAGGGACAGTGAAATAACAAAATGTGAAGACATGTATGCAGTAAGGAGAAGGTACACATTCCACACCATAAGAGAACAGGCTATTTACAAGCATTCCTTCAAATATTCTATAATTGACACCCAATTCAAATTCCCACTGTTATTCATTGTTCATAGGATCCAGCTTTATTTTGGAAGCTGCAGTGTTCTCAATGTGAAAATGGAGATGGGATTTAATAGGCAACATCTTCTCTGTTTTAAATGTCCTTCTGGTATTTTGTATGTGTAAAGCTGTTCTTACCCCCAGCCAGGAGTCTTGACTCTAGGAAAAGCTGCTTTAACTTATCATTGGTTGCTTAATGTGGCAGAGATCAGCCACCAGGACTGAACTTGTTGGTTAACCAATAGTCATCTAAAGGACTTTTGGTGTATCTTATTCATCTTAGGATGTGGAAAGTACACCTCAAATAATTTTTAAAAGTGTAAATCATATATTATGGTACATGTAATCATTTGTTGTCTAGCATCAAGATCACTGACAGCTATATTAAAATCTTTTTGAAATTTTGTCTCTGAATAACATCTAAATATTGAAATAAGAACCTATTCTCAAGAGTAGCCTTATTTGCAAGGTAATATATTAGCATGTTTTGGAATACAAAGCAATGCAAAGAGAACCCTCCTTAAAGGTGAGAGAGCTGGCTCCAGTGTTGCCACAGATTTGTTCCTATAGCCTTAAATTGTTTAGATTTTAATATAGATGCAAAACCATGCGGCCTTTCTAGCACTCCTATACTTGAATGAGAATTGAAAAATAAGACAAAACAAAACAAAATAGTGGCTGTGAGTGTGATTTGCAAAGACAGAGTGCCAGACAGGGGAAGGGATTATTACAAATAGCATTGCTGCTGTCTTGAGTCCCTCTCAGGGTATCCCCAAATTCATCCTCTGCTGACTATAGTTCTTCCAGAGCATTTTCTGTGCAACATACTCACCAGGGTCCTTTGCATTGTCTCAATTGTATTGCTCTGCATAGGAAACTAAAAATTCATATCTCACAGATTTGTGTTACGCTAAATGATCATTTAAATGTTCAGATAGGAACCCCTGGAATTTTCCATCTGCCTTTCATCTGCCGGGCTGGTTCTGGAAGGACACTGCTGAGAGCTTCCCTGAGGGTTGGCTTTGCCGGTGGGTATGATGGAAAATCTGTAGCTAACACTTAGAGAAACAGGGTATGGAGATAGTTAATAAAGGACGAAAATAGAGATCAAAAAGATATAAACACACATCACAGTTCGATCTCAATATCATTTTTTAAATAATACATTTTCACATTTTCAAGATCAACCTCTCTGGGGTTTCTTGCAGGGGACAGAATATTCTTACAAGTTACAGGGAAGCCGATCTAGTTTTAAAGAAAAGGGTAGAGGTGGCAAATTGCCAATTAGATTGCGGGTGGTGATGGGGATGGGAGTGTGGAGATGGATGGTCTTGATGTCAAGGAATGCATGCTGATGACAGAGATAGGTTGAAGACACATTTGGGGCCTGAGAAAAGACATGCAAGCCAAATGTAGGAGGTGAGGTAAATCACACACTTGCTTTTTGTTTTCGCTTACAAAAACATCCCCACCCCAAACATGGAGATCATTATACAGAATGTCCAAGGCAAATTAAGGAAAATAATTATTGTAGCTGATGAAGCAGAACCCCTATTAGAGTTAAATGCTACTTCACAGTGCTCAGTGGTGGAGGCTCTGAACTAAATGCATTTTTCAGCATCTTTAGTGCAGTATATTAAATTAAGTTTTTAACCACTTTTCTCCCTTTTATTTTTCCTTCCCTCCCCCCTCTCCTTGCTTCAGTCTCTCAGGCAGGTGGTACAGGGTTGGAAATCTGGAGAATATGCTGCAAAAAGATAACTGCTGCACAAGAAATCCTTTATTTCCCAGCTCCACTTTCTCTAAGATGAAAAGTGATAAAACACCTAGATGGGTAACTAATGGTGGAGAACTGGGGTTTTGAGGGACAAGGAGGGGACCTGTCTCCACAGAAATGTGGCAGAAAAGAGAAGATGGAGAAGCAGAGGGAATTCTTAAGTTTGTCTGGTTTTTTGTTCTGTCTTTTACTTAAGAGAACTCTTGCATCTTGAAAAAATGTTCCTTATCCCCATGTTTTCCTCCTCTCTGAAAAAGCAGGGCTGAGATGGGGGAGAATTTCTGTTGATTTGGGATACATGTATTTCTCTTATTTCTTAGCTAGTATAGTACTGTTTTTTGTTGTTTGTTTGTTTTAATTGATGGTGTTTGTTAGGTGCATTTTTCTTTATTATATTTGGAGTCTTAAAATTCATGTTACATAGCTCTCTAGTTAGACAACAAGTTGCCAGGCATAGAAAATTGAGTCTTTCATTGTTTTCATATCCCATAACACTCCAGCAGTATTTGCCTTTTTTGACCATATGACATATATGTATTATATACAGAAAGGAGTAAATTACTTTGATTTTTTTTTTCTGGGAAACTTTCTGGCCCAAAGGTTGTCCTATGGATGCTCTGTGACCACCAACTCTCATTTGATGATGATCGAAGGCAGCAGTCTTCAGCACTGTTCTGGTCTCACAGTGTCCATTCCTCTATGAGTTTAAGTGCAGTATTTCTGATTCCACTTCATCTAAGAAAACACATGGGTTGCACGATATCCCTCTTCATCCCTGGTGGACCTTCACACTCTCTAGCATGTGTTGTCAGTGCCGTCTGCTCAAACACAGAACTGTTGATAGGTGGATGGGAACCATGTTGTAATACTTCAGTTTCTCATTTCAGAGTCTTTATCAAAGCTTTGCACGTAGCAGGTACTCAATACATCTTTGATAATAATTTTGATTATAAAGACAGGGTTTCAGATTAGATAATCCACAAAAGATGGAAATGCATGTTTACTAATAAGTCTCAACTCCTCGCAACACCCCAAAAGGTCTGTTAAAGGCTTTGCATCAGCTGCAGGGAGTACTTACCACCCAACACTTCAGAGGAATATGGTATAACTTTTCATCTGCAGACATTAACGCCTATTCCCTCTCTGCCACTTAGCAGTGAGATCATGGGAAAATGAGAACCCAATTTCAATCATCACTTAGCTAAGACGAGAGTAACCCTAGCTCTCCTGAATTCTAATAATGTCTACTGTTAAGGCTTACTCTGTGCCAGGCATGTCCCTAAGTGCTTTACATGTTTTTATGTGTTTATTTCTTATGGGAACCCGATGTGGTAGAAACTACTGTTTTCCCATTTTACAGATAAAACAAAAGAAGCATGGGAATTTGAATAACCTGGCCCAGATCATAACGTTGATAAACAACTGAACTGGAATCTAGGGAAGGAGTGAGGTTCTGGTGCCCGGGTTCTTAATCCACACACCGCACTGTCTCTTGCTGATTATTTGTTGCAAGGATCAAAATCAGTAATAAATGAAATGCTACTCTAATACATTTTATTTTTAACAATGGTATGCAGAATTTTAAGGGTACTTTAAAAAATGAAAGGGCCCACCAAGCTGGGCCATATTAATCTCCCCACTCCTTCTGACCCTACTTGACCACTAGCTGAGAATCCCAGATTTTCCCTCAACATTAGCAGAGAGTGTTGGTGGCAACCACACATGTCTCATACAGCCCATTACCTCCTGAGGATAGGCTGTGTCTCTTTTCAGAGATGACATATTTCTCTCTGTTTTTTGGAGTGAGCCAGGAGAACTGACTCAGGGAAGGCGTTCCAAGCTCTTTATGCAGTGGTGTTTAAAATGCAAGATCCCTGTCTGGGAGAGAAATGACTTGAAGGGCCGTAATGCAAACCCCTGTCCTGCTCTCAAGTGGCTATGAGGCTGGCAGACCCCGTAGGCAGAGAAGGGACTGGCATGATCCATGATGATACATAGTCAGCAGCGAGAAAACTTGATTCTGCGCCTTGCTGGCTACAGCTGCCAGATCGTGAGTGATCGATAGAGAACTTTGTTAATGATGTGAAATTCACTTCTGGCACGCTCCACACAAATACATATGCAGTATATTATTAGTGCCTTCAACTACAGGCCTATCCAGATGTGATTTAATTCAAAGCTTGATTATCTTTTTCTTTTTTTACCTTTATAACTGGAACATCATTGATCAGATTCTGCTTTTAATAAAAATGACAAACCATGCAACAATGCTCTGAAAAACTTATTTGGCAGTGAACAGCAGAAAATCACAAGGTGGAGGTAATGAAATGACAGTAGACGTTGTGGTGGCCCAGAGGAAAGCAACACACAGAGGCCTGGAGTCCCCATTTTCAAGAAATATGAAGTGGGCAGACTCTCTTTGGAAATTATTAGAGAAGATGTATTTATATATATTCCTTTCCAAAAGATGAATTCAATCATCATCCCATAGATAAATGTAGAGTCTTAATGGCAAATGTTGATTTAATATTTGAGGCTGAGTATTGCAGTAAAAAGACTGAATTCCATTAGAAGAGCTGGGATAGAACTGGGTAGACACCAAAACCTAATACCACAGGAAATAAATCTGGCAGCACAATTTAAAGCTGAAAAGAAAAAGAAAGATAAATGATGTCATAAAAGATTCACAGGGGCGTTTTTAACTGAACTGCTAAATATTTTAAAACAGAATAGCCAAAGCCATTTTGTATTAGAAACCCAAATGAGTGGCTCTCTCAATTTATTAAGTTGAGTTCCCTCAGTGTTTATCAGGCCTGTTCTATCTGAATGGTACTGTACCAAGCCCTGGAGTATTGGAATATTACCCAAAGAGATTACTGACTAGTAAGGGAGTAAGACAAGTAGCTCAACAATTTAAATAAATACTATAATAATTTAGGAAAAAGAATGTGTTGGTGAGAATCATGTTTGCACTCCTGCAAGCCTATATATTTTTTTTTTCCGCAGTACACGGGCCTCTCACTGTTGTGGCCTCTCCCGTTGTGGATCACAGTCTCCGGACGTGCAGGCTCAGCAGCCACGGCTCACGGGCCTAGCCGCTGCGCGGCATGTGGGATCTTCCCAGACTGGGGCACGAATCCGTGTCCCCTGCATCGGCAGGCGGACTCTCAACCACTGTGCCAACAGGGAAGCCCCTGCAAGCCTATTTTAAAGAATAAGTCTAGAGATGTTGCCTCCTACCTAATTCTTATGTCTTTTGTTAAATGACCCAAGTTCCTTGACTGTAACCAGGGATCAAGGCTCCAGCCAAAGACACATATATCAGCCACCATAGAAAGGCCAGTGAGTATTGAAGTGGCCTTTCCATATTGGATGAGAAGTATGACATCCTATTAGATCATCTCTTTAGTTGGAGTGTTGGGTTCAAGAGAGAGGATGGGAGAAGCAGTATAGCAATAGAGGCACATAGGAACGGCAGGAATCATTTCTAAGAGATTGACTTCTTTCAATGGACCAGCATCTGGATCTGGTTGTTGTAGTGTACCAGCTTATGAACCATTGCTCTTACATTCATAGAAAACAGAACCTTCCATGGAAGTGTATACTGTATTTGGACCTAGCTGAGACAATATGAGAAGGGCCTGGAATGGTAATAAGCAGAGGCATTTTTAACTTTAAAGGAAACTGCAATGGGGAAAATAGATTTCTAAAGACCCCTACAGAATTTGCTGACTGAGGAGTTGGTTGATATGCTCAAGGCCACTGTTAATGAAAAGGAAACAAACAAACAAACAAAAAACATGCAATAGGATCCTGAATTCACAGAGGGCTTTTAAAATTGAACATTTACAAACTTTAAAAACTGGAAGACTGTTTAAATAAAACTAGATCAAACTTTTAACATGCAAAGTTTGAGCCGAGTAAATCACTGATGAGTATGCTGTCATTCCAACCTGCCTACATTGGCTAAACTGTTGCTCTATTTTATGGTTTAGGGTATATAGGCTCCAGTGGACTTTGAGGACAGTTGAAAGAAATGCCCCCTGAGGTACTGGGTGTGCTTTGAGGAATGTCAAGGGTGTTCCATATGCCTGAAAATAGCACAGCTCTATTCTTTCACTGGAAAGATGTTTTCATGTGTTTAGGCAAGTGGAAATACACTTGAGAAGGAGTTTTATTTTGTTTTATTTTCTACTTAGTGGGAATTTTGTTATTAGATCCATTTAGCTCATGATCCAGCTAAATATGTAAGTGTATGGGAATGGTGGACCTGTGATGGTGGAGGAGACCAGGCTAGAAGGGGAGAGAGGGTTGAACATCAAAGGGCTGTATGATTGCCCTTGGGTCCTCTTCGTGTGGAATTTCCTGGTAGGAGAAATGTGCTCAAAGAAGGAGAAAGGTGTTGGACACAAATTTCACTCACTTTTCTGATTAGGCTCAGGACTGCCCATGCTATGAATTTTCAAAAATGCATATACGAAATACACATATTTCTCTTTACCACTAATCTACCCTCTTACCCAATCTTGTTCAGACTTTGAAAACATTTGTCTCCATATTTCCTTTCTAACTTTTAAAGACCAGCAGTTAGTACCCACAGTACTAACTAAAGAATGCTAGTACAGTCTTAATATTTGAATGTGAATTACTTATGGCTTAACCTGTGTTCCTTTCTGGGTACATTTTTAATTAAAAAGGCACAAATTCTAGGATAAAGGATTGTTTCTAATCATGAAATCTTGTCAAAAGAGGGGCTTTGAAAGTTAGGAAGTCCTCCAAGCATTCCTCAAATCACCCCACAAATGCTAGGTTATTTCAGGTGGGGCCATGAAGGTCTGAGGCAGAAACTCCTTCTCTTTCCCTGTCCCTAGGTGCCACCTCCCTGACTATCAAAGGCAGACAGGCCAGTACTGGTAACTCTGGCTTACATCTTCATTCTTTCTATGCCTAAAATGATGTATAAAAAAAAGAGGAACTATGTTTTATAAAAGTGTATTTTGTAATAAAACCTCAATCATTTGTAACATTCAATTAAAACCTACAATTGACTACCTTTATTTTTATTTTGGATTTGAATTTTGATAAAAAAAAAGAAAAAAATAAAGAGGGATAAGTAGGCAAAGTGAGGTGTGATGATTACTGAACTTAGACTTAAGAATAAAAATCATCTCTAGTTTCTCTGTCTTGGGTTAAGGCCCTACTGAGCCACTTTTTTTCATATTTTTCTGAGCTTCTTGTAAAATCAGACCCAGAGTTGTGCACAGAGGTCCTACAAAGTCTTATATTGCCCAAATAATTTTAAAAAAAGAAAGAAAGTAGTAAAAATGGAAAAAAAGAAAAGGAGGGAAGGAAAAAGAAAAGGCAAAACAAGAAAAAAGAAAAGAAAATCAATGATTTTTACAAGACTCTCCACATTAAAACATGGAGGTAAACTCACACATCATAGTAAGATTTTCAACACCAGATTTTGAAATTGAAAAATGTGATCTTTGGTGACAGATAATTTAATTCACTGAATTTCTTATAACCTTATAAACAAGTATAGACCTTTACTCATTGCTTCTCTGGGTTATATTGACAATGAAAATGCTCAATGTCCTACAAAAAATATAGTTAGTGAAATAATCACTGTTATATCTCTAAGAGGCTCTTCAGAAGCAACTATTCTCTTGGGCCCACAACTTCCAAGTCACATCTAAAAATCATGTACATATATTATGAAAAGTAAGACCATGATTGCATTCATTTATAGTAGAGTTGTCTTTTCAAAGTCGCTTAATATCTAAGTGATGGTGGTTACTCCTTTTTGCATTCATATTGTTACATTTTTGCATCTTAAAAATAATTATAAAAGATTATTAAAAAATAAGAAAAAAAATTAAATAACTGCTACCCCATTATTCTATCACATTAAATTATTCCTTTTATTAAAAATCCCAATTAGTGGGCTGTATGATGTTTGGTTGTTTTTCACACACAGTGCTAAGAAAGTTGCACATAAACCTGTTTCTGTGTCATGAAAGAATTGTGGGTCATGGCCTTTGATATCTTGAATGCTGTGGGATAAAGGACTAAAGATTATTTTTCTTCCCTTAGCCGTGAGATGTAAGACACTGAAGGGCCTATCCTCGTGTTATGTCCAGGTGACTAGCTCTGGGGGATCTTAGCTAACTTGATTGGAATCAGTGACTTCCATGTCCTCAGTGTTACTTGAAGCCACAATATCTTAGTAACAATGAGAATGCAACATTCAAATAAAGCTCTTAAGTCTGACAAGACCAGAAGTTAATGACTTTAAGTAATTTGAAGCTTCTCTAAGTGCTGACCTCTTTCTCTACATGCAGAGAGAGCCCCATGCTGAATATTTGCACATCCATCCCCCAAGAGAGATGGGGTCTGGGTATGCACTGTCCCTGGAAAACCAACTGTGCCTCAGGGAAGTTAACCCTGAGCCATTCAACTGTCTCTTCTGCTGAGTAGGATTTTCTGAGAGTGTCCATCTAAGAGGCTCAGGAGATACAGAGGCACAACTTAGAGGTAAAGGCTTTTCCAAAAACTCCTCTGGATAGTGCAGGGCACTGACCCTAAAGCAAAACCAGAGAATAGGAAGAGGTAGCATGTAGTGGGGTGGTTCTCCATCCTTAGCGACCCTGTGCTACTCAAGCAGTCTTCAAGCCTTGGTCATGGTGCCTGTAATAATTTGCTGACCCATATTTAAGGATGCTCAGTGTCACCACAGAGCATAACTCCAGGGAGACCCATTCCCTCTGTGACCACAGTGACTATTGCTGCCTGGAATAAGACAGCCTGAAAGCCAGACACTTGGGCTGTGTGAGCTCTTTCCCCTACATATTTTAAGAACTTCAAGTCCTCAGTCCTTAGTAATTCACTACCAAAAGCTATGACATGGTTTTTCTTTTTAATTTAATATGCTATTATAAATGCACAATATTTGGGAATAAAAGATGGCTTATTTTTATAGGAAATATAATTTTAAGAAATACAAGGATGACATTAAAAAAAATTAAGATGTACTTATTTAGCCTCTGAAGTCCATAGTTCATAACTAAAAAAACCTTAAGAAAAAGACTGTCTTCATCAAAATTGTCAAGAAACTAAGGAGTAAATAAATAACTAGAGGGAAATTATTTATCATCTAAACCAAAAGATAGATGTCTTCCTCAGAAGGATAACTATGCCCCTCTGCAAGATATTCTTTCCTTGTTTCTCTACTCAGGAAAGTTTATATCCTATAATAGTTCTACCTCCAACCTTCTACACTTTTTAAATGTTTCTTCCAAATTCACATGACTCCTATGGAGTCAAGTTAGAATTTTGTGCAAATGAAAAACACTCTAGACTTCCAAGTATATGTAAAATTTTTACCAATTATTTTCCAGTTGGTGGAGTCCATATTTGACCCACATCTTCCAGAGAGACAGGAGGATGGGGTTTGCCAGGAATCATTGCTTTAACAAACAGAATCTGTTTATTGTGGAACATAACACAAGGATTTGATCACAAAGGACTTTATCTTTTTCACACATTTCTTCTAACATAGGCATTTGTGGTTTTTGCAACTTTTAGACCATAAGGGAAATACATTTTTTGCCACATAGTATATTGGAGATAGCAATAGACTTTGGATCAAGTGTGAAAAAATATCTATTAGCCTTTGCATTATGAGTCTAGAATAGCTTATTCAAACACAGATACTTCCATGACAATGAATTATTTGTTTCCCGCCAACCCCTCATTCTTCTCAAAATGAAAGTGCCACACACAGTTCTTCTGAAGAACATAAACATCACTTTTTCATCAAATCATAAGATGTGAATTTAAAAAGAACAGAGAAAGTGAGAGTGAGTAAGAGACAGACAGAGATAGAGGGAGAAAGAGAGAGATAGGAGAGTGCTAAAATCATCAAAAGACATTCAGTCTGCTTGCACATATTGAGACCTCCTGGGTATTTTCTAAGGGGTCTAAGTTTTTCCATTTATTTGAAACAAGACACCCTAACCTATGCAATTGCTTTTCGGGGGCAGTCGACATTTTGCTAGCAAATTCTGAATTTGTTCTGCTTTTCCAATTTTCCATGGTGTGACACTGTGAACAATGATAGGTTTCACAGACTTAGTGAAATGTTCCTGTTGAACTCAACAACTTGGCCTTGCCTGCCTTTCGGTGTGGGGCAAGGAGAGCTCAGCTTGCAGACTGTCTTATCACATCACCCACAAGCCAGTGGCCTCTCCCCAAGCCCAGGCAGGGCTGTGGGGAGGAGGGGTACTTCTTTTCTCTGTTTATACAGTTTTTGTTGCACATATTTTATTTCTGGGATCTTCAAGGCAAAGTTCTGGTGCTCTGTAAGTCAGGAGGCCATATCCATTCTTATGGAAATGTGGTTATTCATCTGTGTACCTGGTCACTTCCCCCAGCTGTCACTTCCCTCTTTGACAGAGGCTGAAACCTCAGCACCCAAGGGCCCTCACTCAAATTTGGATGAAATTAAATTACTTTGGACCAGACAAAATGTTTTCATACTGTGAGTGAATGTAATTCCTCAAATTAGCTTGGTCACATACAGACTGAGATGGTGAAATTCTACTTTTTTTTTCTATCATTTTTTTTTCTCATCCTACCAGAGTATGTAAAGCAGTAGAAAGAAGAGGTCAACGAGAAAGGTAAAGATTTTCCAGCTAAGTGTTTAGCCCATTATTTCTGATTGTCACCCAGAGGCCATCTTCAGCTTTGAGCAGAGAATACACCACTTAATGTACTCCTTCTGCCTTTCATGACTTGGTTGGTGGGGTTTCCTGAGATGACTGTCATTTTGGGAGGTGACAAAAGCTTTTCTCTCCCTGCAAGAGAAGTTTGTATGTGGATATACGTTGTGTTGTGGTTTGCTCTCCCAGAATTCCAAGTCCTTCGATGTCAACATTGTGGCAAGCAGTCATGTCAAGTCAGTTTAGACCTTCGCTGTCCCAAAAATACTCCTGTGACAGGGCATGGTGACAGAGGACAGGACCTAGGACAATTGAAGTAGGTTTTGTCTTTTGAGCTAAAGCCAGACCAGGAGGAGGTGGCTGAGTAACCACATCATGAGGGCAGAAAAATGGGGAGTTGGTAGTCACCTGGCAGAAAATCTCAATTATGCAAGACAAAGACACTCTAGAGAGCACTGTACAGCACTGTGCCTATAATTAACCATATTGTATTGGACACTTAAAATTTCTGTTGAGGATAGATATCAACTTAAATATTCTTACCACAATTAAAAAAGAGAGAGAGAGAGAGAAGTAAAGGAAAGAAAGGCATGGCATGTCAGTGGCACCTGAAATATCCTCTATCATGGGGCCCAATCCCCCGGCCACTGACCAGTACCGGTCTGTGGCGTGTTAAGAACTGGGCCACACAGCAGGAGGTGAGTGGCATGCAAGCAAGTGAAGCTTCATCTGTATTTATAGCCACTCCTCATTGCTCACACTACCGCCTGAGCTCCACCTCCTGTCAGATCAGCAGTGGCATTAGATTCTCATAGGAGCAAAAACCCTACTGTGAACGGCACATGCAAGGGATCTAGGCTGCATGCTCCTTACGAGAACCTAATGCCTGATGGTCTGAGGTGGAGCTGAGGCAGTGATGCTAGCACTGGGGAGTGGCTGCAAATACAGATTATCTTTAGCAGAGAGGTTTGACTGCACAGCGACCATAATAAATCAATTGCTTGCAGACTCATATCAAAACCCTATCAGTGAGTGGCAAGTGAAAACAAGCTCAGGGCTCCCACTGATTCTGCATTATAGTGAGTTGTATAATTATTTCATTATATATTGCAATGTAATAATAATAGAAATAAAGTGCACAGTAAATGTAATGTGCTTGAATCATCCTGAAACCATCCCCCTGCCCCGGTCCATGGAAAAATTGTCTTACACGAAACTGGTCCCTGGTGCCAAAAAGGTTGGAGACTGCTGCTCTATCACAAACATATCTCTTTCACAGGCTGGCTGAGGACCAAATGCCTATATTTAATGAGTTTTCCCTTTTTTTAAGAAGGGAAGACTCACTAATATATGATTTTAAGAAGTAGCACCAAACCCATATCACTATGAAGAAAGTCAGAAGGCAGGGAAGAATTACATCTTTTAGAGTTCGTCCTGTCTGGGAACTAGGAGCCTACCATTTGAGAAGGGCCCTGCTATGACTGAGTGAGAAGTATGGCAGGCACTGTCCTCCCTTAATTGGCATTGGTAATCATCTTCCAATAGAGATTGCCTATATTGTAACAATTGTTATCCAAGGATGAAGATGTGCCTGAATGTAACTTTTTCAAATAACTCACATTTTATTATATTTTAGGTACCATCCTAATGGATTGGTAGACACATTAGCTACAGTCTTTTGGGATCCAACTCCCATGAACATTACCTCCTAGGGGTGAACCAGGTTTCAGTGGGTCTTAGTACTGAAGAACATTTTTCGGTTGAGGACTGGTATTCATCCTTTGATACTAACCTACAGAGGTCACCAATGAGATGTTCCTCATTCTCGCCTGTGTGGCCACTAGTTGTGGTTTCTAGATATCATTGAGGGGTGCAGGAATCTCCTCTGTTACGGAACCAATAAGGGTATAGGGTGTTTGAAAGGCTATAAATGGCTTTTCTGCTCCAGTTACAGTCATTCTTTCTTTGATATGCTTTGTCTTCTCCTTTTTTAAAAATAAATAAATAAATAAATTATTTATTTATTTATTTATTTATTTATTTTTTACTGCATTGGGTCTTTGTCACTGCATGTGGGCTTTCTCTAGTTGCAGCGAGTGGGGGGTACTCTTTGTTGCAGTGCAGGGGCTTTTCATTGCGATGGCTTCTCTTGTTGCGGAGCACAGGCTGTAGCCATGCGGGCTACAGTAGCTGTGGCTCGCAGGCTTTAGAGCACAGGCTCAGTAGTTGTGGCACATGGACTTAGTGCTTAGTTGCTCCGTGGCATGTGGGATCTTCCTGGACCAGGGCTCCAACACGTATCCCCTGAATTTGCAGGCATATTCTTAACCACTGTGCCACCAGGGAAGTCCCTGTCTTTGTCTTCTGAGGGGTCTACCCAGGAAGCTCAAAGACCTTCTCACTGGAGCTCAATCACACTCTTGATCAGGCCCCTTCCTCCTGTCTTGTTCACTGTATCTCTTTCTCCTTATAACTCCTTCACACAGGGAGATCCCTTCTCAAGCCTTAACATCGGTGGTATTGGCATGGATATGCATCTTCCATTATTTTAGCAGCTGTTGGTGAGAAAATATCTTCCTCTATCCTTCTAGGTTCTTCTGGCTGGCCTAATAATTAAATTGAACTAGACAGGTTAACAAGAGAAAAAACAAATTTAATTATGTATGTACCAGAGCTCCATAAAAGTATGAGACCCTAAGGACAGTCAGGAAATTGAGGCTTATGTGCTATTCTGAGCTAAGTAGAAGAGGTAAACATGTAGGACTTCTAAGAGGAGGAAGGCGATTCACAGAAGACAAAAAAGAGCAAATGCTTGGTAAACAAATGTTGCTGGACCATATAGAAACAATGGGACATGGAGAGGAATTTTACCAGACTTTGCTAAGTTCCTCCCTATCTACACACCTAGTTCATATCTTACTGTAGTTATCTATGGTGATAGCTTCCTTTCTGGATCAGGTCCTCTATCTAAATTCTTTTAGACACTTGAGGGGGAGGTAAAAATAAAAACTTCCTGAGTCTTCTGTTTCTTAAAATAGTCAGTTTAAAATAATCTCATGCCAAAGAGACACATTTTGGGGTGACAAATTTTACTTCCTTACACAGTTCTTTGTACATTCTTCCCCAAACACAGAAACAGCTCTTTGGTAAAAAGGGAAAATATAAAAAGTCATAAAGAAAGAATGAATATTGAAATATATGTAATTTCACCACTTAGGTCACCATGTATATTTTGGTAGGTTGTTAACTGTAAACTTGTCACTTACTGGTCAAGAGGATGAGTGTGGACTAAAATCTAGCCAGACCATCTTTTGTCAAACTATGCAGTGTATATGAAGAAGGGGTATCTTTATCTAATTCATATGAAGTCCTTATGAATAAACAGTGGCCTTGCTAAGCATATGTCCTTATTATCAGGAATTCCTGAAAGTTGAGAGGAACTCTCCATTTCTGGCAGCTTTGTCAACACACAGCAGACTCCTTGATCTTTGATCCATTCTCTCCTCTGAGCATACGTGTCATGCATAAAAGATGATTTTATAACATGCCTAGTATACATGGTCTGGTCCTAGAATTTTGACTTTGGGAGAGCTCTATTTGTGGAAAAGGTGTTTTGATGTCTCAGAAAAAGGGAAGATCATGTGGAAAGGCAAAGACCACATTTTCTGTTAAGAAATGCTTTTCTGTCCAGTGAAACAGCAAACTATAAATTGGGCTTGGAAAAGGAATGTTCTCAAAAAATGACAACGACAATTCTGGCTTTAATTCACTCCTGTGATTCTGACAATAAAGTGAGAAATGGAATCAGTGACTGTTCTAGAATAGCTATTACTTCAGTGGTTAAAGAATGTGGCCCTACACACAGGCAGAACCATGCATCATTGGAGAAAGTGGGGTTCATCTTTACCAATTATTCATTTATATATTGAATTTTCTATTTAGATATAAAACACTTGATCTAAGTATTCTACCAAATGCAAATGCCACCTAGGAGTAGGCCGGTAACATAACTATTTGGTGGCTGCATATATATAGTGATGAGTGGTAGGAACAGAGAAAAAAAAATCAAAAGGCATACCTGGTCTAAGAACATTTAAACACAAAGTGTTCAATAGTGAGTCTGCCAATAGCAATGGTGGTAAAATTCCTGCTTGAGGGAATATTAAGATAGCAGGAAGAAACAAACATGACTATGCATCTACTGTCATCACGTGCCTTAACAATCTGCAGTTTCTTCTCATTTTATAAGTGGGTAAGTAAAGGCTGTAAGAGATTATGTAGCTTGTCTAAGTTTACATTCTTACAGAGGGGCAGAGCAAGGAATCAATCACAAAATAAATATTCTTCCAATAAAAGTGTCATTTTACATCACCATGCTTCCTGCCTTAAAGATCTTAACTCTGAAGAGTGGAGAGGTCTATACATGAAAAAAGGGGCCCACTGGGTGATGTTGACAGAAGACCAGAGGTGACAAGCTACTCTAAATTTGGTGGATAAAAGAAGTTTAACTTTCCTCAAAGGTTAGGAGGTGGTCAAGAGCACATGTAAAATTGCGTGAGGAAACACTGAAGTGCCTAGAGATGTAGCTATTATTGCTAAAAGCTTGTATTCAGGAGAAGAAAGAGGTAAAGTGTGTTAAATAAGGCCTTGGTTAAAAGGTGGAAGAAACTACCTGTGATCTTTACTAGAAAATAAACTTAAGAAGTGATTGTTATTTCCAATCCATGAATAAAACCATAATTTGCTTCATCACTTCCAGCTTTAAAACTCTGACTCTATTATTCTACCCAATAATGTTTCAGTAGGTAAATCATCCATAACTGTATAAAACAAAGGAACCGTTTTCAGGTCAATATGGATACTTAATTCTAGGTAATGTAAATGGGAGAGAAGTGAGGAAATAGAGGAAAATGTAAGGGATTCTGATTTTTGGAAAGCATTTGCCTGTGTTTCATGTAATCTTATGGAAGAAATTAATTCAAATTTGCTTGGATATGAGCCTTATCTTATGTGTCAAAGACTCTCAGAAGAGTCCAAACCAATAATGATAAACAAGACTGTGACTTGCTGGAAGGGGGTGTATATTATTGTGCCAAAGACTATATTTTCTGAACAGCAGTAATCAGTTAATTGCTCTAGTGTGTACCACACCATGGGAATCCCTTTCAGCATTAGACTGCATAAGATTTCACAACTTGAAGGATTAAAAGACAAGAAGAGACAGTTTTTGTTTGTTTTAATTTTTTTTTTTTTTTAGGATCCAATAATACTTAGCTAGCTTTGCAAATAGCCACCAGCCTACTAAAGAGACCAGTGAGTAGGTCTGACAATCATTACCTGAGGCCATGGACTGTAGATCTCTCCTTACATCTGGGTTAGTTTAGACTGACTGCTCCAGCCCTAGGTAAAATTAAATAGTCAAAATTATCAATTCCTCTGCTGTGTCTCTGCCTCTTCCTTTCCATGAAAGTAGCTTCTATTTGTTGAAAGTTTACAGAATACAAGGCTCTTTTTCCTACTAATTTAACCCTTAACATCCCTATAAGGTAGAACTGTTATTATCAGCATTTTACAGATAAGAAAATGAAGGGTAGTATAGATTTCTAAACTACTATAAGCCTCTAATTTCTGTAAGACACTATAATTATAGTCAAAACAACTTGCTTGACTCTCTCCATATATATAGTGTCTTCTCTCTCACATTAAAAAATAAAATGGGAAAAAAAAAGACCTTTTAAAAGGGACAGCCACTACTTGATAAGCATACCAATATAGTAGTTTAGAGTGTGACCAAACTGGCATTTCAAATAAACATTAAAGGCTTAAGATACAAAAATAAAGTTCCACTACTAATGAAACTTGAATTATCACAAACAATTTGTGTACAAAGGGTGGAGGTAGGGAATATTGTTTTGTGATGACAAGGCTTTCATAGTTAAGACCCCTCCAAGGGACATCTTCCTGTGGCTTTAATGTGAAAGACATACCTGGAGATGTGCCACATGGTAGCTCTATTCATGATACCTTGGAAACCATGATACACAGCATTGACCTAGCCCTTGAGCCTTGATACCAACACAACTGTTGCCCACACTGTTCCTCCCCCCACACAATATAGGATATGAACAAAATAATATTGAAAAAAATTCAGATGTGCCTGGATTATGAGTGAAAGGCTGGGAGCAAATGAAATGATTTTTTCTCTTCTGTGGACTTAGAGATGTTCAAAAATTTTACTTACTGAATTAGTATGCAGTAAAATTGGCTTTTTTATGGTGTACATCTCTGGGTTTTCACACACACACACAGTATTCACCACCACAGTCAGGATGCTGAACAATTTCAGCATCTTTAGAAACCTTCCATGTGTTGTGCATAAAGCATGGCTATCATTCTCCTCCTTTCCTCACTCTAGTGTTGCCTTTTCAGAGTGTCCTATAAAAGGAATCATGCAGTGTGTAACCTTAGGAGACTGGCTTCTTTACTCAGCATAGCTCCTTTGAGACACATTGATACTGCTGCATGTATCAGTAGTTTGTTTCCTTTTATTAGTTCTAGTATTAGTAGTGTTCCATTGTACAGATTTACCACAGTTAGTTTTTCCATTTATTTGTCAAAGAATATTTGGTGTGTTTCCAGTCTGGGTCAATTATGAATAGGTTTGTTACACACATTTATGTGCAGGTTTTTGCACGGACATAAGTTTTTACCTAGAGTAAGTACCTAGGATGGAAATCACAGTGGCATATAATAACTGTATGTTTCACTTTACGACTAACTGCCAAACAGTTTTCCAGAATGGTTGTAATAATTAAATCTCACCAGAAATATATGAGAGTTCTAGATTTCTCATTCTAGCCAGCACTAGCACCACTGCCAGTATTTTTGTTTTGTTTTGTTTTTTGATTTTGTTTATAACTGTCCTAGTAGATGTGTAACAGTATCCTACTATGGTTATAATTAGCATTTCCCTAATGCCTAAGGATATTGTACATCTTTACACATGCTTGTTTGTCTTCCGTATATCCTCTTCACAAGTGTCTGTTTAAATATTTTGTCTATTTTTAACAGGGTTGTTTGTTTCATTGCTATTGAGATTTGATCATTTTATTATTGCTGTCAATAATTTTATGTATTTCTATACAGTATATTATTACACAAAGTTTAGGTATATGTGAATACTTTTTAATTTATTCTGGATACATATTGTTTGTCAAATATGTATTTGTAAATATTTTCTCCTGGTCTATAATTTGTATTTTCATTCTTACAATGTATTTTACAAAGGAGATTTATTTATTTATTTATTTTCCCTTTTTGTGGTACACAGGCCTCTCACTGTTGTGACTTCTCCCGTTGAGGACCACAGGCTCCGGACACGCAGGCTCAGAGGCCATGACTCACAGGCCTAGCTGCTCCGTGGCATGTGGGATCTTCCCGGGCCGGGGCAAGAACCTGTGTCCCTTGCATCGGCAGGTGGACTCTCAACCACTGCAGCACCAGGGAAGCCCTAAAATTTTTTGATAAAGGTAATAATTTTAAAATTTTATAAACTGTGTTTTTGATATCTTATTTAAGAACCTATCCCAAGGTCACAAAATTTTTCTCCTAGAAAATTTTCTTCTAGAAGTTTTATAGTTTCATTTCTTGTAGCTGAAATTCAACCTCTGTACACTGGTATTGAATTGAATCTTGGAGAGAGAGTTTTGAATGAAACAGAAAATAATAGCCTATTTCTTTGCCAGGCAAAGAGGGCAAAAGCAGGCTAATGCCCTCAAAACTGTGTGTCCCAAAACAGGGGGTTTGTGAGGAGTCTTATAGTCAAGGGGTGGGGTTCCGGATAAGGATCAGGGTGGCTGCAGGGGCTGCATTCCTTCAATCCAAATATCCTCTGGCGTCAGGTGGTCTCATGGTTCTTGAGGTTATTTAACTGTGACTTTCTCTCTGGAATGAAGAATGTTTCATCAAGTAGTTAACATCTTCCATTTGTTGGGGGGTTTACTTCTTAAGAAGATCTCAAAGATATTGTTATGCATATCCCTTGAAGAGGAACCAGGACTCTGCCTCACAGCTGCACTATTGTTTCTTTACTGCACCTCCCTTGTCTCTGCATCCCCTTCCTTCCCTAATTAGCAACAGTTTGAACATGCTCTTTGGAACTAAGGGAAGGTCATGGAGGCTGAATGAAGCCTATTTCCTACAAACAAGAAACAGGCCACAGAAAGGTTTCTGTGCCCAGGAGCCCCACAGGGTCCTGCTGGGTTTCAGTCTTATGTTTAAATCCATGACCCATGTAAGATGTGAGGTTTAAATTAAGGTAGTCTAGTTTGTCTGTTTGTTTATTTACTAACATATGGAGGTATAATTAATCTGATACTATTTTTAAGAAGACAATCCTTTGTCAATTGAATTGCTTTTATCTTTGTCAAAAATCAATTTGCCATATTTGCAGAAGTGGTCTGTTCTTTGACTCTGTTCTGTTCCATTGATTAGTGTGACTGTACCTTCACCAAAATCACACTACCTTGATTTCTGCCATTGTATATTAATTTTTTTTGTTGTTGTTGTAGCTTGTGGGCTCCAGAGCACAAGCTCAGTAGTTGTGGTGCACGGACCCAGCCACTCCACAGCACGTGGGATCCTCCCGGACCAGGGCACAAACCCATGTCCCCTGTATTGGCAGGCAGACTTCTAACCACTGTGCAACCAGGGAAGTCCCATTGTATATTAATTTTTTAAATTAAATAGTGTGAGTCCTCTATTTTTGTTCTTTTTTTTCAAAATTGTTTTGGCTGTTGCAAGTCTTTTGTTTTTATGTATACATTTAGAATCAGTTTGTCTGTATATCTAGAAAAAAATCTGGGATTTTATGCAGAATTGTGTTAGATCTTTGGATCAATTTGGAGAATATTAACTTGTTAACTATATGAAATCTTCCAAATAATAAATATAATATGTATCTCCATTTATTTACGGCTTCTTCAATATCTTTAATCAATGTTTATAATTTTCAGAATACAAAACCTGCACCTGTTATTTTAGATTTATACCTAAGTATTTCATTCATTTGATGCTTTCATAAATGGTATCATTTTCTAATTTGGGCTTCCAGTTTCCTTTTTAGTAGGTCTTATGAAATTTTCTATGTAGACAATGGCATAATTTACAAATGGAGAGTTTTATTTTTCCTTTGCAAACTGTATGTCTTAGAGATCCATTTTTCTTGACTTATTGCACTGACTAGGAAATTCAGTATGATGCATAGGAGTGGTAACAGTGGGCATTTTGACATTATTCCTGGTCTTTGGAAGAAGTAAGTAATTTTTTTTTTTTTTATCATTTGAAATATTGTGAACTGTAGTCTTCCTGTAGATGATCTCTACCATGTGAAAGAAGTTGGCTTCAATTCCTCATTTGCTGAGTGTTGTTTATCATATATGTAGTTTGAATTTTGTCAAATACTTCTTTGAGCATCAGTTGATATGATCATGTGTTTTTTCATCCTTAGTCTGTAGTATAGTAGATTACATTGTTTAGTTTCTAAATTTTGAACTACCTTTGCATTCCCAGAATAAATGTCACTTGTTCATGGTGTATTGTGCTTTTATGTATTGCTGGGTTTGACTTACTAGAATTTTATTAAACATATTTGTGCCTATGTTCATGAGAGAACTTGATCTATAGTTTTTTTTTGTTTGTTTTTTTTTTTTACTTTTGTTTGTTTTTATACTGTTTGTGTCTGGCCTTGGTGTCAGAGTAATTCTAGCCTTATAAAATGATTTGGGAAGTGTTCCCTACTATATTTCTTGGAAGAAATTTTGTCGGCTTGCTGTTATTTACTCTTTAAAAGTTTGGTAGAATTAATCAGTGAAACTTTCTAGGTCTGGATATTTCTTTTCTCCAAAGTCTTTTAATAATAAATTTGATTTCTTTAATAAAATAGAACTATTCATGTTATCTTTTTCTTCTTGGGTGAACTTTGGCAACTTATGATTTTCAAAGAATTGGTATAGTTCATCTAAATTGTATTTATTTGCATTGAGTTACATGTAATTTTCCTTTATTATCATTTTAATGTCTGTGCAATCTCTAGTGATATCCCTCTTTAGTTTTTGATATTAATGATTTATGTCTTTTTTTTATTTTTTAGTGTGGTTAAATGTTTATTAATTGTATTGATCTTCTAAAAAGTGGTCTTTGGTTCATTTTATTTCAGTTTTATTGATTTCTGCTCTTTATTATTTCCTTCTACTTCCTTTAGGTTTATCATGATTTATTAAATTTGTTTATTTATTTAGGTAGAAGCTTAAATAGTTTATATGAAGTATTTCTTCTTTACTAGTATAAATATTTAATGCTGTAAAATTTTCTCTAAACACTATTTAACTCCACCATATAAAATTTTATATGTTGTATTTTCATTTTCAATCAATTTGAGATATTTTCTAATTTCTCTTGAGATTTCTTTTTCAAAAGAGGAATTATTTTGAAGTGTGTTGTTTAGTTTCCAAGTGTTGGTGATTTTCCAATTATCTTTATATTATCAATGTCTAATTTAATTCCATTATAATCAGAGAACAGACTGATGAGTTCAACTATTTTAACTTTGTTGAGGTTTATTTTATGACTTTAAGATACTGTCTATTTTGGTTAATGTTCTGTGGGCACTTAGAAAGGACATATATTATGCTGTTTTTGTGTAGAATGTCCTATAAATATCAATTGGATCCAATTTGTTGGATATAGTTCTTCTGTATACTTGCTGATTTTTTTCACTAGTAGTTTTAACAGTTGTTGAGAGAAGGGTACTGAAATCTCAAAATATAATTGTGGATTATTCTATTTCTCCTTTCGGTTCTATCAGTTTTTCCTTTATGCACTTTGAAGCTCTCTACTTTGGTGCATACATATTTTGGATTGCTATAACTTCTTGGTAGATTGTTATATTTTATGTAACACCCCTCTTTATCCCTGTTATTTCCTCTGCTCTTAAGTCTAATTTGTCTTATATTAATAGTTTCATTCAAATTTTCTTTAGATGAGAGTTTGCATGTTGTGTTAATTTCCATCCTTTTACTTTCTATCTACTTATAGAATTTTATTTAAAGAGGTTAAATGTAGACAGCAGATACTTGGGTCTTTTAAAAATTCTATTCTTATGATCTCAGTTTTTAAATTTATGTGCCTAGATCAATTTATATTAATATTATTGTTGATTTGTGTGAATTCAGTACTATCATTTTATTATGTGTTTTCTGTTTCTTTCCCCCATTTTTGTTAATTATTTTGTTTCATTTTTCTTGCAAATTTAGATAATTTGAATATTTTAATACTGTTTTTAAATGAATTTATTGATTTCTTCCCAAATCTCTGTATAATAATTTAGTGATTGCTCAGGATTAAAATATGTATACTTAGTGTTTAGAGTCTACTTGAGATTGATATTTAACCACTTCAAGTAAAATGTAGAGAACTTGCCACCATCTTTTCTTCTTTATCTCCACCCTCCACCTTCCATGTAGTAATTGTTGTTTGTATTACATCTACTTACTTACATTGATAAATCCTCAGGTACTGTTACATATTTTTCTTTCAGTCATTATATTAAAAAACTTAAGAGGTGAAGAGTACTCTAATATATTTATCCAAGCAGCTCTAATTTTTACTATGCTTCCTTTATTCCTAATGTCCTAAATTTCCCTCTAGGTCATTTACCTTCTATATAAAAAGCCTTTAGCATATCTTTTAGAGTGCATCTTCTAGATAATTAATTTTCTTAATTTTCTTTTATCTCAAAGTATTTTTATTTTATCTTCAGTTCTAAAGTATATTTCCCCTGGATCTAGAAAATTAGTTGATAATTCTTTTATTTCTATAGTTTATAAAATTTATTCCATTTCTTATGTCATCCATGGTTTCTGATGAAAAGTCCACAGTTATTTGGATCATTGCTCCCCTACATGAAATGTTGTTTTCCTCTGGTTGCCTTCAGTGCTTTTATTTCTCTTTACTTTTCAGGAATTTGATTCCAATGTGTCTAGGAATGGATTTCTTAGAGTTATCCTGCTTGGAGTTGATGAGCATTCTGACTCTGTTTATTTCTCTCATCAAATTTGGGAAATTCTTAGTCATTATTTCTTTAAATGTGTTTTATTCTTCATACTCTTTTCCCTCTCTTCTGGGACTTCAGTGACATAAATGTTAGACCTTCTGATATTGTCCAACAAGTCACTGAGGCTCTATTTACTTTTCTCAATTTTTTTCTCTGTTGTTACATTGGATACTTTTTATTGATGTATCTTCAAGTTAATTGACTCTTTGTCATTCCCACTATGTTATTAAGCTCATCTTGGGAATTTTTTTTCGTTGTTTTATTTTTCAGTTTTAGAATTTCAATTTAGTTCTTCTTTATGCCATCTATTTCTTTCTGAGCCTGTCTTTCTGTTTATTTAAAGAATGTCTGCCTTTACTTGCTGGAGTATGGTTATAAAAGCTTCTTTAAATTTTTTCTGATAATTTCTACATCTGTGTCATTGCTGGATTGGTATCTCTCATTTGTCTTTTCATTTTTGAGTTGAGATTTTCATCATCCTTTGTATGCCAAGCAATATAATTGCTTACTAAACTTTTTGACAATTACAATGCAAAAGTCTGGGTCTTAATCCTATGATGAGTGTTGTTCTTTTGGTTTGCTTTGTTTTGTTTTAGTATGCATTTGTCCATGTTACACTCAAGATGCAAGTTCTGATGTAACTTTTATGGGCTTGGTTCCCATGTCATTTCAGTTTTTTTAAGCATTTACATTTAATTTGAATCTCAGTGCCTATGGTAGGTTATTTATAGTCAAATTCTTTCATGAACAGTTCAGAGATTAATCCATGTATTCATGTAAAACATTTTGTGATCATTTTTTGATTTTCTTCTTCACTGTACTCTTTTTGAAATTTTCTGGCTTCCTGGGTGTTTTCTTCCCAGTTTTCCAGCCAGAAATCAGGTGCTTAGTTTCCTTGTTCTGTCCTTTATTTCCTGAGACTGTATCTGAATTCAGATCCAAGTGATAAATTGACAGAGGAAGAAAACTAAATGGGAACTTTGATCTGTGCTCTGGAGGAGCACAGTTCCTCTCAATAGAAAAAACATTTCTCTTTCCTCTGAGTTTAAGATGCCCCACTGGCTGCTGCTGCCATTATGGTTTTTTTTAATTGATTTATTTTTATTTATTTATTTTTGGCTGTTTTGGGTCTTCATTGTTGCATGCAGGCTTTCTCTAGTTGCGGCAAGCAGGGGTTATTCTTCATTGTGGTGTGCAGGTTTCTCATTGCTGTGGCTTGTCTTGTTGCTGAGCATGGGCTCTAAGCATGTGGGCTTTGGTAGTTGTGACATGTGGGCTCAGTAGTTGTGGCACATGGGCTTAGTTGCTCCACCTGTGGGATCTTCCCAGACTAGGGATCGAACCTGTGTCCCCTGCACCACAGGGAAGTCCACTGCTGCCATTATTAAGAAAAATAACAGTAACAACAATAATAACAACAAAATAGTGCTAAACAAATTATTTCTCCCTTCCTCCCCCAAACCCTTTTTAACTTTCTTTACCAGTTGAGACTGTTTTCCAATTCCTCAGGCCAAAAGTAAGTGCTTATTTTGAAATTCTCTCTGTCCACACCTATTGCACACTTCTCAGTTTCAGGCTGTTTTTGAGATCACGTGGAGTGATATCAGACGCTCACCACCAGTTCAGTGGAAATTTGAATTTCAGTTTCCTTCTCCATCTGGAGTTTTATTATTTACTTTATAAGTCCTCGGATAACTGCTTCATGAAATTGATCTAGGATTGATAGTTGTACTCAGTAGGAGAGACAGCATGGCTGATCTGTTTACTTCAATTTCCCCAGAACTAGAACCCGCAAATTAAATTATTTTAAAGGCAAGGTAGACAGAAGGCAGTATGATGACAGAAATAGAATCAGTGACAGAATGTGACAATTGTATACTGTTGGCTTTGAAGATTAAGGAAGAGACCATGGCCAAAGAATAATTTGGTCTCTAAAAGCTGGCAAAGACAAGGAAATAGATTTTTTTCTAGAAGAAACAAGGCCTGTGGCACCTTGATTTTAGCTCTATGAGACTGATTTTGGACTTCTGACCAGAAATGATTTTAGAAGTGAAGCACATCCAAGTGTGGCTTGGGGACCAAGAAGTTGAATATGAACAAAGGTCAAGATCAGTAGACAAACAGATCAAACAACATATATGAAACAACAAGTTATAGTGTGGAATAAATGGACAAATATGTGTTGAATTCATCCAGGATAATGGCAGGACGTGAAGGAGTGAACTAAGAACACACCTGGTTGCAGTGTCTTAACTAAGGTAAGATAGAGAATAGTCAACTCTAATGGCAAGGACTTCAAAAGAGAAGGACTTCATTTATGAGAAGAAACCATCATTTGGGAGCCATACTGGGACCCAGCAAAAAGGCCACTGACCCTACTTCCCAACCTCAGGAGCACATGGGCTCTGGTAATGAATTTGAATGTACTTGAGAAACTGTTTTAACCATATTACTTTGGGTGAGGGATGGCGAAGCCAGATGCATATCTGGAGAGAAATACAGAAAGTATTTTACAGTTTCATTACTCAGAGTTCCTTGGGGAGACTATAGCCACACAGGGCCACTCAGGGGAAGCACTGGAGTTGGTCATAAGGTAGAGGGAAAATGGGGACTGCAGGTAAGCATCTTCTTTGTGGCTTTCATGGGAAGGAATGGGTAAGGCAGGCTAAGCAGGTTTAGGATTGGCAATTTTTATGATTTCAGTAGGCTCTCGGGCATAAAGTTTATCTCTGTTTGTCTGATACCTCACCTTGGGATGATTAAGTTGAATATATACTGACCCAGTGTGTGAGATCCCAACATAGGAGGTGATTTGGGGATGTGGATTTAATGGGATACTCAAAGAGGGGAACAACCAGTCCTAACCAAGGCCTCAAAACTGGGTCAGGACAAGCATTTTAAAAACTATATTGCAAAATTGTAATACTCTCCAGGCACTAATCCCCAAACTGCAATGCTCTCCATGCACTAATCCTACCCTTAATAAATCAATAGAACCTTGTTATAATAAACTAAGAATCTTTCCCAAATACTGGTGTATATTTTCTAAGAAAGAGAACTTTTATATTTCAGATCCTTATTTTATTATATTTTTATGAGGTATAGTTTTCTTCACTATGTGCAGAATGAAAGAAATGTCACATTTATTTACATTTTGGAATGGAATCATATCCAGATCTGAGATCTCTTTTAGAAACATAAGGTTTTATGTATGTATGTATGTATGCATTTATCTCTTTTCTTTTCTTCTAGCTCCCAGGGTCTGTTACAAAGTGGAAGCATCCACCTCTTTCATTGAAGCTTCCAAGATCATGATGCTTAATGCCTATTGCTCAAGCATCTATGACTGGGCACCTTTTCTATCCTTCATGAGCATCATGGCCAGTCACAGAACCCACCACCTCTTTGTCCTTTCAGGCTCTGAACACCCAATTTTATCCCTAGTTGATATCATCATCTTCTCCTAGAAGCACCAACTCCATCACCGTGCAGATAATCCAACAGTATTATTTCAATCATACCTATAATCAGTGTAATTTTGAGGATTTTCATGCCTGCATTTACACTTTTTTAATAATATTGAGAAATACAAAAAAGTGTGAATATTTTCCTGGGATAAAGAAACCCTGAACATAATTGGACCTGGGAGGAGGAAGGGGAATTTTGTACATTTTTATATATCCTAGAAGGAAGGAGGGCCTTTTTCATTCATTTGCAAATAAGTCCACAGCAAGAAAAAGAAATGAGTAATATATTAAATTAAATAAAATACTAAAATGAGAGTGCATTTTCTCACCACAAACATTAAAATGGAGTTGTAAAGTTTACCTGTGATTTGCAAAAGTTGCTGCATGGGTGCAGTTTAGTCTGGGGGAAAAAAAAAACTAGTGGGACTCTGAACAATGTACTATTAATGCAACAATAAACCATTTTAGAAAACAAAACAAACAAAAGCTAAGTTAATTCTTCCAAAATAATAGAGGAATACTTAGTGTTCTCAACTACTGTTTAATGATTTTATATAGTTGGGAGTAAATCAAAATAACTAAATAATTTACTTAACTCAGAGCACTATAGAGCATTGTACTCATTTTTCCATGTGTCAGTTTGCTTTCGTATTTGCCAAGCAGTCCTTGAAGAGTCTACTATAAGGATAGAAAATAAATATTTATAACAAACACTTTACTTGTGCCAACATTCAAAAATGAAAGTATCAATGATTTTCTAAATACCTGAAACAATTTTATTTTTAGGAGGTAGCCATTTTCCCTTCACTTTAGCTATATTATTTAACTGCATTGAAAAATACATAGTTTTATCAATAGGTATTGCAATGACTGATTTCAGCCTAGGCAGTGTCTATGAAATCATATGTTTAATATACGTTAGGTACACAGTAATGAAGTTTCTCTACCCATCTACTTTAGGCATATTTTTATTTCTTCTTTCTTGTTTGTTTGCTTTTGCTTTTATTGGTTTCTAATTTCAGCATTGTTTCCAATTAGGAAACTTAACTTTTTATGCAAATCATAATATGATATTGAATGTTGAAGTTAGTGATAAATTACATTCAGTACAGCACACTTTATTTAAATACTTAATACAATGCAAGTTATAAAACAAAAAAAGAGTATTTTAATCATATAATCATATAAACACTTTCCTTTTTGCATGTTTTTTCAAACTCTCTGAAGTAAAGCTTTTAGAGTCCAAAAAGGTAGAAAGTGATTGTTCACTAAATTATATAAAAAATATTTATCTGGGAATTTAGCACTTGTCTATTTAGCTCAGATCCAAGGAAAGTGACTGTTCCCTAAAGAATAGCTTGTGGTTAGAATTCTGGAGGTGTAAGAACTGGTTAATATGTATGCTTTGTTAAAGAAGATTTAATTGTTTCATTTGCTTTAAAGACATGCCCAGGATTGAATAAGGAGCTCATACAAAAGCATCTTTAGGGCATTTTGGTATCTCAAGGTGGTGGGGAATACACTGTGTGTGGATAGAAGAGCCTAATTGTTTCCTCAGATAATCTGGAAACAATCAGATCACCTCAGCCACTATTTGAGGACAAGAACAATGAGCTGGGAGCCATAAGGGAGGAATGTATGAGGCTGAAGTCCCTCTCACAGAGCCAGTTTTTCACATCAACAACAAGAGGTTGCACCATCAAACCTCTGAGCTGGAAGACTGATTTCCTGAGTGCATTTTTAAAGACTGCCAATTGGAGATATTTGCAATACAATGTACAATAATTTGACATTCTTTGAAGCAGCCAACAGTAGAGAGGATCAGAAAGATACCAACTTTTAAGTCATTGCTCATTTTAAGTCACTTTGAACTTTAAAGCTTCTTTTTCAGTGATAACAGGATCTACAATAGGAGATCAGACTTGGAAATCACAGCTTGAAATGCCCACCCAGATGAAGTTATGCAGAAAATGAAACATATCTGGCAGAGCAAGGCTGTGATCAGGGAAACAAGATAATGTCAATGAAAAGGGAAACATGTGGATAATCAGGACCCATTTATCTTCTTTCCTCCAGCTCTTCCTTCCTCCCTCAACCCCGCCTCTGGCCCCAAAGAAGGAGTCTTAAGAGTGTATGAAAATAAGGCACATTCAGACCCAAGCTGAAAAGAATAGAGACTCTCATGGGGGCTGCTTTGTGTCTGGGTGAACCGTTTGGCTGAAAACACACACACAGAAGTAAAGGAGTGAGGCAACTCTGGGATAATCAAGACCTGCCAGTTCTGCATCTACCATATCTTGGTCAAAGATCTGGCAGCTTACAAAATCCAGCCAAGGAAGAATGAAAGAGGTCATGGTCCTCCGATCTAGTTCAGAATATCTATGTGTATCTCTTTCTTCTCACCAACATTATAAACTTGTTTGGATGCCATGTTATCTCAGAGCTCTTTACGTTACCCCCAGTACCTTGTATTTCTGGGACATTCTGTATATGAATTTGGTTTAGTAACTATTTTTGGATTTTGTGACTTTTGTTGTTGTTCACTAACTAGCTTTTAACATTAGATAAGAACTTGTTTTGTTTTGTTTATAATTAACTGTTGTTTGTGGAATTCCAAGTGTCCCTTTTTCTAAGCCCCTGGAAACCTTCCAATTAAGGGAAAATTTCTTCACCCAGCTCTGTCTAGCTATATTTTGAAATTAATACTTTATTAGCAAAAGTAATTAAGAAAGAAGCATTTCTCTAGTTTTTTTGGTGTTTGTTTGTTGGTTTGCTTATTTGTTTGTTTTTTCAGAACAGCTGCTATTGCCTAGCTGTTGCAACTGTTCTGCTGGTGAGTGCTTTCATGTAGGTTGAGTGACATGTCCAAAGTCACCTAGTTATCTACCATTGATTACAAGAAAATTCAAAATCCCTAAATTGTGGTCCAATGAATTTCCCAGTGATTAAGAGCTGTTAGCTCTGCCCTCAAGTAAATAGGAACTATAAATATGTCTTACATATCAGAGAAACAAATAAGCAACTCCAAGAGCTACTCTACTAGAGATGGTTTAGAATGACATATTATTACATTATAGAATACAATTTTAATACATGTATAACATTTTAAGTGTTTATTTTTTTAATATATTTATTTATTTATTTTTGGCTGTGTTGGATCTTCGTTTCTGGGTGAGGGCTTTCTCTAGTTGCAGCGAGTGGGGGCCACTCTTCATCATGGTGCACGGGCCTCTCACTGTCACAGCCTCTCTTGTTGTGGAGCACAGGCTCCAGACGCACAGGCTCAGCAGTTGTGGCTCACGGACCCAGTTGCTCTGCGGCATGTGGGATCTTACCAGACCAGGGCTCGAACCCGTGTCTCCTGCATTGGCAGACAGATTCTCAACCACTGCACCACCAGGGAAGCCCCTAGCATTTTAATTTTTATGAATGTGTTTTCATATACACTCTTTTGTTTATCATGATAAATAAACCCATGAAATTTTTGTCTTTTCATATTCCCAACTGAAAGTCATAAGGATGAAAGAGTTAATAAGTAATGAATCTGAGACTCAAACCCAACACCTTTTGTTATTAGCTTTTTACCCCTTTCTCTAGGAGAGATACCCAGAGTCCTAGATTTCCCCAATTCCCTCTAGTGAACACAGTCCTGCTCACTTTCATTCATATCCTTGGGAGGTCTATGTCCATATTCTTTCCCCTGAGGAAGTAGAGATGAGTGATCTTTGGACTTTGCAGCTAGACTTTGCATCAAGGATTTTTAAACAATTATGTGAGGATGCATCAGTTCTTGGCTTCATTTCAAACTGTAGTTTGCATTAACTCAGTGTTTACCTTATCCAAAATTGGTCTGTGAATTTAACATTGTAGGTTAAGTTCGCACAACTAGCTAGCAAGTTTTTTTTTTTCTTCCCCCTTCTGGTCAGAGCCAAAAAGACAACATAAATCAACAGAAAAAATGAGGTAAAGATTAATAGAATTCTGTTTTTCCATTCCACACTTAGTGGTTACTCATTTAATACATTTAATGAATGTCAACTGTCCTGGTATGATAGAAGTCTTACTCTGGGAGGAGACAGTGTATTTGGGAATAATTAAGAATGCATTCATGCAAAACTATAATAAAATATGCTCAGATGAAGTTTAGTTTTGAATATTCCTTACTTTTCTCTTTTAAAATCAGAATTCATATTATCATAAAGTGTACATTAGAGTCTCTCTGAATTGAGAACATTGATTAAAATACATTGCTTGTAATAGACCATAAATACATAAAATCAATTTAACATTGATTAAAATCAGGCTTCCCTGGAGGCGCAGTGGTTGAGAGTCCATCTGACAATGCAGGGGACATGGGTTCATGCCCCGGTCCGGGAAGATCCCACATGCCACGGACTGGCTGGGTCCTTGAGCCATGGCCACTGAGCCTAAGCATCTGGAGCCTGTGCTCCATCAACGGAAGAGGCCACAACAGTGAGAGGCCTGAGTACCACAAAAAAAAAATTAAAAATATAAAATATAATACTAGCATCTCCTCTAAACATTTATTGAATTCCTCTACGTGTCAAGCTCTATGAAGGTTTTGTGGAGCCTCGGAGAGTTTCTGCACTGGCCCATCTATTCACATTAAAAAAAATAAAAAGGCTAATTGCTTCCCTTAAAGAGCCTAAAGTCTTTTAAGAAAACAGAGATACAAATAGACAATTACAGTGCATTGCAGTTAATGATCTGATAGAAATATAGAGGGGGCTCCAAAAGAACCTGAAGGAAGGATATAGACCCCAACCAGGGAGAAAAGCTGGAAGAGGATTTCTGGAAAAGAAGACCTATACTCAAAGGTGTGCAAGACTGCTGCTCATTCCAGCAGAGGAAACATCCTGGGCAAAGACTAAAGGGAAGAGACAGACACTTAGAAAACAAAAGGTATGTCAGCAAGGCCAGAGTACAATGTGCAGGGAGGAGAGTCGTGTCCATTAGGTAGGACTCGACAGTGAAGAGCAGCCTACATCATATCAAACGTGAAAGTTATTCTGAAGTCTATGGTCTATTACAAGCTTCAGAAATACTTTACCGCTGTAGAAATATTGTCCTCACCAAGGTATATGAGCTGATTTAGAAGTAGGCAAGCCTAGAATTAAGGAGGCCAGTTGGAGGAAATAATTGATAATCAGAAAAATACATGGGGATGGTCTGACCAAAATGGTGTTAGCCGAGAAGGGAGAAAAGTGAATAGTATTTAGAGATAATTGAGAAAGTAGAACTGGGAGGAGTTCCTGACTGACTGTATGTCTGAAGTGCTGTCAAGGCGGGCAACTGGGGTAAGGTTCTTGTTTCAGACTCAGGTAGAGGAGAGTTTGCTGTGCCCTCCACTAGGAGGGGAAGTCAGTGGGGAAAGCTGATCATTTCAAGTGGCAACAGAGACTAAGAGAGAAAGAGAAAAGAGAGAGAGCAAGAGAGACAGAGAGCAAAATTGTGAAAGAATGCAATGATTGGTGTTACCTTAATTACTCGCAAATCTCTCCAGACAAGACTAAAGGAAGTAATCTATCTATCTATCTATCTATCTATATGTTTATTGAAAAAAAGTTAAAATTTTATCCAGAGCATCATTGCCTGAAACTATGTAGACTTGAATGTAGACACTTAGAATCACTCACATAGGATTATTTCTAACACATTATTGGAGAGTGAAAAGTTAACCTCTTTGCTTTGATAAGAGAGATTTCCCAAAACACAAGTCTACACTTTCAAGAATGTGGGCAAACCCCTTGTAAATTCCCCATGTCTGAAGGAAATCAAATTATTGGCAAGAAACCAAAATAAATACAGACCTAGAGACTCACAGAGCCCATTGTTCTTGATGCTGCTTTTTTGAAATCCTACTTTTGCTTCTTATTCCTACTCAGAGGCCACCTGCTCTTTGAGGCTTCACAGTCACCCCCATTGAACAAGATTATCTTCATCCTCTGAAGCCATTGAGTATGTTGTGTCATTCACAAGACCTTAATCATGGATTACTTTGTGTTGTAGCTGCTTTTGTGTTTGTTAATTGTGCTCCTTGAGATAGCTATAATTTCTAAACAGAACTCATCGGACCTCCATATTTGACCACATAATAGATGTACAATTAGCTAAAGGATTTGCTAAATTAATTTTTGAAATGTCGCTTTATTTTTTGGACACTCATACTGCAAAATATGATCAGTGCTTCATATAGCTCCTTTAAAAGCTAATAGTTTTAATGAAAATGTCAATCAATTAACCTTTATGACTACTGAAGTCCATTGCTACAGTATCTTAATGAAATGAATTTGAATTATCAGATGTTCTCCTTTAAGAAAATCTTCCCTGCAGAAATGTCTCAGTTATTTCAATAGAAGCAATAGACAGTGGTCTGGAGTAAGGAACAGAATTAAGAGCCCAAATGCACTATAATTATGAAGTAGTAGACTACATAATTTATAGAATTGATGTGTTTCAATGAGCACGACTTTTCTACTGTGCGTGTGTGTGTGTGTGTGTGTATGTCTGTGGTTATAACATTGAACTGTGTTTTATTTTAATTTGAAATAGCTTTATAGTAAGAGGTACTATATACATTGCTGTGAGTAGGCCAGCATGGAGTTTGGTAAAGGCACATACCTAAGAAGAGGTTGTTATTTTATTATTGTATTGTACCCCAAGGCCTAGGACTTAAAGGAAATAAAGTTAATTTATTAAAATAAAATTAATCTGCCTACCTAGTACTTTCCTGAAGTGGTCAAATATGTAGGATGTGATAATGACAACATAAAAAGGGACATATTGAAAAGGATAATGAAAAAATAATTGAGAAAACTCATTGGGTCAATCTATCACTAAATATTTACCAGTTGCCCACTTTGACATTTATCACTGTAGTTCATATCAAGTGGGTTGCTAGGAAGAAATATAAAAAGTTTCTACCTTCAAAAATCTATAGCATTTTTATTTTATTGATACTGATAGAGAGCATTCAATTAAGTTTAAATAATGTAAGAAACAGAGGTAGAAGGAAGCTAATATTAGTTGAGCATATACTATACATCAGGGAAAAAAGTGACCATTTATTTACATACATGTCATAATTTAATTTTGTTGCTGATGAAACTGGAACTCAGAGATATAAGTTGCTCAGAGTTACAAAGCTTGACTTTTCTGCTCCACCAGATTGTTTCAGTTTAAGGGCAAGAACTCTACAGAAAGCAGAGTGGGAGATAGCATGCACAGTGATAGTAGACAAACTTGAATATGATCATAATTCCCTGTTTTCTCAATGAAAAAAAGCCAAATAAAACAATTTGCCCAGCTTCAATCATTAAATGTAACGTTTAGGGCAGTAGCTGAAATATTTAAATGTCTAATTAAAACTGTTTAATTGATTTAAACAGTACCACATGTGTATCTAATGCTACATAATTTAAAGTGTGTGTGCAATATTTGGAAATATTGCAGTTTTGTATTCTCAAATTATATGAAACATTTTAATTTAAACCACTCCTGGTTAACTTTGACATTAACATTAACATCTTCATTACAGGTATGTATTAAATCATTGGTTACTTAAACTTTTTATGGCTAATCATCTTTATGGATGTTTGATATGTTTGAAACATAGTGTTTTTCTGTATATACATATTTTCATTTTGAGAAAATCTCAAATTGTTGCAAGCACAGTGTAAAATTTTTCTTTTCCTGAATCACTTCATAGTAATTTGTTGATTCAATGCCCCCACACCACTGGAAACTTTCTTGTGTATTCCCTATGAAGAAATCAGGAGTCAGCAAACTATTGTTCATGGGCCATATCCCATCTGTTGCCTATTTTTGTAAATAAAGTTTTATTGGGACACGGCCACACTTACTTATTTACATATTGTGTAAAATTGCTTTCCTCCTATAATGTCGGAATTGAGTAGTTGGGTGTTTTGGGTCATAAAGCCTAAACCATGCCCTTTCCTGAACTTTATGGGAAACATTTGCCAGTCCTTGTCCTATATAATCATAATACTACCATCAAAACAGGAGATTAGGGCTTCCCTGGTGGCACAGTTGTTGAGAGTCCGCCTGTCGATGCAGTGGGCACGGGTTCGTGCCCCAGTCTGGGAAGATCCCACATGCCGCAGAGCAGCTGGGCCTGTGAGCCATGGACGCTGAGCCTGAGCATCTGGAGGCTGTGCTCCGAAACGGGATAGGCCACAACAGTGAGAGGCCCGCATACTGCAAAAAAAATACCAAAAAAACAAAACAAACAAACAAACAACAAAAAAACACCAGGAGATTAGCATTGCTATATTAATACCATGTAATCTCAGACCTCAGTCAAGTTTAAAATTGCCCCAGAAATCTCCTTTAAGGTTTCAGCTCAGAATACCGTGTTCTATTCAGTTGCCACGTCTCTTGACTTACATTCAATCTGAAATGGCTTCCTGAAAGCCATCCTTTGGCTTTCATGACCTTGCTACTTTTGAAGATTATAGGCCAGATATTGGTAGAATGACCACGAATTCGGATTCTTCTGATGTTTCCTTGTGATTAGATTCAGGTTATACATCTTTGGCAGGACTCTCAAGGATGAACACAGCACTTCTTGTTACATCCTTCCACATGTGCATGCCAAGGTTTTGTCCCATTACTGGTGATGCTCACTTTGATCAATTGATTAATGTGAAGCCCAACAAGGTGCTGCACTGTGGTATTGCTTTTCTTCCCTCCGTATTTACCAAGTATTGTGTATTTTTGACAACTTCATAAATATATTCTCAGGAAATGTGCATTTTATGTGTGTATCACTAGGGTTTAGTGTGGTGAAGGGAGCTTAGTCCTTGTTTATTCTACTTTGTGAAGAAGGTATCTGCACTTTAACTTTAAATTATCTTATAGGTTAGACCTTCTTTAAGAGTAAAATAATAGCAATTTGCTTATGGTGGCATTTTACACACCGAGACAGGTGGTACACAAGAAACATGAGGACAAAAATATCAAACCATGACATCATTTAGTGAATCCTTTACCTTTTTTAAGTGTATGTTTTGTGAGTCCTATTCAAATGGCACCTGTATATGCAGCCTATCAGACAATGAAATAAGAATGTCCCTGCATGTATGTCTCTAAAGAAACTCCTATAGTCAAGACTGAATCATCTGTGGATTTTTACTTCTTGCAGTCCCACTAGTCTTACCACCACCTCTCACATATGATAGTTGCTCCATAAATATTTTTGAATGAATGGGCAAATTTTACAACTGGCCTTGTAAACTAACATATCTTACTTTGAAACATACTCCTGACTCTTTCTTTGGAAACTATGAGTTGTGTGTCATTTGAGGGTTATTGAAAAGTTCCTGAATAATTAAAAATATCGACCCATAGAAATATAAACCTGGAAGGGACCAATAGCCAGCTTTCATTTGGACTGTGTCTACTGTACTGCCCTATAAAACAAAATTTTATTTCAGAAAAACAAAACTCAAAGAAATTGTTTAGCACTCTACAAAAAATAATTGACTAAAACTTAAAAAAAATATATATTTTTTTCCAGTTGTGTAAACACACTCAGAGATTTCAGCCAGATTGGCAAGTAAATAAAAACTACATGTCCCCTCAGATAAATACCTTGAGATGCTGAAAACCTAACAAATATACAATATTCCTTTGTAAGTTCTTCACTGAAGCTCAGACCTTAGTGGTTATGCTTAAATTTTTCTATAGTTTTTTCTATATCTCTCAAAGATATTTTAAATTTATTCTTCATTCTTAGATTCTGCCCCAAATCAAAATATTCAGAGAAAACCAATGTATGGGCATTTTTTTTTAAACTTCTGCTGTGTTTTATTCATCTGTGAGCTAAACTAGAATGAATTCCAAAATCTCAGAAAGGATTAGGTTAAGATATAATCTTGAAAATACTTAATAAACATAGAGAATTTGAACACATAACATCTAATCAGGAATTCAACTGACTTCTACCCAAAGTAGCCCCTACGATAAGCCTACAGACTTGCCGAGTGTGAATCCACAGATTTGATTTTATCATCTCTCCATTTCCCTACCACAGGGGAAGAGATTTTGCCGACATGTCTCAATGCCAATCCAAACAATGATATGACTTGTCACTTACAACCGTACACATTCCTCATCAGAAGACTTTATGAATGGAAGCTCATTAATCAAGCCATCATCCGGAGAAGCAGAGCGAAGGCAGAATCTGAGCTTGGAAGGGGTCTGGAAACTGCCAGGTACAGAAGCACGCATTTACTGACTCGTCCATCAATGCCTGGGTATCAACAGTGCTTTGTAAATAACTGCTCTAGCTAATACTACAATTCTAGTTGCTGCATCCCTAAATATTTCAGTCTGCATATGTCAGCTCCGAGACAGATCCTAACTTTTGCCTTTAGACAGATATCTATTTGAAATCCGTCTTTAGCATGTAATTAAGTTGGTGTCTTTGGGCAACTTACTTAAATGTTTTGATCCTTAATTTTATCTTCTGTAAAACTGTGATCTTTGTTATCTAGTGTTACTGAGAAAATTTTATAAAATGATATAAGCAAAAGACCTTGCAGGGTCAAATTAAGTGCATTCTGTTAGTCCCTTGAGAAAAAAATAATATTTGCTTCCCCCAAACACGAACTTTTCTCTGTTATTTTTGTCATATCATCATCACCTTTATCTCTCCTTTGTCAAGTGTGACTTTTGCTACACTGTCTCATGTGTGCATGTATGTACATAAACGTGTGTATGTATAATCTCCTTTATGTATGCATAGTTAATAAATGTGATTCATAACTTTAAACAAATAATATTTACATTAATTCTATCAGTAAATGTTGTTCTTCTCATTTTACAGTTTAGGAAACCAAATGTGAGAGAGACTGAGAAACAAAAGCAGTATTAAGTGATGAGTCAATATCTCAGTTGAATTCAATCAGCTTTTTTTTATTTTAGTTTATTTTTTATTGAAGTATAGTTCATTTGCAATGTTGTGTACATTTCTGCTCTACAGCAAAATGATTCAGTTATACATATATACATTCTTTTTTTTAATATTCTTGTCCATTATGTTTTATCATAGGGTATTGACTATAGTTCCCTGTGCTATACAGTAGGAATTTGTTGTTTATCCATTCTATATTAATAGTTTGCATCTATTAACTCCAAACTCCCACTCCATCCCTCTCTCACCCCTCTCCACCTTGGCAACCACAAGTCTGTTCTCTATGTCAAATCAGCCTTTTAAATTTCAATGTCTACCTGCTTCCTCCTGTATTAAAGATATCATTCCCAGCAGAATGTTTGCAAGAAGGAGAGACTGAGGGTCATGAGCCAATCAGATCATTTGCCTTCTTATATGAGCTGCTCGTTTCACTCAGAAGTAAGAAAAAAATGGGTTCTCATTCTACAACCAATGAGCTGGAAAAACTTGGACATATAACTTAATTTTTCTGTGCTCATTCACCCCATCTTTAAAATGTGGCAGTATAAGAGATAATCATCAAAATCCTTCCAATTTTATAAAATACTGGTAATTAATATATATTTGAAAGCATACTAGAAATTGAATATGCAATTTAGGATAATCAATTGCATTCAGAATTTTACATGCAGGAGTATTTCATTTCACTTTGTACTTCTGCATATAAGAATATATTCCAAAAATTATATATCTCAATATGCTTTCTTTATAATAAAATTGTTTGACATATGTGTGTAGACCCTTGTAGTGTGCAACTGTTCCCCATCAATGTTTCATTCAGATGTTCACAGCCACTCAAGGAGGAAGGTAGGTGTGTACAATGTCCCTCTTGAAGATGAGAACACATAATGTTTGAGAGTTTGAATGAACTCATGTTTGTGAATGCATTTGTCTTCCTCAGGACTCAATCATTACTGTAATGCGTTGAATAGTGTCCTCACAAAAATTCACACTCATTTAGAAGTTCACAATGTGATCTCATTTGGAAATAGAGATTTTGCAGGTGTAATTATTTCAGTAAAGAAGAGGTCACACTGGGTAAGTGTGGGCTTCTAAATCTAATAACTACTACCTTATAAGAAGAGGAAAGAACACACAGATGCACAGACACACAGGGAAGAAGACAATGTGATGACAGAGGCAGAGATTGGAGTCATGCAGCTACAAGCTAAGGAACCCCTTGGATTTCCAGCTTCCATCAGAAGGTAGGAAGAGGCAAGGAAGGATCCTTTCCTAGAAGCCTTCAGAGAGGGCATGCCCTGCTGACACCTTGATTTCAGACTTCTGGCCTCCAGAGCACTGAGAGAATAAAGTTTTGTTGGTTGAAGCCACTCAGCTTATGGTATTTTGTGACAACAACAAGAGGAAATTAATACAACTACTAAGAGGCAGGGGTCTTTGCCCATATTTTCTGATGACATAAGCCTAGACTAGTGTGGGAGCAATTGAGACAACTCAAGCGAATGGACTTAAAGAATTTATTTTTTCTTTCCACAACCACTTGTGCAGGTAATTGATGTGACCTAATTTACATTTTCCAAAAGGTCATGCAACAACAAGAGAACAAAGCTGCAGACCAGAGAGAAGACTACATAGTAATCCAGGAAGAAGATGATTGTGGATGGATCCAGCTGGGTAGTAGTGGAGGTGACAAGAAGTGTGGGACACTGGCTTTCACAACATGCTGGTGATAATACTGGGGTTGAGTAAACTGCAATCATAGAAGGCTGGATTTAGAGAGAGGGACGCTAGTGATGGAGACTTTGTGGGGGTGAAGTCATTGGTGGTGGTTTTGACAATGGAGTAGATGCTTGAGGCAAGGTGAAAGAAAGATCATTTGAAATGCAGAAAACACAAAATGAGAAGCCAAACATTTTTTATATGCTTCTAAGATAGTCCCTGAGTGTGGCTAGGGGCTGTATGTCACCACCCCCTCAGCACCATAAGGGCAGACACCATGTCCCAGCCATCTTCATGTTCCTAGTGCTTGGCACAGTCCTGGTGTTGAAGAACTCAGGAAGTGCTGTAGGACTAAATTATTAGAATTATTAGAACACCATCTAATTCTGATTAAAATGATTTCTAAAGGAGTTTCCACTAAAATTAGTTCATGGTGTGCCAGTGTATTAACACTCATGATGTAATTGGAAATAGACAAGAACACTGTTCTTTACACACACACACACACACACACACACACACACACTCATACACACTTAGCCAGTGATTCTGCATTTGAGAAAAGCACAGTAAAATGACACATAACCGACCCAAAGTGAATGGAAGGAGGGAAGGAGGCAGTGTGATAGTCTGTGACCCAAGGCACAGGAATTCTGCTGTCAACAGGAGATTTTATGACAGAAAAAGAGGTTGAAAGCCACTTTCTACATAAGTAGTATGTTTATGTATTATTCACAGTAGCAAATAATTGCAAAATATCAACATTTCATTTTCCTCTTAAGAGCTTCTTTTGATTAGTGACCTAATTAACCATTAAGAAGAAAAGGTTTTTTAAGTGTAAATATGAAAAGAGGGAGTATTTCCTAGCAGCAATTTGTGATCTTAAAATGTCACAGGCAGGCACATCACGGAGGTGCTACCAACCGGCACTTTTCAAAATATGACTCTGTGTCAGGAGCGTGTGGTGTGGATGTGTTTGTTTTTGTTTTGTTTTGTTTTTTGTCTTTATTCTGAAACAAGCAATGCAAATATAGATATGGTTGCCCAAGAGATTTCCTTCCCTTTTTGAAAACCCTTCAACATTTTCTCTGACAACCTAGGAAAGGTTGTTTTTAATCTATTTAATTTGAGGCTGTATTCTCCACAGATAATGACACATTTTCTCTTTCACTTCATGAGTATATATGGAAAAAAATGCAAAACTGCCACACAGAGGCACACACACAGCACATATATACTTCCTTACATATACAACAAATGTACAACTAAACACATACATACAATGCACACACATGCAACACACACTTACAATGCAACACACAGAAGCATGTGCACTATACACAACAAACATGAACATACACAAAATATACATGTGTACAACATGCACAAATTTATATGCTCCCACATACATAACATATTCATACTTTCATATACTCATACAAACATTACATACACATGCATATAATCACATGGAATAATATTTACATATGAATTTTAAAGGCATCTCCCTAAAACCTTATTCCATACGTCAAGGTGTGACACCTTCTGAGAGATCTCAGCTGGAAACATTTCTGAAACAGCCTTTCTCACAGTTGACAGTAACCTGACCTTTCATTCCAGCTGCCCGCAGGGACCAGGGATGAGCAAGATGCATAAAATGCGAAAACACAAACAAGCAGCATCTATAACCATGCAGCTTTCTTTTAAAAAGGTCTAAGTCAGTTTTCAATATATTCTACCTGTCTTCCACCCAATAACGAGATAATGAATTTACATTATTAGAAACAAAAATGTTGTAACAACTTCTCTTTTGGAGGTGATGATCAAAATCAGAGTCTAGAAAACACACCATATTGTTCAAATTAACATAAAGTATATTATAAATTTTATTACAGTGAGAAATGTATAAAATCTTAGCAATTAGTTAAGATTCACCTAGACCTAGTCTCCAAATGCTTTTTGCATGCACAAGCGTGCACGCACACACACACACACACACACCGTCTTTGTAAATAAACCTTTCAAGACCAATTGTTTGTTATTTTCTCTTCTTTTTCTTTTCCCTCTGAACGACCAAGCATAAATGGCAAGTGCTAATAAGTTTTGGTGAATAAAATAGATCTATTTTTAAGAATATGAATTCAGATTTAATTAAAGCAGTGAATTGTAGCAATTATTGAGAACCTACTACATGCCAGGCACTGTACAAGGCCTTATTAGGTAGCAAAGGTAAGAAAACCCCTCATTTCCAGGAACCTCCAGACCAGTGGGAGAGACACACATCACAATGACTTGAGGTCAATGCTCTGATGAGGGAAGACACAGGTACTCCTGGAAAACAGAAGGGAAGTCTAACCAAACCCTGAGGTCAGGAAAGTCTTCCTTCATCCCAGGCCCCTCCTCACTCCCTAAACAGAGCTTTATTTCTAGAAACAGGCACTTGACGGCCTATGAATTGAGACAAGGACTGTCACACTGAAGGTGAGGAATCAGAAATACACACTAGGATGTTATAATGCCTGTAGAGGCTACAACTATCCATTTTAAACATATGCTTTGGGCAAATTCCCACAGGAAAAATAAACTGCTTAAGAAGCCTTTACAGACCTCAGATATTATTAAAATCATCCAGTTGAATTCTGGGAAGTTAACTTGAATATGTTGGAATCAATAATTCTCCCCTATTTCTATTTCATATGTGTGCCCTTACCTTAGACATCCAGCTCTCAGTAAGGGCCCCAGATGCTGACAGCCTTTTGTATGTCTATGTGGCTATGTACCTGCATTTGCACATGTATGTTTGTATGCATGTGAATGTGCACACACATGGGTATGTGTGTGTGTAGGCATATGCTCCAGCTCTTTGCTCATGACCATTTGGCTCCAACATGCGTCTTGAATGTCTAAGCAAGTCTCATTCCAGAAGTCACTGCACTTGCTCTGCTTCAGATTCTGACACTTCAAAGGTCAGATAAAGTAGCTTGTGTCAAGCCTGCTCAGTGAAGAATGATCTCTAGAAAGAGCAGGAGAAAATATCTCTATGAGGTTGAGTATATGAGCATCCGAAAGGACTGAGGCCATGCATTCCAGTTCTGAGCAGGGGACCAGCCTTCCAATTCTTGGGAAAAAGAACTATTCTTTCCAGTACTGTTAGCAGTTGACCAACTTTATCTAGTCTAGTGCTATTAATAGTCTAGTGCTATTCCTTTACTTTTCAGCTTAAGTTCTCACATGATCCCTCAGCCCGTGGACTCCCTAACCATGTGGACGAGGATAGTATTGTCAACTACCCTACTAACAAGGTGGAGATTGTGTGTTTGACCCTATCTCTTGTTCCTAATGACAACTCCTTACTCAACCCCTGAAGAAACATTGTTAGAGAATTTAGGTGTATGTCTGAGTGACAACAGTGATAAGAGAAAAGCCTCAGTGGCTGGTCCTGTAAGGTTATTTATGATAGCAGGTTTTTGCAAGCAGCATTAGTTGAACTCCTTGACATGTTCAGTTCTGACTTTTACACTGGAGGAGGTTTTCTCTTTCTCTGAATTTTAAGTAAGAAACAAAAACTAGTAGGGATACATAGACATTATTCTTTCCCCTAAATATTGTATATAGTCTTTGAGAATGGAAATTCCAGTGTACACATAACCAGTCTCATCATTTCATATTTCTAAGCTCTTGAAAAGGTTTGGTAATCCATGATATGAGAATGATATTATTAATAGTACTATTGGAAGGAGGTGTACAGGAGAAGTATAACACAAGATGTCAAGGCTTCAGGGTAAATATAGGAAAACAAGAGGGAAAATGTCAGATGTATGTATTAGCAATTCTCTGGGTTCTATCTCTTAAGGAAAAAGGAAACTTATCTTTAATCATTTGTGAAAGAAAAGAATTAAAAGAAACAAGGTCCTTGGCCCAATAGTCTCCTATCTCCAGCATCCACAGAGCTCTGTTAGAAGCCAGTGACAGTCCCTGTGTGGAAAAGATAATGTCACTATCCAGAAAGGACCAGCAATGGCTGATTTTTCACACATGCTCCAGACTCCTATGACTAGACAACAACCAAGCAGACTGTGCAGAAGAAAGACTGGCCAGTCATGAAGCAGAGACTGATTTTCTCCTTTACAGCCTAAAGGCAGATGAAATTATCCTTACATAATAAGCAGCCAGGAATTCTGTACCAGGTGCCTGAGCCCCAATCAGTCTCTTCTCATGGTTGTGGTACCTTTTAGTCTGATTTCCAGTCTCAACCTCTTTTGGTTCCTGAGAAAAGCCAGGCGACTCCCTTGAACACCTGGCCTTTAGCAATTGAAGGACCACGCCCTCACTAAAGGCCCTTTTTTCATCCCATCAGCAATGACTAAACTACCTCTTATTTTTATATTCTATCAGTTCCTGTAGAATATATGCCAATTCCTAGGTGCGTTTCTGCAAAACTCATCTCTCCAAAGATCTTCAAGTATAAATTCCAGTGATAAGTAAGCTCACCAATTGTTAATTTAAAATTTATGAGAGTGAGACATTTAAAACAACAGTTCCTGTGGAAAGATTCCCAAAGCAAACTCATTCTTGGAATAAAATAGAACACCTATCTTTCTGGAGTGATACTGTTTGTATCTTGTTTGAAGACAGAGGGAAATATGTTGATTCTAAGTCATACCTTCTTATCTCTAAGAAGTTTGTCCAAGAGGCCAAAGTAGCTGAGAGACTAACAATGAAGTAAAAGATAAATCCAAGGAAAAGACACTGAATTTCATTTTGCAAGGGGTGCATTTATTTGGGCAATGCAGTCACTGTCTTTTCTGCTCTAACTACAGAATTTTCTCCAGATCTGTCTACTTCTCTTTACCTCTTTTGAAGCTCAGTTTAGCCTCCATCACCTCTCAGCTGGACAGCACCAAGACCCTTCCTACTGGTCCCCCTCTTGAATACTATCATTTCTCTATAGCAACAGTTACTTAAAATTATGTCACATTCATGCCTGAACCTCACTAATGACTTCCTGTTTTCCTTAGAATGAAATCCTACTCCATATCCATGTTGGTGGCCTCTCAGGTCTCAGATGAGCAACTCTCTGCCTTTTCTATTATTCTATTCTCCCTGGCCTTGTTTATATTTTTTCAATGCAATGCTTTAGTTCCATGCTTGAGCCTTGCACTTGCTATTCTTTCTGCCTGAACTTAACCTTTCTGGCTCCTTGGTACCATGGAAGATTTAGTTCAAATGCTATCTCTTCAGGGAAGCCTTCTCTTTTTTTTTTTTTTTTTTGGTGGTACGTGGGCTTCTCACTCTTGTGGTCTCTCCCGTTGTGGAGCACAGGCTCTGTATGTGCAGGCTCAGCAGCCATGGCTCACGGGCCCAGCCTTTCCACGGCATGTGGGATCTTCCCGAACCGGGGCACGAACCTGTGTCCCCTGCATTGGCAGGCTGACTCTCAACCACTACGACACAAAGGAAGCCCCAGGGAAGCCTTCTCTGATCACCCATTTAAATGTCACTCTACCTGTGACATAGTCATATAGACTGTGTCATTATAGCACTCATGCTATTTAGAATTGTGAGTACACAGACAATGGGGATTACCCAATGGCATTATCTCTGTAGATATTTAATGAAATCTGATTTGAATTTCTATCATTGGATTATAACTTTATTAGCTTAACTATTAATCTTTGATATTCCATCTGCATCTAAGGTTGTTCTAATCACATAATCCCATGGGAAAACATTGAGTTATTTGGAGAGACTTTAAAACACACTGTTTTCCAATAAAAACTTCTAGTATGCTATCAAAGCACATGGCCTTCACTAGGCAAAGAATAACATGATTGTGAGCATAGAATGGACCAGGTTCCTAGCAATATGCCATAAAAACTTGCCACTCCACTGATATGTGACCTTTGTAGCTTGTAGCTTTTAAAATCATATTCTTACCCAGTGCTGCATGTCACTCTCATTAAAATAACAATTAACCCTATACACTGCTGAGTGGCATTAGTATCTTTACAAGGAACACACATGATTTCATTTCATGCAAAATGAATATAAAAGGTCATGCAAATAACTCAACTATTTTCTTTCTGTAGGTCACCATATGAGCTGGAAGAAAACCAGCACAACTTAATTCATAGAAACATAAGCCAACTCCTTCGTAAGGAAGATAAATGTGGAGGAAATAGAGGCAGGGAAATTTTACCTGTAGAGTGGCATGTAAAAGATGCAGAAATGTGTACCAGAAACCAATTGGTGGATCGAAATTTCAATTTGTGCATGGGTGACAATTTAAACATCCACAGACTGGATGGGTTTATTCTGCTCCTTTATTAAACTCAGACTAGCAGCTTTGGGTCATTTGCTTTTGCATTAATTACTTTATATTAATGCAATAACTTCAAAACCACATATAGCCATTATGATTATCCAATTCACAAATAGGTATTTTTATTTTTAATAATGATAATAAAACCATCTGAATCTGAAGATGTTAAAGTTAAGCTAACAAGTTCAAAAACAATTAGGAAGTCTTATGAATGGCAGAAAAAGAAATATTTTATTTATAAATAGTTGACATAAAACTCCATTGTGTAATCTCATTGTCATAAAGGTGCATAGACAGAGAAGTAATTATATTTTACAAACTTCTACCTTCTTTGAAAACACGTACTAGGCAGCATGATTGAAAATTTTGTCTTGATTTGGGTTCAAATTCAGAAATTGTCTTTTCGAAGTGGAGAACCATGGAAAATGTCTTCCAATACAAATAGAAGTTTTTTAACAGAGAGATCCCTAATATTCCTGTAGCATGTGTCTCTTGTGGAAATCATCCCCACAATTTAGCATCTGATTGAGATATTGTGCAGAGGAGTATCATTTGTCTGAGCATAGTTTGATGAATAGATTAAAATATTAATAAAATTGTATTGTTGGAAAGACCTTTGGGTTCATAGAGTGAAATTTTCCAGCTAATATGAAGTCCTTGTATGGCACAGAAAAATATGGTCATTTAATTCAGCTGTATTATTTCTAGTGAAGACATCATCATCACTTCTCACTTTATGTGGCTCTATGTAATAGAAATTCTTTTGTGTTGAGAATGGAAGTCTAATAGATTCCTGCAGTGCCCTCCTTCTACTCTCCTTGAGAGTGCTCACTCTATATACTCCTCTTCCACATGCAATAGTCAAAATATTTTGAGACATCTGTTTTCACGTAAACTTCTCAACCATTCCTCATAAGACAGAGTTTCTAGTTGCTTATTAAACTAGTTTCTAGTTCAATATCTTGCCTGGATTCATTTCTGATGGATTTGGTTTGTAACTAAAATGTGATATCTAGAATTAAGTGCAGTTCTTTAACCATGGTCTATTACTCTCTTGCTTTCAAGACACCATACTTCTATTAATGTAACTCAAATTTTGTTAGTCTTTAAATAATCACATACCTCATCATTGGCTCATATTATCTTGCAGTCAAGCTGTCTTTTATTATTTTCCTAATTATCTCATGCAAATTTTGCAAATCTCTTCAACAGAATGTGATTGCTTTACTTGATGTAAAGTTTAAAGGGACCAAAATGTGTTTTGCTTATCCATCCCACCTAGCAGAACCTCCTCTGATTTTCCACAAAATTCATTGGTCATTGTTGGGAGAGAGTTGAGAGGTAGAGAGAGTTAAATTATCAATTAATTAATAGAAGTAGTATGTGTTTTGTAGATACAGATTTTAACTTCTAAGAACCTTGAAAGTATCAAATGTGATACCAACACTGCCTGTACCACCTACTAAATATTGTTTGGTGGCTCTAAGTGTGGGTTAACAAACTACCTCCTGGAATAATGGCCAATTAATTAGATTCTTCCTGACACCACCAGTGATTATACTGGTAACCTTCAGATGCATTTGGATGGATTAAGAAAATATAATGATTAGCCTTATATAAGTGATTCTGTGTAGGAGGGTGGCCATGTGACTCTGGACACACATTCCTAACATTTTCTATATACCGCTTCCTAATCCTTTCTTTCAAAGCAGATAAGGACCTGTATTAAAATAAACTACACTTCAAACAGCCTAAGAAACAGCAACATACTTGCTCTGGATTGGCTATGAGTTACTTAAGTTACACCCGTTGGGTAGTAGAAAGAGTAGAAATATTCTCCAGTCTCTTTTATTTATATACTGACTTGGGGTGATAATGTTTTATTTTGATTTATTTTGAGTTTCAGCATTTCAACTAATTAAGACCAAAAGAGTCAAACATTTCCATTGGCTTTGCATTTGAGGACAGTTTCTTGAAAACCTGGCTTAAATCCAAAATAGGTTTCCCTGTCCCTAGGGATGGGGTTTTAACACCACAGTTTTCTACTGCAACTCTGAAGTAAACCGATAATTCTCAGCAAGTTCACAAGGGTTCACATTCTATTAGAAAAGGAGAACAAAGAACAACATAATCAGAGACAAAAGATATGACCAAATGCCATGAAGAAGGTTCATTAGAAACTAAAGACAAACTTAAGAAACATTCACCTGAGAAATGTTTTCATTCTCATAGAAAGGTCTATTCTGGATTCAGTGACTGATTTGTGGAGTGTCACAATGGCAGGAGTGAAATAACATTCTTTGTTCACTGATGCTGCCACCCAAACAACCCAAATTTTAAATCTCTTTCTTTTTGAAATACATTTTTCTTCTCTCTTTCTCTGAACCATCATCAAGAGGCTTAATTAATGAATTAGTATTTGCAGAAATCTTTGATATTCCAAGATGAAAGGTTTTGCACAAGGGTAAAGCATCAGCGCCAACAGTAAAATGTCTTCTTGATGACAGAATGCATGAAGTGTTAGGATAGAATACATTTGACAACTGCAATTAAAGAGGTTTGATCCTGTTTTCCTGCTCTGTTTTTATCATGTACATTATTCCAGAGGATATGAGGCTAACAGGAAAGGTAAACCCTCATTGGCCAGAAATTGTTGATATGTACACACACATACATATTCCCCAGTGGTTAAGGGAGGTGGAAAGTTTATGTGCAGCCTCTTTCTGGGGCAGTAAAAGCTTCTTTTATTTCAAATTCTTTTTTTTACACCAGTTGCTATTACTCTGAAAAGCTCCTGGCATTTAGAAGGCAATAAGCAAGGCATAAAATCCACTCTTTCTTGAACAGGTCTCATTCCTAGGACTGCTTTTAAGCTGACTAGTTTACAGCAAAGAAAGAGACAGCTGGGTCTCCTGCAAAAGCTCTCAGGAGAAGCAGGACTGAAGGCCTGCTAACTAGCTGAGTGCAGTACTTGGGCAATAGATAACTTACTGACTGGATCTGTGACTATTTTCTTACATGACCAAAATTCTTTGGGTCTGAAATATGATTAAATTCATAGAATTAATATAGGTTGTGGATAGAAGAAATATCTTTTAAGTTTCCATTTCCTACAGAATACCTCTTTCTCGGTTTAGGCTCATCCAAATTCTTTCATTTGAGAAAATCCCAGTGCTACCTTCCTCTTAAGTTGGGTAGAGGTGGAAGTGAATGTAGAGTCAGGATATTTAGTGCCTTTTGAAGGTAATAAGTTCAGGGCCTTACCTAATAAAATAAAGATCTGTATGACATCCTTGTATTGTAAAAGCCAAACCAAAACATACCTCATTGTATGTCCAACTGTCTGTAACAAGTACCACTGCACACCCACCTAGCAACCTGCATCTCTCTTCATCCTCACTTAGAGAGAATGCTCATCTTCACCTCTAGGGGAGGCTGGATGGGTGAAGCTGACCTTATTAGTTTGATCTTGACATCGACTAAAATTCTGGCCCAGAAGATATGTATGGAAGTCAACTTTTGGGAATCTGTAGAGAATTTTATGGATGCTAATTATAAGTCTATGACAGGTCCAGACCTTGCAGTAACAAGACCAATTTCAGAACCACAGTGAAAAAATTTTATCTAAGAATAAAAGGCACTCCGAGGTCAGAAATAATTTGGAAACTGGGTATAAATTTGGAATGATTGCCTACTTATACATTAAATTGGGTTCTGTTCATACTTTTTGAATGATAACAGTACACAACTACTAACTGAAGATAGTGGCAGAATTATAAGCACTTGACAGCTCAAAGGTGTAATGTTTCTCAAATTAGTAAATACTTTAATCGAGAAAATGTTATTAAATTTGTGAACTGAGTCACGGCAGGAGGCAGGATTTTATCCCTCCTTTCTTCTATCAGCTTCTGTACAAGAATAATAAAGGTTACCTGCCATTATTGGATTTGCAAGTATGACAAGGCAACCTCCAACTCCATTCTTCTGGGCACAGGAACTGAGAAACATGATCCAGAATATTAGAGGTGAACTTACTAGAAAAGTTCCAGGGAGGGGATTGAGGACAAGGAGTAGCTGTTTTTTCAAGAAGGATTTAAGTTACCTTTCACAGGAGTATTAGTGAAGAAATTAACAGGAGATACATTGACAGAGCCACACAGGAAGCAGGACATGTAGCGAAGGACATGGCTGAGGTATCTCAGATATGGGCAGAGAAAGGCTCCTTCTTCTCACTCTAGAGTTTGTGATTGGCCCAAGACCAGTTTCCCGGTGCATTCTGTTGCCATCTGTAATCTGAAAATGTAATGTGGGTTGATTTTCTTTCTGTTAACTTAAATTGCTTCCTGCAATGTTACTTTTGATGATTGCAAGTGTGGCTATGCTATAGATAATTTCTGCATAAATGGATCGGCAGATTACTAGCTTTAAAATATGTGTCCAGTCCCTCAAAAGCTTCTTTTAAACTCACAAAACAAATGAACTTGTTATGGATGAAGTCATATGGAGACAGGCAATTTCATTATGACACTGAATAGACACTATATCTATGTCTATGTGGTCCACAGCTTACATTGTTTAACACAAGAAATTTTAGTTTTGGACTATACCTCAAGGTAAAGAATCATCTAGGCAGGCTTTGGAGTTAATCCTCTACTGTTGTTAACTGGAGGTAGACAAGGGCCAGGTTCCCTAATTCAATGCCTTGTTGATGGAAAATTCCTAAGTCCTATATTTTGAAGGATGTCAATCATTTGGGCTTCCACTTCTCTCCTTCACTCAAAATGGAACTGTCCATATGTGGAAGCTAAAGTGTGGTTTGTCTGAAAGTCCTTAGGTGCATGGTTGGCTTGAGGGGAGGGAGGGAGGGAGTGGTTCAGGAAATAGATAATGCTTGCCTTTCACAGTCTCAGTCACACCATCATCTTTCCAGACAGGAATAAACCACAGAATGTTTGCTATTTGTAAGGTCACATGTAGAGCAAAATGGTAGTTGTCCCAATTTATTAAGCTTGGCAATTTGATAGAGTTTGAAGTAGGGTGTTTATTTATTTTAAACAAAGCCTCTGGTTACAGGCATTATCCTTCTATGAGTTTATTAACACATCAAAATTTTGAAGTAGAGAAAGTTGTCTTTCCATTCCACTCACCAATGTGTGTCCTTTTGCTAGCTCTCAGATCTGTCCTATTTCAGTAGTTGTGTGACATTTTACTCTCTCCAGCTCATTCCCTCACTTGGTCATCTTTTCTCTCATTCTTTATTTGCCCACAATTTCTGGGACTGATAAAACATCAAGCATCACATCTGTCCTGCTGAGTTCACATTTTAAAGGAGAGGATGTCCAGGCTTACGAAAGAGGAGAGTAATTCAGGAGAGATACTCTCGGTGCCCCTGAAATCACATTCTAGTGTAGTTAATAAACTTTGTATAAAATTTGCTTCTTCACTTCAGGGTGTTTGCCTGCTTTTGGTTCATAACTTTTATCTCCTGTCTCATTATTGATGCATTCTGATAATCCTCAGCAAAGAAAGTAAATTTACCTCACAGTATGAAGAAGGGGAAATATGAGCCCTCAAGATGATTGTTGCAAAAATTAGCAACCTCCTGCCAATTTCCTCGAGACCTAGACAAAGAGTTTAATTTGAAATTTATGACGATCTGTATATTTTGGGTCCAAATTATAGTCAGAAACTGAAGATTCTATCTCATTGTGGTCTGTATTCCCAATGAAATCACCTACTTGTCTCCTCTTAGACATACACAGTTAACTCAATCATTAGTTCTGATTTTTTCTAAGTACAATAATTATTAACTCATGGCTTTCTCTATTCCTTGTTAAATTCCAGATCCTTCTTATAGGCATTTATAGTCTCATATCAAAATCTGTGCCTTAAATATTAGTGATTATCAAAGATTTCATTTTTTTTTTTTTTTTTTTTTTTTTTTTTTTTTTTTGTGGTACGCGGGCCTCTCACTGTTGTGGCCTCTCCCGTTGCAGAGCACAGGCTCCGGACGTGCAGGCTCAACGGCCATGGCTCACAGGACCAGCCGCTCCGTGGCATGTGGGATCTTCCCGGACCAGGGCACGAACCCGTGTCCCCTGCATTGGCAGGCGGACTCCCAACCACTGCGCCACCAGGGAAGCCCTAGATTTCAGTTTTTAATATCCTAATAGTATTTAAATAAGTGAATGCTTAAAGAACCACCTTGGGCTTTATGAAACCGGTTTTTCATTGTAAATTTTGCAGTCTACAATGTTACATAGGGTATCTTGTATTAGAAAAACCAGATTTTCATTATTTCTTAATCTCTTTCTCACTCTCTCTCTCTCTCACACACACACACTCACAAGCACATACACCTTTTATAAAAGTAAATAAAACATTTAACTAAATTTAAATAATTACCATAATCTACTTTTATTTATTTATTTATTTATTTTTGGAAGTCACTCTTCATTTAAAACTTGGCTTTAAGTAGACACAGTAAACCTGAATGAAACAGGCTTCTGATAAGACCAGTCAAATAAAGTCAAGTAAATTGTAATTTTCTCAACAGACCTCAACATTTGAGCTTGGAATTTCTTGACTTGAGGCCAAGGTTAGTTCTGGTTTTAACAGAATTGATTTTATAACTATTTCAGTAAAGGTATTTTTCACAAATCTTAGGACAGGCCATCAGTCAGAATGAAAGTTTAAATTTATTGCCTGAAAGACATATCTCATTATCACTAATCAGTGTGTATTTTAGAATGAGAGCTATGATTCATTCGTGTATGCAGTTGAACACGTGTATCTCTTATCTCATTATTCCTATTTTACTTAGGATCTTATGGGAACTAGAAATAATGGTTATATTCCTTACAATATTTACAATAACTATTATATCTATAGAATTAATCATTTTCAAAACAGTCTATAATTAATATACTCCTACTGCATTATGGAAGAACATGAGCCACAGTAAAGTTTCAGGTTTAGTTATTCAAACCTGGATGCTGGGCAAGTTATTTATTTCAGGGCACTGTATAATGTTAGCAACTTCATGCACAGTCAGACCCAGAGGAACCAGAGAAGCATAGTGGTTATCTTAGCATATTCCTTTGTGTTAGATAAGTATTTTGAATTTATCTCCAATTGAGGAGTATATTTACTAAGTGAAGATCCTGAGATAGAGGTTGAAGAAACAAAAATGTGAGTTCTACTCTTCAATAGAGACTGTCAATATAGGCATACAAAAATAAAAGAAAAAAAAACAAATGAACAAATATAGAGCAATGTGATTACAACCATAAGAGAACTGTGCAAAGAAGCCACCCCACAATGATTGTTCCCTGGAAAGTAAGATAATGCTTCATTAAGAGTGTTATTTTTGTATTTAGTGCTCCAGGGTGTATGGGGTTGCTAGCTGAAGATGTGGATAAAGTGAATCTGGACAAAGAGAACAGCATGCCTGGATCCACAGAGGAACAAATAACGGGGTCCATAGGACTGCAGAAGGGCAGAGGGGCTAGAGACAAGGTCTGAAAATGGGCAGGGAACAAGTCATGGAGGGCTGTCATGCTAAGAGTGTGAGATTTATTTTAATGGCAGTGGTGACAACTTGACCAGTTGGAAGGTGAGGATTCCGTGGTGAGGTACTGGTCATTGATGAGGCTGGATGCAAGAATTAAAATGGTCCTGAGTTAGAAGGGTGTTTGTGGGTATAGACAGGAAGAGGTGGGCTCTAGAGATGATTAAGAGGGGCTTAGGGATTGATAGGAGAGTTTGGGTAACATATAATTTAACATCCAAACCAAGACACTTTGGAGAACCCATGGAATCTCTACCACTAATAATCATGCCAGAATGGCAGGTATAAACCAGGACTGTCCTGGCCCACCAAGAACATATGCTCACCTTAGGATAGTACAGGTCATACTATAGGTCCTTGCCAGCCCCAGAACCAGGAGACTAGAAGAAAGCAGTCTTGACAGTGTTGCTCAGGAAGATAAGAAGACTGACAGCAACTTCATACATTAATACTCTTGGGAGCTTTTGCATTTTAAAAGACTCTATTTAAAGAACTATAATGCTTAACTCCATATAATCATTTCCTAATGTTTGCCTGGGCCTCAACTCAGATTCATTAAACCAGAGCTCTTAGGTGTGGAGCTTATGCATTAATATTTTAAAAACTTTTCCCAGATGTTTCTGACATGGAGCCAGTGTTAGGAATCACTGGATTAGAATACAAGATTCTTGGGAGAATTGTTCATTTCCTAAATATCTTTGTATCTGTTCAAGTTCTCAGTACATCACCTTATATTTAGTAGATTGTCAATATTTATTCAGTCATTTATTTTGGTAAACAAGGGACGGAATTCCTTTGAATTAATGAATAAGACTCATCTGTAACTGGCATATTAATCATGTGTATGCAAATTCTCGGTGCTAAGATATTGGAAAGAAAATTATTTTAAGTGGATAAATAGACCTTTATATAATTTATTTACACAATGAACTTATTTAGCAAACTGTTTTGCATTGATGGTACAAAGGCAAACTTCAGTCCCACCACCTTCTGAATTATCACAGTGTCTGTATCAGTGTGGATTCAAATTGATGAGTTTTACAGAGAAGATTGTTGAGCTGTCAAGACAAAACACTGATACTGGTAACGTAGTGTTTTTTTTTTTTTTTTTAATCTCAGGGAGTAAATGAAGTTTTACTAGATGGTAGCTGATCTATCAGATATTTGTATTTCATACTGCTAATAACTCTTCATTAAAACGTTTCATTATTAATTATATAGATGAGCATTCAGAAATCCAGTAAATTGTATCCTTATTATAATAAACATATTTAATTATGGAAGTTAGGTAGTAAAGCTTATTTTTATAAAGCAGTTTTATTAGTTGTGTTATATGGTTTAAAAACCATAGAAGCAGACCTCACAATGCATGAAGATTGTTTAAACATGCCAGAGTGTAAATTACTATACTGTGTGGTAACTGGTCTCAAATTTATAATTACCATTTTTTTAAAAATTTTACTTTATCTAGCATTAGTCTTAAAGCATAATAAACTGGACACTGGTATTGAATAAATGATAGGCATCATCCATTTTGTATCTGTTGTGCCAATACATCATGTGTGGTTATCTGTGGTTATATCTTGGCCTCATATTATTAGGCTGTGGTAAATCATCCCTGCCAAGAATGGGAATTGCATCAGGGCATGGCATTATACATGGTCAGCACCTCTTCTGAGAAATGGGCTCTTAAGGTGGTAATAACTGTACAGCTAATAGACTTGAAGTTTACTGTATGCATTATAATTTTGTGCTGGGGGAATGTCAACAGTTTTGAGCTATAGGAAAATGAGTCCCCATGAGGTTAAATGAGTGGCCCCAAATTACTCAGCAAAATTAGGCAAGCAGATAGGGACAAAATAAGCAGAGGGAGGCAGCATTATGTACTGTGCTCAGGAGATTCAGAGAGACAAGGAATTAACCTTGCTTCTGCTGCCTACAGTCCTCTGAAAATGGTCAAGCTACCTCACCTCTGGGGTTTAGTTTTCTTATATGTAGAGTGGGCAAGTTCTATCTGGCTCACTGGCCTGCTGTCAGCAAAAGACTTACTACAGTGTCTGGCACCCACACCCTCCAAAAAAGAAAACCCTCAAAATGTGTTAATTTCCTCACTTTCCACTAAAAACTACATTTTTCAATTTGTGTTCCTATCTGCTTCCCACTAGATCTCAGCTGCTTCTCCTCATTTACCTGAGACTTTGTCCTAGGTTTATTATTTGTTCCTGAATGACATTCCTAAGACTGAGTTCTACTAGCAGTGTTTTGACATATTGGAAAGAGTTGCCTAGTGAGACTGAATATTGTCCACCTCTGAGGAGGTTCCCAGGATGATCTCACATACTTCTGAGAATATTAGAATAGAGACTCATAAATAAGTGAAAACTTTGAACTAGATGAGTTCTAACTTCCCTTCATATCTGAGATTCTATGGTAATGTTTCCTTGACACCTAGAGTAAGAGGGGAACTTTGATAAAGTTTGGTCTGACCCACTAAGTTAAATCTCCTTGAGAACTGAAAGGATGTATTATTCACTGTATTTCCCATGACTATAATCATGCCAGAGACATTGGCCCTGAGATGGAAGAAAATCTTCTTCTTTTATAACTGAGGGACCTCTGAGCCCTGGAGAGGTGGAGGGACTGGAGGGACTTTTCCTACAAACTTGCCAGGAGAACATGGAACCATCATTTCATGCTTGTATGTAAAGGGCAAGCACAATGTTGAGTTATTCATTGGCTCTAGAGGTGCATGTCAAATATTTAAATTGCTATTTTTGTTTAGCTTAGTCTTATCCAGTCCTCAGTGCTCCATTCTTTGCCTCTGTTTTGTGAGGGTTCACATAGTCTATGTGTATGAGAGGGCATTAAATATGTCTGTTGGCCTTCTTGGGAAGTGACATGTCGGTATCTTTCTTTGCTTTTTTTTTTTTTTTCTTTTTTTTATGGCCAAAGTTTTTCTCATTTGATTTCAGTTTGTTGAGAAATTAAATTGTGGTTTCTCTCTCTCTTGAGATAGTATAAGCAAAGTGACAGAAAAATAAACAAGGAAAGTATCCTTTTTAAATGAAACTACATCACCTTTACCAAAATGCTATCTTTAGTTTCTATACAGTAAACTAAAGTATATTTTACCATAAACATTGAAGGTTTTTTTTGTTGTTGTTTTTTCTGTTCTGGCTCCACAGAGGAGACACTCCCATTCTTAAGCCTTGGCTGTGAGTGGCTTGCTTCAGACTCAGCAGAAATAATTAGCAGGGATAAGTAGTCAACAAGAGGATTAGGCATTCAGAGGAGTAAGAATAACATCTGCAGTGGCATGATAAAAATGATACAGACCATTAAATCGTGTATATCAGGGCATAAACTGATCACCAGCTGAGGTCAGAAAGGAAACTCCCCTCTTGGTATAATATTGTACAATTAAGCAAATTTGGAGGTTTATGCCTTATTTTATTTTAATTTATTTATTTGTTTGTTTGTTTTTGCGGTACGCGGGCCTCTCACTGTTGTGGCCTCTCCCACTGTGGAGCACAGGCTCTGGATGTGCAGGCTTAGCAGCCATGGCTCACGGACCCAGCCGCTCCGCGGCATGTGGGATCTTCCTGGACCGGGACATGAACCCCTGTCCCCTGCATCGGCAGGCAGACTCTCAAACCACTGGGCCACCAGGGAAGCCCTATGCCTTATTTCAGAACATTTATTATCATCCAGCTTCAAAAAACAGACTCCTCATCCTTGATTGTCTTCTTCTCAGCATTCCCAATGATCCTAAACATTCAGAGTTGACACTGAAATCCACATTGTCCTTACAACCACAGACAATCCCAATACTCGCCCCATGGTTTTCCTGCTTCTGTCACTCCAGTGAGTAGTGGACTGGTGGTGTGGAGCTTTCCACTCTCTTGTGCTTGGCCTCTTTCTGGTCAATAACATTCATTGAGTAGATGGATGGCCAAAGTTTGATATGTAAGCTTCTGGGTAAGGGCTGATGTAAGTTTCAAAACTGAACTCAAATTTGGCATTATCCCTTCCTTTATTTATAAAGCCTACAAAACAATTAGAAAAATATTAATGTGCTAATTATTTAATGATAACCTACTCTATGACATACATTGTTCTAGGTGTTAAAATTATAGCATTGAATAAAACAAATACATTATTTACCTCATAGAGAAGACAGACAAAACACAAGGAAAAATACCCAAACAAAAACTGACAGAACTAGACAATTTGAAAGTAATGGCTTTCAATAGTGGATAGAACAAGTGCATAGAAAGTCAAAAAAGAAATAGAAGATTTGAGCAACCCTATAGCCAACTATACCTAACAGACTTCTACAGAGCACTGCCCAATGACAGTGCAATACAGTATACTCTTCTTAAGTGCACATGAAGCTTCTGTCAACCTGGGCTATATGCTAAGTCACAAAGTAAACCTCAATATATTTTTAAGTATGGAAACAAGTTTGTTCTTTGGCCACAATGAAATAAAATTAGAAATCTGTAACAGAAACGAATTTGGGAAAATTAAAACATATGTGGAAATTAAACAATATATTCCTAAATAACTAATGGTCAAAGGAAAAACAAATATATTAGAAAATATTTTTAAATGAATAAAAATGAAGACACAAAATACCAAACTTGTGAGCTACAGCCAAAGCAGTGCACCCAAGAAAATTTATAGCTGTAAATGCCAATATTAAAACAAAAAAAAAGACCTCAAAAAATAACCTATCTTTGCACCCTAAAATGTGGAAATAACAAAATAAGGTTAAAGAAGAAGATGGAAGGAAATAGTAACAATTTGAATGGATATTAATAAAATATAGAATAGAAAAAACAACAGAAAAAATAGTCTTTTCAATAAATGTTGCCAGGACAACTGAATACCCACATGTGAAAGAATGAAGTTGAAACCTTCACACCATATGCAAAAAATTAACTCAAAATGGATCAAAGACCTAAGTGTACGTACTAAACTATAAAACTCTCAGAAGATAACATAGGTCCAAAGTAGGCAATTCTCTCTAGACAAAGTAGTTTACTGGTTGCTTATGACTGGAAAGGGGAGACTGGGGAAATAGAAGTGTGATAGCTGAAGGCTAGAGGGTTTTTTGTTTTTTGTTTTTTGTTTTTTTGAGATGTAGAAAATGTTATAAAATTTATTGTGGTAATATTTTTACATACTGTGAATATACTAAAAGCTATCAAATTGCATATTTTAAATGGATGAATCGTATGGTATGTGAATTATATCTCAATGAAGCTGCTTTGCTTTTAAAGTCAACACATAAAGAACATGTCAGACAGGGTTGAGTTTTAAGCAGAGGTGTTGATGGAGATGGGCTGCCATTCTGGATACAGGGCATGGGGATGACTTGCTCTTATGAGGTTACATTGAATGAGTCCCTATTATTAGTGTATGTTGGCACTGCACTCTTATAACTTTGAATATAGGGAGATCTCTTCTCATTCCTCTTTACAGGTGTGGTAATTGGCTCCTCTGAGGGATTCATAGAAGTGAGAAAAAAGGAGAATTAGAGTACTCTCAATAATTAAAGATTATCCATAAAATTCATTGTAATAAAAATATAATTCTGATTTACACTGTCAGCCCATCTCCTCCACTTCTTTCTTTCACACTTTTTTCTCCTTTTTTTACTCCTTTTGCTTCTCCATTCCTTCTTTATATACTACCCCCCCACTCTCTCATTGTCCACTTCTCTCCTATGATTTATTACCCATTTCTTCTCTTCTATTTCACTTTAGTTTATTTTCAGCACCAAAGATAACTAAAAATCAAAATAAGACACACACCAGGTACTATAAACTAAAAGTCCTTAGTTAACTTACTATATGTTTTATTTTTATCCAAAAAAAAGTAATTTGGTGACTTGAATTATCTTGATTGTGTCTTGTCTGCTTCTTCACTTTATAGAATACATTCATAGTTATTCATAGTTATAATCCAGGAATTTTTACCCTCAGTACTGTTGAGATTTTATATTGGATAATTTCATGTTGAAAGGAGCTGTCCTGTGCATTGTAGAATGTTAAACAACATTCCTGTTTTCTGTGCACTAGATGCCAATACCATGCCCACCCTCAGCCTTAACAATCAATGGTATATTCAGATATTGACAAATATCTCCTGAAAGCAAAATCAGCCCTTGTTGAGAACCATTGTAAATCAGACCTGTAAGAAAAGCTCTTTCCTTTTTGTTTTTGTTTTTGTTTTTTTTTTATTGTGATACGCAGGCCTCTCACTGTTGTGGTCTCTGCCGCTGTGGAGCACAGGCTCTGGACGTGCAGGCCCAGCGGCCATGGATCACGGGCCCAGCCACTCCGCAGCATGTGGGATCCTCCCGGACCAGGGCATGAATCCGTGTCCCCTGCATCGGCAGGTGGACTCCCAACCACTGCGTCACCAGGGAAGCCCAAAGCTCTTTTCTTGATTGGCTCACATTGCTTCTTTGTTATGTCCTTTCTCTCTCCTAAAAGAAAAGTAGGATTTTGGAAGAGATATACTTAATGCTGAGAGAGAGCCAGGAAGGTGGCTTCCTTTTCACTTAATCCCTGTTATAGGTATCTGGTGACCCTCTGAACAAGAGTGGAAATTTTCATTTTAACATTTTGACCATATTCCATATGTGATAATTATGTTCTATTATATTTGGCTTTCTTCCTGAAAATTCAACAGGATACATTTTTTTCCTTTGCTTCTCAGCAACGAACACATTTTTTTTTTTTTTTTGTGGTATGCGGGCCTCTCACTGTTGTGGCCTCTCCCGTTGCGGAGCACAGGCTCTGGACGCAGAGACTCAGCAGCCATGGCTCACGGGCCCAGCCGCTCTGCGGCATGTGGTATCTTCCCGGACCAGGGCACGAACCTGCATCCCGTGCATTGGCAGGTGGACTCTCAACCACTGCGCCACCATGGAAGCCCCAAACACATATTTTTAACACATTAAGTAGCTTTCTGTTTGATTATGGAGATAGTTGGGATTCAACATTTGAAAGAACTGACACAAATCTGGGCAGAGTCTAGCAATAAACAATTTTGCTTAGGTTTGTCTGCTATAACAGCAGCAATCAGTTACTTAAAGATGAGTTATGAAGTAGCACATCATCTCTCCAGGACTTTATTCCTTTTCTGGTTATCAATGGCATCTGCCTTTCCACCCACTCTATTCCAATCATCAGGTCAATAAACATTTATTGTGTGCCTCCTGTGTACAAAGCACTACTCTAGGCACCAAAAATTTCAATAAATGACAGTAAGGGACAGGTTCAGAACAAGCACAAGACAGTGGGAGAGTAGAGGGCACAGGCCCCACCTTCTCTATTCTAAAGATTAGAAGAGACATTGAATATCAGCTGTCCCCTGTGCTTCATCATACTGCATTTTGATCAAGTCTTTGAAACAACCCCTTGCAAAAGCAAAGAACAAATTTGACTGCATAGTAGATCTGTAACCCTTGTGCATTGTCACCTGTTCTTAGTCATGCTGGGTTTTCACCTTTTGTAAAAGAACGTTCCCTATAGCCTGAAATATAAAGGATAGCCTATTTTCAAGGCTCTGACCTTTAAGAGTACATTCATGTAGAGATAAAAAACCTGCATAACAGAGAATAACATTTGTTTTATTGGAGGTTTATAGGAACATCTTGACCTGACAAGGATTCCAACCAACACCAAGTTTTCAACAACTAAATACACCACTCCCTCAACTTGCCTTTAAAAGTGTTTTGCTAAAACCCTTCCAGGAGTTTGTGTTTTTTGGGGCATGAGTCTCCTTCTATGGCCCTTCAATAAACCTTTTCTGCTCCAAATTCTGATGTTCGGTTTGTTTGGCCTCACTGTGCATAGGGCTCAGGAGCTTGCTTTTGGTAACACCCTGGGCATCCATTTTATTAAGGAAAACATTACCTCAAGGAAAGGATTATCTCTTAGGTATCCCATTTCATCTTTCATATCATTTTAATTTAGAAAATTCTTTCTTTCTTGTATGACAGTTCTCTCTGCAAAATTTTTCAACTTTATTTATATTGTACTTCATAAAATAAGCCAAATCCCTCATATTAGTAAAAACTTTAAACAAATTGGAACACAGTTGTTGTGATTGTCATACCCTAAACATATTTATAAGTTAAAATCTTTCCTGACACCAACTGTTCGTCGAATGACATGACTCGGTGCCCTACATAGAGGTCATAATTCAAAGATCATGTTAAGTTTCTGAATGCAGGTTGTTTAAATTAGATCACAAGACTGCAGTTCTCATATGACAGCAAATGTCTCTGTGTCCCTTAATACAGCAAGGCAACAAAGTATAGTTGCAGAGGGTGGAACCCACGTCTATAAAATCAGCACAGCTACTTCCCACCCATGAGGAGAATATAAACCAGAACTTACTGAGAGACAAATCACAAGGTTTTCTGGAAACCCCACAGCTTTTCAGTAAGGCCAAATCATACCTGAGACAGGGGTGAAATCCGGACCCTGCCATCAGCAGACATTTCTGCAAGCCCTAGCTATCCCTGAGTGCAACTGCTGAGCTAGGTAAGCAAAATCTGCCGTTTGGGTGTGGAGTAGGGAAAGATCAAATGAGTAATATTTCAAACTTTTTTTTTTATTTTGAATTAAAATGCATGATTTTAAGCCATATTTCAATTATCCGCTTGACATTACTCTTTAAGCAAATGACTAGAGTTAACAACAGAGCTACTACATTTTGAATACATTGATTTTCTGCTTGGTGTAAACTCTAATAGCAATTAGAAAGCTTTGAATCAGATGGGCTCAGTGCATCTAATACATCCTGCAGTTTATTACAAAGTGGAAACATTTGGATATTCGAAGGTGAAATGAATTAAAAGCACGTGATTGTTACAACTTCAATATATAAATAGTAGCTCTTATCTGGCAATTTAAAGAATAGTCCACAGTTTGTTATGCACATCAACTTAATGCATAAAACTACTGGGCTTAAAGGTATAAAGAAACACACATTTATTTTTCAAAAATGACTGTGAAATGAAATGAATACTTAATTGAACAGTTTCCAGTTACAGAATATGCTGATGTTGACCTCCATTATTTTCATAAGCTGCAAGATATTCCTGCCACTGTGTCTCTCACTTATATCTTGGTGTGACACTCCGGCTGTCCACATATAGTGTGGGCCCCCATTTTATTGATCACAGGAATATCCCATCAGCTTAAATAGTATTCTTTGAATTAAGAATTAGTTGTATTTGCTTAGTTCTACTCCCAGCACTAACAGTGTGACCCTGGGGAAATGACTTCACCTCTCAGTATCCTGAGTTTCTCTATCTATAAAATTATATTAATGAAATTATAGCACGTCCTATGTCATTGAGAAGGGTAAAAGGTGATTATAACAGCACAAGCTTGTTGTTGCAATTATCATGTTAGGAGAGAATCCACGTAATGTTTCTAAGGCCCCCTTTTTACCAACTGCTAAAAAGTATATTTCACTATATTTTTGTTCTGAAATTTAAATGTTATAATAGAATTGAGAAACGAAAGAGGCTTTGTCTATTTGATGTAATTATTTAGCATATAATTTGCATTTATTGATGCAAAGCACCTCCCAGTAATTTTTCCAAGCTGTTTTCCTGACACAAATCCAGGTATCAGATGGTCTTTAAACTAAGAAAACTCAAGCATAGGGGATTTCAAGCCTAGCACAGTGAACAGCAGCATAAAAAGACAGAAGCAAATCTACAAGGAATATTTACACCTTCAGCTGCCTTAGAGGGAAAGATAATGTTAGCCTCAAGTGGACTCTGCCTTTATGTTTACCTTTACTAGCTCTTACCCTAGGCCTGGCACAACTTCCATTGCCTGTTGGATTTAATGACTTTGAGTCACTATCTCATTTCCAAAAGAGCCAGAGACGTCTTTTCTCCCATTCAGTTTTCCCAGGTAGGGCCAAGAGTTCCTAATATATTGCCCTGTCTCCAGACTATAATACAGCTCAGGACTCTAGTTCCAGGAATCTGAAATCATGTTGAGGTTTTAATAATGAAAACAAAACCAAACCATGATACATTGTCCTTCTCATGTGTCATTACAAAAGATCTATTGAAATAAATAGATCTTTTAAACCAGATTTCAGAACCTGGAGGAAAAGAATGGAGCACTGGATAATTTGCATTCATTTAAAACCATTATCCATGTTCTATCATGAACTGAGCCTCATGTGTTAGGTCAGCTACCTTATTGCATCATTGGAAAGGTTAGATGGAAGCTCAGCCAAGTCCACTTGGCCAGGCTTCACCTCAGGAATTAGCCATGCTTTGCTCGGTTGTGTTAAGTTTCAACTGTGTTTTGTTTCAAAGATAGTTAGAGAAAGTTTAGAGAATATATCAATGACCAAATGAAGGGAAATATTTTCTTTAGGGACATAATATAATCAGGTTCTTCAGACTGTATATACCAGAGCTGAATTGACTAAAAATCTACAAGTCTATAAAATTGAAAAGAATAGAGAGGTTTGAGATGGACTTATTCATCAAATTCCAGAACAAAGGGCCCCCTCTGAAGCTTGAAGAAGGAGGATTTAGGATAAATAGAGAGAATCATTTTTTTAACACAGTGGGGGATAAACTTACAGAACTCATTATCCCAACTTTCACTATTCATTAAAAATATAAATAGATTCAGACAAAGATTCATTCCTGAATACAGATCAGTGATGTGTTCCTGAGGAAGGTTCAGGTTTAGTTTAATGGTTGGGAGCCTTTCCATTATTGTCATCCATACCTGATTTCAAATTCCAGCATAGCCCTTACTTGAAAGAAGACTTAACTTTCAAAGCCCCTCTTTGCATTTTGTCATAGAAATAATAATAATATTTACATTTTAAGGTTTTGGAAATGATTAAATGAGATGATGAATGTTAACTTCATAGTAGCATATGATGATCATGAAGATGAAGGAACTGAAGGAGACAAAGATGAAGACAAAGAAGAAAATGAATAAGACAAATGAATATGAAGACTAAGAAGAACAAGAAGAAAAAGGATGATAAAAGCTTTCCAGTTTGCCATTCACAGCTGAATCTTAAACAGGATATTTCTGACATTTGCAAGACAGTCTACTCAACAATGAATTACACTCTTAGAGTCTGTCATACAGAGTGAAGTAAGTCAGAAAGAGAAAAACAAAAACTGTACGCTAACACATATATATGGAATCTAAAAAAAAAAAAAAAAGTGGTTCTGATAAACCTAGGGGCAGGATAGGAATAAAGACACAGACGTAGAGAATGGACTTGAGGACACGGGGAAGGGGAAGGGGAAGTTGGGACAAAGTGAGAGAGTGGCATGAACATATATACACACCAAATGTAAAATAGATAGCTAGTGAGAAGAAGCTGCATAGCACAGGGAGATCAGCTCGGTACTTTGTGGCCACCTAGAGGGGTAGGACAGGGTGGATGGGAGGGAAGGAGATACAAGAGGAAGAGATATGGGAACATATGTATATGTATAACTGACTCACTTTGTTATAAAGCAGAAATTAACACACCATTGTAAAGCAATTATACTCCAATAAAGATGTTAAAAAAAAAGAACGCAATGGGGCCTCATTTGAGAAACACAGATTTAGAGCATAGATCTGCATCAAAGAAAACTATTCCATACATAATCTTCTCAGTTATAGTTTACTGAGCTCTATTGACATAGACACACAAAGAAATGCATGCATTTAAACATAGACACATATGGACAACTCACACAAACACACTTAAGCTCTTGGTCCAATGAGTCTTCAATTTGGTGAGAAATTAAATGTATAGATTGGTAAGTTGATTTGACCAGGCAACAGCTGAACTGATTGAGTAATTTTGTTTATAAATACAGGCTGTCTTTTAGTATATACTAAAATCTGAGCTATTTTCTTCTTTGGCTCATGTTTTTACCCTCTTCCTGAAAAGCCAGAAAACAATGAGTAGAAAGAATGTAATTCCATATCAAACATTGGAAAACACATCTCTATGTACACTCAGCTTATATCTGTACTCCCAAGTTCACTGCAGCACTATTCTCAATAGCCATAATATGGAAACAACATAAGTATCTGTAACTGGTGAAAGGACAAAGAAGGTATATAATGAAATATTCAGCTATGACAAAGAATGAGGTCCTGTCATTTACAACAACTTGATGACACTTGAGGACATTATACTAAGTGAAATGTCAGACACAAAAAGAAAAACACTGTATGATATCACTTATATGTGGAATCTTAAAAAAGCCAAAATCAGAGCAAAAGTAGAGTGATGGTTACCAGGGACTGGGACATGGCAGAAATGGGGACATATTGGTTAAAGGGTACAAACTTCTAATAAGATAAGTAGTTATAGGGATCTAATGGACAAAATGGTGATTTTAGCTAATAATACTGTGTCACATACTTGAATGTTACTAAAATAATAGATCTCAAATGTTCTCACCACAGAAAAATAAATGATAATTTTGTGATGGGATGGAAGTGTTAGCTAATGCTATGGTGATAATCACTTTGTAATATATAAATGTATCTACTCAAGATATTTTACAGCTTAAACTTACACAATGTTATGCATCAATTACATCTTAATAAAGTTGGAACAAAAAGGAGTTTGAGGGCCTCCCTGGTGGCGCAGTGGTTGAGAGTCCGCCTGCCGATGCAGGGGATACGGGTTCGTGCCCCGGTCTGGGAGGATCCCATATGCCGCGGAGCGGCTGGGCCCGTGAGCCATGGCCGCTGGGCCTGCGCATCCGGAGCCTGTGCTCCACAACGGGAGAGGCCACAACAGTGAGAGGCCCGCATACCGCAAAAAAAAAAAAATAAAAAAAATAAAAAAAAAAAAAAAAAGGAGTTTGAGCCAAGCATTTTCCTCCACCCTCTTCAGCTCTTCCTAAGAATGGTCTAAAATGAAATGTACTGTCTCTGAAGGTTCATGGCCAGTCATATTTTGCTAGCCATGCTTAAAACAGTTTTTTTTCTTTTTAATTTTATAGTTTCTTATGATTATTTCTTTACCAAATGGCTCATTATTTTTTCTGAAAATGTATCTTTTCTCTTGTACCCACTGTCAAATCAACACCTCCACAATTCTTTCCTAACATTCATTAAAACAACTCACATGAAAGGCCACCCCTAAACACACACACACACACACACACACACACACACACATCTTCTCTGTCCTCCTCCTGAATGCACATCTCTAACTTATATGGTGGTCCCTTCACACTTCCGACAGAGGTCCTGACACTCAATCTTCATAGCTCTTATCTGCCCTACACAGGAGTAAGCAAAGAGGTCTAGGGGCAATGGGAGACTATTTGTTGCAGTTCAAAGCAAGCTGTCCTTTTTTCCCCTTTCTCTCTCTCTCTCTATCTTTCCCCTTCCAAGATAAATAGAAGTAGAAAGGACAAGCAGTTTCGATTAGGATTTAAAATGTTGTCAATTTTTAATGAAAGCATAACCTCCAACCATCAACTTCTCACAAACTGGAGACAAGGTTGCAGAACGAATGCTAATATATTTGGCACACTTTCTCACACTTGTCCTTCCGTGAACTTTTCTTGTTGCTAATTTGTTATGTCAGCCCATATTAGTAGGTTTCAAAAGTCCAAACTGGCAAGTGTGGTGATCCAAAGAGAGCCAGTCTTTGGAAGATCTTTAAATCGAAGCACAAGAGTTGGGCAGTTTATCAGCTGTGTACCTGTAGTTCTATAAATGTGACTGTATTCGATTGGAGGAGTTGCCAAGTTTCAGGAGTAATCTTCAGAGTCTTTCAAAATTTGTTTCTGAATGTGACATTTTTATTCAGGAAATAAATGCTTGCCAGTCAGTCAGCAACATTCACTGCGTGCAAATGATATATTTATTTTACCCTCTATTGATAAAGCCCAAAATAACAAAAGGAATGTGGGATACAATGATTTCCCTCAAGGAACTTACATTTTTAATAGAAAGATAAGAAAACAAATATGAAAAGGACATAAAAACACTGAGATAAATCTATAAATAAGTGTGAAAAATCAAGAGCAAACTGCTGAGGGACATTAATAAAGGGTCCATATAGAGCTGAATAGATTTAAATATCTCTCAGACCACAGCTGCTTCATAAGTGAATACCCACAGCCTATGCTTTCCTACCATTCATCTACTTAGAGGAAGCCTGGTGATAAAGCAACTACAGCAGGTTATCTTTGGAAGCAGCACAAATGAAGGGAAAACAATGAGCCAGATTTACAAAAATCATGAGACATTTGACCTTTTCTTGAATCTTAATTGAAAAGCCAAGAAGGCAGCCAAACTAGTTTCTACTTTGGGTGGATTAAGAAATTATTTATTATTTAGGTCAATTCAGGTTTACTGCTCTCTTTCTCTCTCTTTTTAATTCACTGACACTTTCTGCAAACTAAAGTGCTATTGTAGTACCCACTTGCAGCAGACAGCATGTTAAGTTCTATGAAATTAGGTTGAGTTAGTCAGAGAGGTCTTCAAACACAAGATGTTATTTATTCCAGTATTTTCCTGGGGAAATTCACATTTCCCAGATTTCACTGGGAATAGAGCTTGAGGAATATTAGTTTCCTCAGGTGCATGACATGATACTTTCTCCTGGTGATTCTAAGTGCACCTATGAATATTAGTTTATCAGACGTTATCTCTGGTTATTTGCTTCATGTTTATGAATTTTAACAAGGATTTATGGTTCTTTCTGGGCAAATATGCATATATTCATTCCCCTAGGCTCTATTCTTTTCAAATTCTTCCACTATCTTTTGGGGACTATTTTATACTCTGGAGAAAGTTCTTTCATTGTTGGAAAGGAGAGTTTTCTATTAGGACTAATGTTAAAAGAAAACATCTTGTCAAAAATAGAACTTAATGAGCTCTGCATTTTATTCTAACTTGAAATATGCAAATCAGTATAAAGAAAATCAAAGATGGAGGCTCTTAGCATTATAATGTGCCCCTAGCACACTTTAAAAATAATAGTCTCTTTAAAGTATACAGTCCTGAAGGTAATATAGATAAGCTTACCATAAAAATAAGCATATTTCTATTTTAATTCCCTGGCTCTGTATTTAACTCTAAAGTGTTACTGCTGTATTAAGTGTCTGGGTTAATTTAGGCAGAAACACACACACACATGCACACACACATACACATGCACATCTTTATTAAAAATAGGAATTGCACAAGAAGATACGATGGAAGAATTAAAACTAAAGGTCATGAAATTTGATCAACTCTATATTTAAGGTTACTCTGCAAATAACAAGGTGCTTTAATGCCGTGCCTGCACTTTCATCTCATTTAATGTGAAACCCATGAAAGATTGTTCCTGAAGTCATTATCTTCAACTGTTGAGAGCATAGATCATGACTAAGTGACTGAAGTGCCATGGGAACTCTCAATGGGATCCTGTTCAGGATCTGATATATGTCTCTTGGTATCCATCAAACTCAAATAATGTGCAAAAGAAAAGAAAGAAGTTTAATTTTTTTTGAAGTTTCTGTCCTGCTTCTGAAATGCAGGATGAAGGTAAGTTGAGAAACTGATGCCCAAGAAAGTTAAGATATAATTTTAAAAAGTCATGTGAGAGAATTGTTAAATATTCCTGTAAGAAAATTATACCTGTCTCCTTCAAAAAATACACATTACCCACTTTTGCAATAGTAAAGGTTTTGTGAATCATATCTTATATGTTTTCCTTCTCTATGAAAAGCTGGTTAATCTACATAACAAGTATGTTCTGAATACCTAACATTCATATAAATGGGCATAGGAAAGTGTGTCATAAAATAATTTTGACTTTAATAAGGAGGTAACTGACTTCAGTGATCAAGCATGGCATAATGGATGAGGAGGCGTTTGAGGTGCTCTCCAAAGGAAGGGGCTGTAAGAGGGCATGTCAAGATGAAAGAAAGACATCAGTAAATCCACAAAAGGGGAAACTAGGAGACTTGATTCTCATACATAGAGATGATCATTAGGAGAAACTCATGCGCATCTGAAAATCGTTGGGTCCACTAGCTGGATGAAGACTTAACAGTTTGGACTCAGGTCATTGAAAAGCCCACTGAACACTTTGAGGAAGAGAATGACACCAATCAAAGTAGTTTGGAATGACAACTCTTGGAAGCAAAATTCATTGATAAAGCAGAATGGGGAGAGACTGAGGAAGGGAAATTCATTAAAAGATTGTTAAAATAATGTAAGTTTTAACACAAGAGAGCCTTGAAGCATGCTAGACATTGGAAAGACAAGACAGAGAACACAAGAGTACATCAAAGGAAGACTAGACTATAGGAGAGAGAAGTTATATGGGGAGAAAAGAAAGGTCTAAGTCATTATTCTAGGTTCGAATATAGTTAATAATGACAATGATAGATACTTATTTATCTCTGTGGAGAAGAGAGGAAGGACTCTTTGAGTTAAATTCTAGGTATTTTCTCTTTTTTTAAACACACCCTCTGCTTGGAAATGTATAACAGCTACTTGGAGTGTCAAGTTTGGGTGGTAAAACAAAGCTCTCCACCACACATTTAGAATAGAAGTTCCCTGAATAAAGAAGGCAATCAGGTAGAGCAAATATTACCACAAGAAGGTAGAAAACAAAAAAGCAGAGAAAGCAGGGTGTGGTAGGCTGAATAAAGGCCCCCAATGATATCCATATTCTGATGCTTGGAACCCACAAATATTACTTTCTATGGCAAAGAGCCTTTGCAAATTTGATTAAGTTAAGGTTCTTGCAAATGGGAGATTATCTTGGTGTACTGTAAATGTAATCATGACTGTTCTTCTCAGAGAGAGGCAGAAGAAGATTTGACTACAGAATAGGTGGCTGTGTAACAATGAAAGCAAAGATTGGAGAGATGCAGCCACAAGCTGGGAAATGCCCACAGCCTCTAGAACATGGAAGAATCAAAGAACAAAATATCTCCCAAAACCTCTGGAAAGGACCAGCCCTGCCCACACTTTGAATTTAAACCAGTGATAACTGATTTCCAAATTCTGGCCTCCAGATCTACAGGAGAATAAATTCCTCTTGTTTTATTTTTTTTAGTAGAACTTTATTGGAGTATAATTGCTTCACAATATCATGATAGTTCCTGTTGCACAACAAAGTGAATCAACCATATGCATACACATGTCCCCATATCCCCTACCTCTTGAGCCTCCCTCCCATCCTCCCTATCCCACCCCTCTAGGTCATCACAAAGCACCAAGCCAATCTCCCTGTGCTATGCTGCTTCTTCCCACCAGCCAACTATTTTACATTCAGTAGTGTATATATGTCGATACTACTCTCACTTTGCCCCAGCTTCGCCCTCACACCCCATGTCATCAAGTCCATTCTCTATGTCTACCTCTTTATTCCTGCCTTGCAACTATGTTCATCAGTACCATTTTTTCTTTGTTTTTTTAATAGATTCCATATATATGCATTAACATATTGTACTTGTTTTTCTCATTCTGACATACTTCACTCTGTATGACAGACTCTAGGTCCTTCCACCTCACTACAAATAACTCAATTTTGTTTCCTTTTATGGCTGAGTAATATTCCATTGTATATATGTGTCACATCTTCTTTATCCATTCATCTGCCAATGGATATTTAAATTGGTTCCATGTCCTGGCTATTGTAAACAGTGCTGCAATGAACAATGTAGTGCATGTCTGTTTTTAAATTATTGTTTTCTCAGGGTATATGCCCAGTAGTGGGAGTGCTGGGTCATATGGTAGCTCTACTTTTAGTATTTTAAGGAACCTCCATATTGTTTTCCATAGTGGTTGTATCAATTTACATTCTCACCAACAGTGTAGGAGGGTTCCATTTTTACCACACTCTTTCCAGCATTTATTGGTTCTAGCTTTTTTGATAATGGCCATTCTGACCTGCATGAGGTGATCCCTCACTGTAGTTTTGATTTGCCTTTCTCTAATAATTAGTGATGTTGAGCATCTTTTCATGTGCCTCTTGGCTATCTGAATATCTTCCTTGCTGTAATGTCTACTTAGGTCTTCTGCCCATTTTTTAACTGGATTGTTTGTTTTTTTGATATTGAGCTCCATAAGCTGTTTGTATATTTTGAAGATGAATCCTTTGTTGGATTTTTCATTTGCAAATATTTTCTCCCATTCTGAGTGTTGTCTTTTTGCCTTGTTTATGGTTTTCATCACTGTGCAAAAGCTTTTAAGTCACATTTGTTTATTTTTGTTTTTATCTTTGTTACTCTAGGAGGTGGGTTAAAAAAGATCTTGCTGTAGTTTATGTCAAATAGTATTTTTCCTATGTTTTACTCTAAAAGTTTTATAGTGTCTGGTCTAACATTAAAGTCTTTAATACATTTGGAGTTTATTTTTGTGTATGATGTTAGGTAGTGTTCTAATTTCATCATTTTCATGTAGCTGTCCAGTTTTCCCAGCACCACTTATTGAAGATGCTGTCTTTTCTCCATTGTACGTTCTTGCCTCCTTTGTCATAAATTAGGTTCCCATATGTGTGTGGGTTTGTCTCTGGGCAATCTATCCTGTGCCATTGACCTATATTTCTGTTTTTGTGCCAGTACAATACTGTCTTTATTACTGTAGCTTTGTGGTATAATTTGATTTCGGGGAGCCTGATTCCTCCATTTTTCTTCCTCAAGATTGCTTTGGCTATTTGGGGCCTTTTGTGTTTCCATTTGAATTGTAAGACTTTTTGTTCTAATTCTGTGAAGAATTCCATTGGTAGTTTGATAGGGATTGCATTGAATCTGTAGATTGCTTTGGGTAATACAGTCCTTTTAACAATATTGATTCTTCAAATCCAATAACATGGTATATTTCTCCATCTGTTTATGTCATCTGTGATTTCCTTCATCAGTGTTTTATAGTTTTCTGAGTACAAGTCTTTTGCCTCCTTATGGAGGTTTATTCCTAGGTGTTTTATTCTTTTTGTTGCAATGGTAAATGGGAGTGTTTCCTTAACTCTCTCTCTGATTTTTCATTGTTGTTGTATAGGAATGCCAGAGATTTCCATGCATTAATTTTGTATCCTTCAACTTTATCAAATTCATTGATTAGTTCTAGTAGTTTTCTGGTGACATTTTAAGATTTTCTATGTAGAGTATCATGTCATCAGCAAATAGTGAGTTTTTCTTCTTCTTTTCAAATTTGTATGCTTTTTATTTCTTTTTCTTCTCTGATTGTTGTGGCTAGGACTTCCATAACTGTGTTGAATAAGAGTGGCAAGAGTGGACATCCTTGTCTTGTTCCTGATCTTACAGGAAATGCTTTCAGTTTTTCACCATTGGGAATGACGTTGACTGTGGTTTTGTCATTTATGGCCTTTATAATGTTGAGGTAGTTTCCCGGTATGCCCAATTTCTGGATAGTTTTTATCATAAATGGGTGTTGAATTTTGTCAGAAGCTTTTTCTGCATCTATAGAGATGATCATATGGTTTTTATTCCTTAATTTGTTAATGTGGTGTATCACACTGATTGATTTGTGTATATTGAAGAATCCTTGCATCCCTGGGTGATTTATCACACTTGATCATGGTGTATGATCATTTTAATGTGCTGTTGGATTCTGTTTGCTAGATTTTGTTGAGGATTTTTGCATCTATATTCATCAGTGATATTGGTCTATAATTTTCTTTGTATGTGTTAGCTTTTTCTGGTTTTGGTGTAAGGGTGATGGTGGCTTTGTAAAATGAATTTGGGAGTGCTTCTCCCTCTGCAATATTTTGCAAAAATTTGAGAAGGATGGATGTTAGCTCTTCTCTAAATGTTTGATAGAATTCACCTGTGAAGCCATCTGGGCCTGGACTTCTATTTATTGGAATATTTTTAATTATGGTTTCAATTTCATTACATGTGATAGGTCTGTTTATATTTTCTAGTTCTTCCTGGTTCAGTCTTGGAAAATTGTACCTTTCCAAGATTTGTCCATTTCTTTGTGGTTGTCCATTTTATTGGCATATAGTTATTTTTAGTAGTCTCTTATTAACTTTTACATTTCCATGGTGCCAGTTGTGATTTCTCCTTTTTCATTTCTAATTTTATTGATTTGTATCCTCTTCCTTTTTTTCTTGCTGAGTCTGTCTAAGGGTTTATCAATTTTGTTTATCTTCTCAAAGAGCCAGCTTTTAGTTTTATTGGTCTTTGTTACTATTTTCTTCATTTCTATTTCATTTATTTCTGATCTGATCATTATGATCTCTTTCCTTCTACTGACTTTGGGTTTTCTTTGTTTTTCCTCTAGTTGTTTTAAGTGTAGAGTTAGGTTGTTTATTTGAGATTTTTCTTGTTTATTGAGGTGAGATTTTATTGCTATAAACTTCCCTCTTAGAACTGCTTTTGCTGCATCCCATAGGTTTTTTGGTCGTTGTGTTTTCATTGTCTTTGTTTCTATGTATTTTTTAATTTCTTCTTTGATTTCTTCAATGATCTCTTGGTTATTTAGTAGCGCACTGTTTAGCCTCCATGTATTTGTGTTTTTTACAGTTTTTTTCCTGTAGTTGATTTCGAATCTCATAACGTTGTGGTCAGAAAAGATGCTTGATGTGATTTCAATTTTCTTAAATTTTCCGAGGCTTGATTTGTGACCCAAACTGTGATCTATCCTGGATAATGTTCCATGTGCACTTGAGAAGAAAGTGTATTCTGCCACTTTTGGATGGAATGTTCTATAAATATCAATTAGATGTATCTGGTCTATTGTGTAATTTAAAGCTTATGTTTCCTTATTTATTATCTGTTTGGATGAACTGTTCATTGATGTAAGTGGATTGTTAAATTCCCCTACTATTATTGTGTTATTGTCATTTTCTCTTTTCATGGTTGTTAACATTTGCCTTATGTATTGAGGTGCTCCTATGTCGGGTGCATAAACGTTTATAATTGTTATATCTTCTTCTTGGATTGATCCCTTGATTATTATGTAGTGTTCTTTCCTGTCTCTTCTAAGAGCTTTTATTTTAAAGTCTATTTTGTCTGATATGAGTATTGTTACCCCAACTTTCCTTTGACTTCCATTTGCATGGAATATCTTTTTCTATCCCTTAGCTTTCAGTCTATATGTGTCCCTAGGTTTGAAGTGGGTCTCTTGTAGATAGCATATATATGGGTCTTGTTTTTGTATTCATTCTGCAGTCTGTGTCTTTTTGTTGGGGCATTTAATCCATTTACATTCAAGGTTATTATCTATATGTTTGTTCTTTTACCATTTTCTTGATTGTTTTGGGTTTGTTTTTGTGGGTCTTTTTCATCTCTTGTGTTTCTCTCTTAGAGAAGTTTCTTTAGTATTTGTTGTAAAGCTGGTTTGGTGGTGCTGTATTCTCTTAGCTTTTGTTTGTCTGAAAAGCTTTTGACTTCATCAAATCTGAATGAGATCCTTGCTGGGTAGACTAATCTTGGTTGTAGGTTTTTCTCTTTCATCACTTTAAGTGTATCCTGACACTCCCTTCTGGCCTGCAGAGTTTCCACTGAAAAATCAGCTGATAACCTTATGGGGATTCCTTTGTATATTATTTTTATTTTTCCCTTGCTGCTTTTAATATTTTTTTCTTTGAATTTAATTTTTGTTAGTTTGATTAATATGTGTCTTGGTGTGTTTTCCCTAGAGTTTATCCTGTATGGGACTCACTGTGCTTCCTGGACTTGGGTGATATTTCCTTTCCCATGTTAGTGAAGTTTTCCACTGTAATCACTTAAATCCCTTAAAAATTTTCTCAGACCCTTTCGTTTTCTCTTCTTCTTCTGGGACCCCTATAATTCGAATGTTAGTGAATATAGTGTTGTCCCAGAGGTCTCTGAGATTGTCTTCAATTCTTTACATTCTTTTTTCTTTATTCTGCTCTTGGCAGTTATTTTCACCATTTTGTCTTCTAGCTCACTTATTTGTTCTTCTGCCTCCATTATTCTGTTATTGATTCCTTCTAGTGTATTTTTCATTTTAGTTATTGTGTTGTTGATCTCTATTTGTTTGTTCTTTAGTTCTTCTAGATCTTTGTTAAACATTTCTTTTATTTTCTCAATCAGTGCTTCCATTCTATTTCCAAGATTCTGGATTATCTTTACTATCGTTACTCTGATTTTTTTTTCTTTTTTTTTTTTTTTGGTACACAGACCCCTCACTGCTGTGGCCTGTCCCACCATGGAGCACAGTCTCCAGACACGCAGGCCAAGTGGCCATGGCTCATGGGACCAGCTGCTCCATGGCACGTGGGATCCCCCTGGACCGGGGCATGAACCCATGTCCCCTGCACCGGCAGGCAGACTCTCAAACACTGCACCACCAGGGAAGCTCTGAATTATTTTTTAAGTAGATTGCCTATTTCCTCTTCATTTATTTGGTCTTGTAGGTTTTACCTTTCTCCTTCATCTGTGACTTAGTTTTTTGCCATCTCAATTTTTTTTCTTTTTTCTTTTATGAGTGGGATTTTGTTCCTGTTTTACTGGCCTGAGGCTTCCAACACTGTAGTTTGTAGACTATTGGGTAGAGCTGGGTTTTGGTGCTGAAATGAAGAACTCTGTGAGATCTCACTCTAATGAATATTCCCTGGAGTCTGAGGTTCTCTGTTAGTCTTGTGGTTTGTACTCAGAGCTCCCACTGCAGGAGCTTCTTCCCAATGCTGGGTTTGCAACTCAAGGTCCTGCAGGCTGCATGGGGTGGCAAAAAAAAAAAAAGGACAATAACAAAGTAAAAAGTATAATTAGACTAGGAAACTAACAGATATTTTAGAAAGAATGTAAAAATAAAAATATAGATGAATCAATAACTTGAAGGTACATCAGTACCACAATAGTAAAAAAGAGGAGTAGAGAAAATAAAAACAAACAAAAAAAAGGTTGAGGGGCACCCTGGTTGTGGAGAGTGGGACCTAAGCAAGGGTGAGGTTTGGGCAGTGGGTGGGGCCGATGCTCAGGACTCACAGGGCTGGAAAAGGTCCTGCAGGCTGTGGGAGGTGGGGCTTAGGATCAAGGAATGGGAGGGGCCCAGGCATGCCCCCCATGCCTGGTCTCAGAGAGCATGGGACCTCACCTGGGAGCCCAGCAGGCTTCCTGTCTCTAGTGGGCAGGGGAAATGCCCTCGTCTCCACTCCTGTTCCTCTGGTCTGAGCTCTGGGAGGGCCCTTCCCGCCTGCTTCTCCTGATCTCCCCAGCCTCCTTCCTATGCCCTCAGGACCAATGCATCCTGGGGGAATGAGGAAACTTGGAGGGCAGGGGACCGGCCTGGGAGCTCAGCAGGCTCCCTGGGCCCAAATGAGTGAGGCAATTGTCTTCTGCTTCTCTCCCACTCTTCCCAGAGGGACTCTCTCACCTGCCTGTCCTGTTCTCCCTTTGGCCTCCTTCCTATGCCCACAAGGACCTGTGACCTGGAGGGGAGTTTGGAGGGCACAGGATTGGCCAGGGATCTCAGCAGGCTCCCCAGGCCTGAGTGGGCAAGGCAGTCACCCTCTGTTCCTCTCCTGCTCCTCCTGGAGGGCCACTCCCTCATTCCACTCCTGATCTCCCCAGCCTCCCTCCTATGCCCCCAGGACCCACGTGGCCTGAATGAGGCTTGGGAGGGAGGTAACCGGCTTGGGAGCGCAGCAGTTTCCCCATCCTGAGTGGGCCAGGCTCTCGCCCTCTGCTGCTCTCCCACTCTTCCTGGAGAGTCCCTCCCACCTGCCTCTCCTGATTTCCCCAGTGCCAGTGGTGCTGATCTTGTCTGGCCTCCACTTCTCTAACCCCCTTTGTCCCCCTACATCTTACTGGTTCACTCTGGTCTTCCTCCCATCTCCTTGAGAGTCAGAGTCCCCCACCAGTGGCCAGCAGGCACCCTAGTTGTGGGGAGATGCTAACTCCACATCTTCCCACACCACCGTCTTGACTCCTCCTCATTCCTGTTGTTTTAAACCACTAAATTTGTGGTAAGATTTTAGAGCAGCTATAGGAACCTAGTACACAGGGCATATAAAATACTATCATAGAAGGAGAAGAAAGGCAAGATTGAGAAGGAGTAAGAAGAATCCAAAGTGTTGAGTCATAGAAATTAAGGGAGGAGAGAGTTTCAAAAGAATGTCCAGGATTGAAAACTAAACAGAAATTCTTTACATCTGAGATTGCAATTTCAAGATGCAGAAGGGTGAAGGGGGTCAACTCTAAGGACTTTTAAACTGATTTGAATTCATTACTCAGATCCAAAGAGAAGTTTTCAATATATAGTCCCAAGGCCAGCTCTCTTCTGTTCTCTGAGGTTTAAGAGAAAATATTTTCCTATGTATCTTGCTGTGTTTTAAGCTTTACATATGCATATTTGGAGGCAACATAAAATATAGTTGTGTTCTCACTGGAAGATTTCTGTATCAGCTTCAGAAATCTGGTGAGATAGAAGACTGAGTTACTCAGGTAATCTGTTCGTTTCTTGGTGTCTTTGTTTGAAGTTTCAAGAAGTTAGAATACAAACAATTTTCAGTTAGGTAACTGAATAATTTTTTTCCAAGACTATTTCATCAAATGATAGTTTCAATGTAAGAGTGTGTGTGCCTGCACGTTGTTCAGTGATGATATGACAATAAATGAATTTACATAAAGTCAGCTTCATAGATCTGTGTGTGAAGTTGCCCTGGCTTCCTACCTGATCTGACCTTGGGACTAAAGAATGTTTATATCAGTGATGAATCTATCAGTTCTTGATGAATCGCAATGCTTCCTATGTTTAATCATTGCTGATAGTAACAGCTAACAGCAAAACCTGAGGAGAGAAAGGGAAAAAAATACCTAAAGCACCTGAAGTGTGTTTAATAGAGGAGAAAAAACATTTTCTTACAAATGACTGCTCTTGCATATGGATGGAGTGAACTGAAGGTTTTTCTTTATATTTTATAAAGTATATGAAATTACAGAGGATACATTTATTTCCTTTTGAAAAATAAACCCTGAAAATGTTTCCTGATAAACCCTTTAATTTAAAATACCAGTATGTATTATCCTTTGACTTTTTAGCATGAGAACTGCTTGCCAGAGCATTCCTGTGGAGTGAGAGATTCTCTCTTATACATCAAAAATTTATTTTGATTGAGTGGAAAATAAGGGAGAGTAATGATGTCATTAATGGTCTCAACCATTGGGGGTGGGCAGGAACAAGCAGATTTTATTTAGATATCATGTACTTCCTTCAATATGCCATCTACTGGCCAAAGGGACATGTGCTGAGCTCTGCTGGACAAATGCTTGGATTTTATAATGAAAGAAACCTTCCATTTCTATGTATACAACCAGGAAATGATTTTCTTTGCCAAAACAAAGCAGAGCAAAGCAACAATTCATCACCAAGTTTAACACACAAGCATTTTCTTCTCCATAAATGTCGTTAAGGTGTTATAGATTCCTCTGCAAACCAATCTGATGCAGTGCAGCTGAGGATGTTTTCAAAGGCATGTGACTGTGTGGATGCCCTAGCTTTTACATAACCATGGCAACAACAAGCTTCTTCTCTAGTGTCTTAATTTGGGAGATGGCAGGAAAAATAGCATGGGACCTGATAGGAACTCCTGTTTCAAGATGGGAATGGAAAGGGAAGCTGTGGCTATGGTATGTAATTTGTCCTTTTTGTACCACATGTTACAAGGGCGGACCTTGGACAACTTCTGCATTTTTTCTCCTTGTCTTTGTCATCCACTGGTCCCCCATGTTTCTACACCGACTTAAATCTGTTGGAACTGGAATGACACTCACAGGCACAAGAGCTAAGCTCCCAGACAGAGCAGTTATTCTCAGACCCTTCCCAGTTCACACTCCCCATCTCTGCAATGTCCCTCTCCCCAAGTAAACATATCCCAATTCTCCTTTCTGACAATTAGGTCCTGATTCCACGGGAACCCTGAACACTTATAATCACCTCAGTCATTAACCCCTTACTCAATTTTGTCCTCAGTTATAGGGCTGGTTTAGCTCTAGTCCGTACTCTCCTATCCCTGCCCCAGTTTCTCAAACTACCTCTCCTAACTAGGAATTGAGCATGACCCTCTCTAGCACTGGCAGATTCTCCATCTCTCCCCACTGAAAGATGTCTGACAAGGCATAAATTCAGCTAGAGGGTGATAATCTCGTTTCCTAAATATTGGCTGTTGCATGGCTTTGCTGTGTGTGGGCTTTGCTGTGTATGGAGTGATTGGGAGCAAGGTCTGAGAGTTTTACTTTCCATGGGTCCTATGGGTGCATCTGCCCTCTCCTGGAAGTCAAATCTGGCTAGTTACCTGGCGAGTGGGCTTTCTGATAACCTCAGCTCCCTCTTATTTCTTTACATCATCATGGCTGAGACACCATAATGCTCCTGTTCCAAGAGAACACAGAAAGTAAAACAAAGCACATAATTGCTTTTGGTTAGTTTTGTGTCCCAAATCCATTAAACATACCTACTGTTTGTATTGAGATGGGAGACTACTGTCCGTCTGTTGTCTGTCCATCTACATTTTACCTCCTTCAGCTCCACAGGAGATCTCCTCTGGGGCATGTGCTCTGGAAGCAAAGAAGGATGATGGCTGTCTTAAGTCAGGGAGATTTCAGGAACAAGGGAGATGCTGCTCCCTTCTTTTATTTGTATCACACTAACCTTTTAAGGGAGGTTCACTTAAGATGGAGAGGCCAGTGGCTAGAAATACTGTGAGCCTTGGGAAGCAGGGCTAAAATTTGTGCTGGGTCTGACAGTGGATGGAGAGGACAGAGGCAATATAAAGCTATGATTTCCACCCTAGCAATGTGGTTCCCCCTTTAAGGACTGGGATAAGTGGCTTCTTGGGGTGTTCAGCCCTAAATGCTATTAATCCATATGTAGTCAACTGGGATATTTCTGCATCATACCAATGTTCTTCTGGTAACCATTTTATCTAAAATGGGACATTTCCAAAAGCTGATTATAAGCATGTGAAAGACATCTTAGTTGCTATTTTTTCAAACTTCAATCAATTCACAGGGATGATTATATTCAACTATTGAGGGAAGAGTTGACGTAATCTATCCAAAAGTGTTCCTGAGTCATCACTGAAAATGTTTATATCCACAGACTGATTCTCGCCTTGCTGTTCCTTTCCCTTTTAATTAGCAATCTTCCCCACTTGTATGTGTGTGTGTGTGTATGTGTGTGTATGTTTTCTTTTCCATCCATTTAAAGTTTCTATCCTAGAAAAGATTCCTACAAACAGTAACTGCTATTTGAATGGTGAAATCAACAGCACAGAAAATGTGGTGCTTAATGAGGTGAGACCTGTTGCCCTTCAGTCTCCTATGAAATATTTGAGCACATAGATATTTTAGGAAAGATTGTGTGAAAAAAGCATATTGACTCCACATTTTACAGATTGGAAAGATTTTTTCGATTCTGTGTGAATCTATTATTTTTTGAAAGAATCTTTTTTATATCCATTTTCCCTTCTTATTACTTAGTTGTTCCTGCTCCTTTATTTAGACTCTTTGTCATGAAAATATTATTTAAGCCTTACTCAGCTTATGTGGTGATTTTAAAATGTTTTAGTGTGCCATTTGACATTCTCACTGGTCCCATTTCTTGTGCTGAAAATGTATTAATTCCCATATCAATATATATGTATATAAATTTTTGCCAGTCAAGGGTGTAAAAAGATACTTCTTGTGCATATATTAGAGAAGTTATTATAAGTATAAGATAGTTGGTGAGGGGGAAAAGAGGGAGATAAAAACAGCAAAGGAGAAAATGAGAAGACTATAAAGTAAAATAAAATGGAAGTAAGAGAAAATTCCCAAATACAGAAAGTACAGGAAAGATAGAAGACAAACTCAAGTTAAAGATGAGAAAAGAGTGAAACACACTCTGACAGAGAAAAATAAATGGCAAAATCAAATAATAACCAAATAAATTATTAGAGAAAAGAAGGAAAGAATCAGATTAGGGACTGAGGCAAATCACAAATGAAAACAGAAAAGAAAGTAAGCTGTTGGTAATGGGTCTTTTCAGTTTAACTGAAATGCTCTGATTTCCTGTACTATCAGGCACATTTTTTTCCAATTTTATCAAAAATGTTATCCCCCAAGTATTATTCTTATTAATGTTCTCTTCATTTCTGCAGGAGGTATAAAAATAACTGATGAGTGTGGGAACATAAGCCATGTGGTTAGTGAGGCAGGGGTGATAATTAGAACATGCTGTACTATGCAGTAAACAAAGCTATTAAGAACGGAAGAGTTCTTTATAGAGTGTTTAAAAAGAGGATGGAAATAATATACTTTCCCTTGACTGGTTTAACAGCTCAGCTGGTTTCTACCCTGAAAAATCAAAAAAAAAAAAAAAAAAAAAACGGTTGGAGTTAATTGGCCAGTGGATTTGGAAACTAGTTAAATGCAGCCACAAACATTATTAATAGATACATTGTTCCATATTATTTTTTTAACTTACATGATCAATTTCCTGTCAAAAACTTCTAGCTTTTGAGCTAAATGTCAAGAATTTCATGAAGCTAAGTTACTGAATGAAAAATCTTTGTGATGTTTGAACCCATGTTTTAGAAGTTTTGGGATTTTTCTTTCTTCTTTCTTTCTTTTTTTTTTTTTTTTTACTAATCTTTAGAATTCTCAAAATGTGAAATACTATTTGTAACCTCTGATTTACTTTGGACCTCACTTGTCACACTACCATTTATCTGTGTCAAATAATTCTCTGTTTCTGGAACTACTTTCCACTAAGTCAGTCCAATATGACTACATGACTATATTTTGAAGGAGGATTTTCAAAACTATATCAAATTTATTAAATATTTTCTAATGTGTTTTCTCTCTTCATTCCCCTCAGGAAACCTTAGTTATATTAAGAAACTCATGTTATACTTTTGTCTTCTCATCTAGGTAGATCCCCCATATTTTTTCATAATACAAATCCTTTAGCTACTGTAAAACAGTGCAATATCATTTAACTCCTGCTCCTAAAAATAGAAGAATTCTTTATTATATTAAAAGATCCTAATAATATGATATTGTACATACTGCTAAATTTCTCAAATTCCTTTTCTTGGTAAACATTGTTTAATCACTTTTTGGGTTAGTCATGAGGGTCTGGGGATAAAGAGATGCATATATGTGTTTTCTATGGCCACAAACTCTGGAAAAGAACAATGAAAAAAGTCTGATTCCTGACATAAGAAACTGTAAGCAAAGTGGGGAAATCTTTGTTAACACAGGTAATACAGGTAAAATTATGGATAGCCTCATAAGATAGGGTACACTTTACCTGTATGTGGATATGTGGCGGGTGGGGCAGAACTCAAAGTGACTTTTTAGGTAAAGACATTGACATGATTGCCTTTAAATGCAGATCTTTAAGTGCTGACACTTGTAAGGAATAGCGAAATTCTGCCTGGCTTTACTTGTGTCCATATGCTCAACACTGGACTTGGTTCTAGGGACAGGAAGAATTAATTGTCCTTGCCTCTACAGAGTCAGTGGTTTATCAGGAGTGGTGGAGATGAGATTGTAAGCAACCAAGTCCACTGAAACTTGCTGGACTTATAGTCCAAGGACATGCAGAGGAACATGGGCCTAGAACATGGGCAACAGACCACAAAGGACAAGGGGTCTGGGGAGAGTATCCACCCCTGGCAGTGGTCTCTGTGCTTGGCTCCCTGCTTACCCTTATGGTCTAGTCTCCAAACAGAGTGATCCCTTTGGAAACTTAAGGATAAAAATACCATTCATTGTGTCCAGATCCTGCAGTGGTTTTCATCCAATTTTGAACACAATACACAGACCTTACCTGGTATCCTATCCACAGGCCTGCAGTCGGGGCTCTGACAACTGTCCATCCTCATCTCCATCTCCTCCCTTTTCCACTCAGGGCCTTTCTGCTACTCCTCCACCTCACCCAGCTCATTCACACCCTTGGAACTTGCTCTTCATTCCTGCTGTTCAACCCACTCTCCTCTTACTTCCTTTTAGTGTCTTCAAACATCTCCTGCTCAGAGAGGACTTTCCTAACCAGACTACTAAAGGCAGGCTCCTTCTTTCCCCTCTTCTTTCTCTATCTCTAAAATTGTTTTATTACATTTTCATATAATTTACTATCTCTTGATGTTATATTACTTATTAACTTATAGTAAGTCTTCCACATACAAACAAGCTCTGTTCCACGAGCACATTTGTAAGGACAATTTGTTCATAAGTCCAACAAAGTTATCCTAGGTACCCAATTAACACAATCGGCTATATAGTACTGTACTGTAATAGGTTTATAATACTTTTCACACAAATAATACATAAAAACAAATACAAAAAATGAAGAAAACATTTTTAATCTTACAGTACAGTACCTTGAAAAGTACAGTAGTATGGTACAACAGCTGGCATAGAGGGGCTGGCATTGAGTGAACAGGCAAGAAGAGTTACTGACTAGAGGACAGAGAGGAGGTGGGAGACGGTAGAGCTGAAGGACCACCAACAGTAGGAGACAGAGGGCAAGCTGCAATTTCACTTATGCCTGATGTTGATGGCACGGGTTCTGGTTCCTTGCTAGATTCAATTCTACCAACCTCTTGAAAAAACTATACAGTGAGGTCTTGGTAGTAGCTCTTTTTTTCTCATCATAGATGACATGGTAGCACATTCTGAACAGCTGCTGCAACCTTCGTGTACCATTCCTGTGCCTCAAAAACTAACAGTGACTCCTCAAGTAAAGAAAACCCCCTTATCATTTCCTGCATCGTGGATCCCTTCAGTTCTGTGGTTATTTCTTCTTCCTCTTGTCTCTCTTTGTCCTTTCTCTGGGCCTCCAACTCCATCACATCTTCATTAGTAAGCTCCTTGTGTTGCACAGCAAGGAGTTCAGTGATGTTGTCCTCTTGCAGACTTAGCTTGAAATAAAGATACTGTACTACTGTACTCTATACAGTACTGTAAAGTATCAATACACAAGAACACAACAACTTGTAGATGATGCACACATGTGACAATGTACACCAGACACGTGAACTAACTTATGTGATTGGACATGGGAGCACATGTTTGCATCTTTGAAAGTTTGCAAATTGAAGGTTCGTACATAGGGGACTTACTATACTTGCTTACCTCCTGTTTGATTTCACCAATGAATGTAAGTTCAGTGAGGGCATGGACTTTGTCATTCTTCCCCCCTGAAATATCCCCAATGTCTACAACAGTGTCTGTCCAAAAAAAAAAAATACCTTAAATATATATTTTTAAATAAATAAGTAAAGGAATGGGGAGGAGTCCTAAGGGAAAGTGTAGTCATTGTCTAAAAATGATCAGAAACCAAAATTTTCACTCAGTCTGAATCTCTTCCCAAAAATTGAAGCTTTCCTCCATTAGCCTTCTGGCCTTATAATGTAGGATATTCAAGCAAACCCTAAGTGCTCATGTGTTAAGAGGAATTCCTCCTGTAGAAAAATTCCTTGCCTTAGACACAAGACTGGATTAAATGTGCTCAAAGTTCTTCCAACACTAATGGTTCATGATTCTATAGACAAAAGTACCTAATCACAGGAAGCCTATGATCAAATACAGGCTTTTAAAAACTATTTCAAAAAGTAATAATTTATTGGTCTGAACCTTTGTGATAAATAAAAAGTTGTGATTCAAATACATTTGAGAAATTTGAAATAAATAATTTGAAATAAGCTTCTTAATAGAATGAACTTAACTATGTGAATGGGTATTGTTAATCTTCAAAACAGGAATATCCGTTGCAGTATTAAGAAGATTAATTTGAATGTGAATATATTTGGTTACAGAGTAACTTATATACTTTAGGAAACACTTTTTTTTTTTAACAAAACAAGTAAGTTAGTAGGACTTAGCAAATGTGCAAAATGCTTGGAACTTTGCTTTTTCTGCCCACCTCTCTTTTCTGAGTCCCTTTCCACATTTCAATGCCCTTCCATCTACAGTAACTCAGATTTGCAAGATTCTCTGAGCTTCACATATCATGGAAAACATGATACTACTGAACCTGCCCCCCCAACCCCACCTCACAAGATTATCTGTGTAGGAGAGTGAGAAGGTGGGCTTAGCTTAGGGACAGACAGTTAGTTCCAGCCAACGGGGAGAGGCCCCATTTCCATTTGTTTTTCTTCCCCTGCACTGAGTCTGACTGCTTGCTATGCTTCTCTTCCATTACCAGCAACAATGTCTGAAAGAGAATTGTTTTTAGTAGTGAAGACACAATGAAACATGAATTTGGAAGGCTTGCCAAACATCTCTTTCTGAGCCTCCACTGAATTTGTTTTCTACCAGCCACAGAAAAGGTCAGGAGAGAAAGGCATGATGATAAACTCACTTGTAAAATTGTTCTAACAAAGCATCTGTGAGCTACTACTTGATCAAAATGACAGACATCAATCAGAATAATAAATTCAAATATGAGATTTTCAATTAGTGAGTGAACATAAATAAATGTGTCTGGAAAATCAGCATAAGCAATTTTAGACAGAGACAGCCCATACATAACAAGAGAGGGGTGGGCAGCAGGGAAAAGGTATACTGTTCAGCAAATGAAAAAGAGACCTCAGAACCCAGGGTCAGAGAAAACCTAGAGCAATCAGCTTGCAGATAAACAAACACCTATGCACAGTTATCCTTGAGTGATGTTTTTGAGCTCATATATTCATTATTAGAGATGTGCAAAGAAGACTAGCTTCCATTTTGTAGGGGGACATAATAAACCTTCCTCTGCTGCTTAATATTGTTTCCCAGATTTCTCTAACCAAATTAGCAGATTAAAAAAAAGTATCAGAATAGAAAGTCTAGCACTCTTGAGGGGATACCTTTTAGGGGTGGGAAAGTTGAGAAAGGAATGTTATGAAGGTCTGGGAATTTTCTGAAATGTTGTGTTGGGCTTTTCATCTAATTAAATAATCCAGAGTTTGGTCCATGGTATCTGACAACAGAGTAAAAAGTGATTAACACAACCAAGATCGGCTTACTTTTCAAGTATAAACAAGGAAGAAGAAAGGAGGAGATGCTTGACTGGCTATATGCTTCACAGACTATATAACTATTGTAATTATAACAACAACAACAACAAAATAAAACCTTCAAAACCATTCTACCTTTCATTAAGAAGCCACTAAGGTCTTTTCAAACAATAACTCATTAGTCTTTACAATACCCATGTGAAAGGGCTGAGGATGTATATGTTATTAGTATTTTGCATTTCCATTGTATTTTTCCTTTAAAGAGATAGAAGTGGGGTGGCTTGAGATTGTAAAGTAGAAACCACTTCAGATTGATAGATGGTTTTGGATTCAGCCTTTGTCATGACTGAGAATGTGCTCCTTCACCAGGAAAAAATTATATAGTGTGGAAGGGAAAGAAAGAGAGGAAATGAGTAGGCATCTACTTTGATGGTCCCTTGATGGCTCTTTTTTCTCATAGCTCTGTACCTAGTTGCTCTGAGTTCAGCCACTGAATATTTGGCCACATTGAGGGGAGTCTTAGTCCAGTTTCCCCATCTTAAAGAAATAGAAATCTGACTTTTAGGCACTCTTCCTTCATAACTAGTTCAGAGCCCCTTTGTATTTCTCTAGGTTCTGGTAACAGGTACCCTAACATGGTTCCAGAATCTCCTTCATTGCTCACCTCACTCTGGAGCCCAACTTCACGGTTAACATTCTTAGCTGGTAAAGTCAGTTAAGGACCTGAAATAGTTTAATTACAGCCACCTTAAATCTTCTGCTTTCGATCTAATTGAAGCTGCACTTTTCTTAAACAAGAGGCTAACTTGAAGAGTCGTTTCCAACATGCAGCTTCCCCAGGGAGTTTCTTAGATGTTCTTTGTGATCTCAGCTCCTTAACAAAAGACAGACTGAAAATTGTTCTGAATGATTCAGGTAGACCCTCAGTTTGATTAGAGGGCTGTATCTAGAAACAGTAAGAACTCGTTAAACTTTATGATTTGGGAATGCAATGTAAGATATATATTATATCGTGGTCACAAAGCAGAGAAAGATTATCATATGTAATCAATGAGTATAATCATAATCATCAATAATTGATGATCTAAGGTAATATCATAGGCTATTAGGAAAAAGAGTTCTTGGAATGTGCTAGCAAATTCCCATGCATTATGGGAGTCTTCTTTTTGTGTTGCTGTTTTTGACTTGAGAAGTAGGGTCATTCTTTTATACTCTATAGATTTATGATTTCTTTTTTATTATGTATCATGAAAATTTTAAAACATGAAGAACTGTGTTCTATTATCCAGATTTATCAAAAGTGAAATTGTTTTGAGGACTATAATGTTGCAAATTCAATTGAAATGACCTTTACTGCTCCCTAAGCCATTTTGCTCTTTCCCTCCCCCAGGGTAATCAGTATTCTATAATCCGATGAGTACCTTCATATTTGTACTATTATTATTTTATTACTTATTCTTATATTCACATGTAGCATATAGAATTGTGCTGTATTTAACAACTTTATACAACAGGAGTTATACCATACAAATGATTTTTTTATGTAGGTTTTTTAGTCGATATTATTTTTAAAGATAAATGTGATGATGCCAATATTGCTTATTGTGTTTTATTACTTATAAGAGTTTGAATTGTGCAATATTTCAATCAAATGGAAATATGACCAAAAAGTAAGATAACCTACCTCCTTGAATGAACAACTGGTATTAAAACATGGAAATCTTTTGCTGTATTTGTTTCAGATTTCTCTCTCTCCCTTTAATGCAAGGAAACATGACTAAAAGAACTAAGTCCTCACCTTGCAGTCCTTTCCCAGATATAATCATTTTTCTGAAGTTAGTGTATGTCATTTCTGCACATATTTTTATAGCTTTATTATTTGTCTATTTCTCCACAGAAATAATTTTGAATATTTTTGAGTATGTTTGAGTAATTTTATTTATACAATTTCTTTTTTTCTTTCTTTCTTTCTTTCTTTCTTTCTTTCTTTTTTTTTTTGCGGTACGTGGGCCTCTTACTGTTGTGGCCTCTCCCGTTGTGGAACACAGGCTCTGGACACGCAGGCTCATTGGCCATGGCTCATGGGCCCAGCCACTCCGCAGCATGTGGGATCTTCCTAGACCAAGGCACGAACCCATGTCCCCTGCATCGGCAGGCGGACTCTCAACCACTGTGCCACCAGGGAAACCCTCCCATTGTTTTTTTTTTTTTTTTTTTTTTTTTTTTTGATCCTCCCATTGGTTTTTAATACCACTTTTGTCACCCATCAAGTTTTCACATATAAGTGGATCTAATTTGGACTTTTCATTCTGTTTCGTTGGTGTAATATATCTGCATTGCTCCAAGATTACAGTGTTTCATTAAATATGGTAAATAATGTGACAAATCCTTACTCCACCTCTTCCTTTCCTTTTCTTCTGGAGTATTCCTTGTATTTTAACCTTTCAAATGTACTGTGGGCCAAGTTCTTTGATTTTATTTGTAGTTGTATTGAATTTATATGAAACTTTAGTTAAATCAGCATATGTTTATGCAATTTTCATACATTTCTAGATATATAAATCTTACTCTATGTTCTTCAAAATTATTTGTGATTTTCCCTAATTTTTTAATATTATTTACCACATCTTTTGTTAGATTTATACCTAAGTACCTGAGTTTTGTTGCCATTTCTTTAACTTTATTTATTTATTTATGTTTATTTTTGGCTGCATTTGTTCTTTGTTGCTGCATGTGGGCTTTCTCTAGTTGCGGCGAGCGGGGGTTACTCTTCATTGCGGTACATGGGCTTCTCATTGCAGTGGCTTCTCTTGTTGCGGAGCACCGGCTCTTCGCTCATGGGCTTCAGTAGTTGTGGCACACAGGCTCAGTAGTTGTGCCTCGTGGGCTCTAGAGCACAGGCTCAGTAGTTGTGGCACACAGACTTAGTTGCTCCATGGCATGGGTATCTTCCTGGACCAGGGCTTGAACCTGTGTTCCCTGCATTGGCAGGTGGATTTTTAACCACTGCACCACCACAGAAGTCCACTATTTTTAATGGTATCTTTTATTATTACTTTTCAGATTTATTATTGATGATGATGTGTAAAATTACAAAGAAATGGTAGATTTTTGAAGGTAAATCTTGCGTACAACAAAGATGCTGTCTCTCTCATGAATTCTAACTGACTATTTGTAGATTCTCTTGTACTTTGTAAATAATAAAGCTTTATCATTTAAGTTTTGTCATCTATTTGCTGTGCCAAATCATTAGATATCCTTGATCAGGTTAAGGACATGCTCTTCCATTCTTAATTTGCTATATTTTTTTGTTGTTGTTTATCATCCTTAATTGCTTTATTTTGTTCTTTTATTTTACATCTCCTTAGATGTTCATAATAACATTGTCCTTTAATTTATATTTTCTTTCACTGTTCTCATTCAATTAAATAAAAATTTATCCTAGCCTTAAAAAAATAAATTGGATAGCTTTCCTATTTTCTCTAAGACAGGGATTACATATGATTTTAAATCTATCTAGGTATGATGTGTATAAAATTGAACAGGAAAAAGAAAAAGAAGCAAGTATTGACTATTATTTCTATTTCTGTAATACATAGTTTTCATTTATTCTTTCTCTTTGAATTTATTTTTGCAGTTTATGTGCTTCTATCAGATTGTCCATTTCATTTTTGTCTCCAAATTTATTGATATAAAATTATTCACACTGTTCAGCTATGATGTTTTAAAATTAACATTATTGTTGCAGTAATATTCTCTTTCTGTTTGTATTAGGGTTTAGTTGAGCTATTTTTATTTTTTGAGCACGGTTACTAGAGATATTTAATCTTTACTAATTCTTTTTAGGAAACAACTTTTAATTTTATTTTTATATTTTTGTGTTAGTTTTGCTTTCTATTTCATTAGTGTATGTTTTAATTGTTATTATTTTCTCTCTTTTACTGTTTGTATTAATTACATTATTTTTCTGGCTTTATCAGTTGAAAGTTTACTCATAATTTGTCATTTTTTTAATGTATAACTTAAAGCCATCTATTTCTATTTAAATTTAAATATAATTTTACCTTATAAAATTTGATGTTTATTGACTTACTTTCTCTTTGTTTCTAAATATTATTTTATTTCTATTTTTCCTTTCACTCAGGGCTTATATAAGTGTATATGTATATTACAAATCCAAAATCTTTGTATTATTTAATTTTCCTCATTTTTTAATTGCTGTCAGAAAAGATGGCTGATGTGACATTAATTCTTTAAAATGCATGAAAACTTTTTGTTCCCTATAACATAGATTTAAAAAAATACATTCCATATACATTTGAAAATAGTCTATTTTTTTAAGCATAGGGCTTTGTAAAAGTTATAAAGAAATAGAAATAGACATAGACTTAGATATATTCATATATATTAATATATTTATTCCAAACATTTAGATGTTGACCTTTCTTTTGTCTGCTTGATCTTTCAGTGTCTGATAAATTTATATGAAAATATTCAGTATAACCTGACAAGTTTTTTAATTATGTTAGATTTTGCTTTATATCTTTTGACCCAATTACTTTAGGAATATATGTGCTTATGACTGTGATACAGTGTTAGGATTGTTCCTTTTGTCACTACATTACATCTTTCTTTCCAGTAGATTTTCTTTGCTATGACATAGGTTGTATAAATTTAATATTACTCTATTATTATAAAGCATTCCTTTGGTTATTTTGCCTTTCATATTTTCTCTTTCTCTCATTTTTTAATCATTCTGTGTCACTTTTATTTAATACATCTTTAATAAGTAGCATAATGGATTAAATAATCTATATTACATTTCCTCATATTAATAATCAAGTTTAATATGCTTATAAATATTATGTTTGTTGATATACTTGATATATACTTGATATATATAATTGATATACTGATTTCTACCATACTTAGCTTTTTCTATTTATTTTTGTAGTTGTCTTCTGTTTATTCTCTTCCCAGTTTTTGTTTTATTTATTTTTCTTTTTTTAATTTATTCTTTAAAATTTTATTTTATATTGGAATATAGTTGATTAACAATGTTGTAGGTGTACAGCAAAGTGATTCAATTGTACTTATAATGTATCTATTCTTTTTCAAATTACTTTCCCATTTGGGTTATTACAGAATATTGAGTAGACTTCCCTGTTTTATACAGTAGGTCCTTGTTGGTTATCTATTTTAAATATAGCAGTGTGTATATGTCAGTCCCAAACTCCCAACATTATCAGGTTTTTCTTTATTTTCTTCATTTTGTTTTTCTCTTTTCTTCTGGTTTGAAAGTGCTGCATTATATACCTGTTCTTTCAAATGTTTAATCTTATATATTTATATATTATATATATATATATACATATTTACATGCATATATAATTCTTTATTAAAGTATACATTATTCACTAGTTTCTCTTTCAGGGTATGACAAGGAAAATGTTATATATTAATTTAGTAATTAGTAATTAATTTAGTTATTCTTATCACTAATTGTTTAGAATTTTAGTTCTCCCCTTTAAAAGAAGTGAAATAGTTAACACTTATTTTTTACATTTAATAGATAAATAATTTACCATTATATCTTATATATTTCAATATTTGCCATTTTTTTTGGATCCTACTTCAGCCCTTGATAAAGTTTATTATTTACTTGAGATTTTCTTGCAGACTTGTAGGTAATAATTCAGCATTTAACTAAAAAAAATATATAGCTATTTTGCTCACTCTTCAATAATGCTGGGTATACAATTCTAGACTGATGAGTTTCGTACTTTGACATTGTTACCCACATTTTTAGTGACATCTCCCAGGATGGTGATGTCTGCTCTTGGTCCAATTGCTGTCTCTTCATTTGTAATATATATTTTTCCCTAGTTTTTCTAAACTTTGACATTTGTCATTTTTATGACTATCTGTCTGGGGTGGATTTTTTTAATATTCCATGTGTAAGACATGGAGAGTGATAGGATAGGCATGTGGGGAGAGGAAGACTGGTTCAGAAAACACTCTTTTAAGCACACTGAAAATATCAACATATTTAATATCATGAGTCTTATTATTTAAGTATTAATGCTATGTCAATAATAAAGATGAGGAAATGAAGACAATATCCTTCCAAAGCAAGTTTACTTAAAGCTCTCAATCTTTAGAGCCAAACTTGAAATTTTCCAAATTAAGAAAAAAATCAGCCACTGTGTTTTGAACATTGGTGTTCTCATTCTCTTTAATCTCATCCTTGAGAATTCTTATTATAAGTAACTATATTCCAAGTCCATTTTCTTCAATAAACACATGGCAATGTTATGTATAGTATTAAAGAAAGACAAAGTAAGCATGGACTCACTTGCCATGTGGACTGAAGTCTGTTTTTCTCTATAGTATTTTTTCTCTTGAGTGCTGTTTACTGCAACAAGGTTTATATGGAATGTGATTCTCATCTTTTGTTCATCAGTTTCCAATTGCTGTATCCATGATGGTGTACTTGAAAGAATTTGTATGCTGCTTTTGATTCTGATTATTTTATTTGATGCACTGGAATACTCTGATCTTCAACAAGATCCTGCAACAACTTGTTTTGATGAGTATAATACAATGAATAAACTTGCCTGGATTTGTCTACATTTTCCCATATACAATATGGATATAACATTGGTATCTAACTAATCAGACTCTTATTGGTATTATATAGGTTGATATAGTCCATGTATTTGAAAGAATGTTTCCTGAAACTATTCTCTCCCTTTCCAAACTGCAACTCTGTTCACATCACTACTATTCAAATTCTTCTAGTGGTTTCTAATTACTTTCACGTACTTTAGCATGACTTTATTCAGCTTCTGGCCTCAATTTGATTCTTCATGCTTCTCTCAGTCCATGATTTTCTACTTACTTCTCTTTTTGATTCTCTTAGTTTGTATTCAGTTCCCTAACTGTTTGTGTTCTTTCTCTCCCCTGTGCTTGTGTTCACGTTGTTGCTGTTTAGAAGACCCTGATCATCACTGTCCACTTGGCTGGTCTTCACTCATCTCCTTAAACCAGCAGGATCTGCCAGCATCTCCTCCTCCTAGCAGTATTTCTTAATTCCAATCCCCAGGCTGAGCTTGAGGCTCATTGTCCATGTTGGTGAATAAAGATACTTAACACTTAACTGTGATTGCTCATTTTCTTGTCTCTTTCTTTGATTCCAAAGTGAATTCCTTGAGGATAGGAACCATGTGCTATTAATCTCTTTATTGGGAAAATAACCATCTGTTATATAGTTAGAAAGCTCAACATATATTCGCTGAACTCATGAATAAGTGATTGATTTATTGAAATTCAATAAATGATTCACATTGAGGTCTCTGGAATAAAGATGGTTACTATTAATGAAAAAAGGTCCAAAAGACTTATTTTCAATATTATCATTTAATTTAAAAAGTAATGAGTATCTACCTGGTACACATCAATTTGTTACCAACTATGGGCCATATAAAGGATATAAGATAATTTTGGTCCATATGTTGCTCACAGAAATATTAAAAGAAACAGTTAAATTTTTATATAGTATAATACAGAGAGTTATTTTGAGCCTTAACATCTGCAATAGTTTTGTGAAATTTTCATTCTAGAACTCTAACAGACATTTTAATCTATCTACTCCTGTAAAGTAAATGCCTAATAAAGATGCCATGGTCCCTACCTCTGCCTGCTCACCTACCTCTGTCATTTGTACCTTCATGCCCTCTATACAGTATGGCCACCCTTTGGCCCATGTGTGCAATTCCTATTAATTCCAGAAAACAGCAATCGCCAAAGCAATAAGAGTGAATTTAATTTAAAAAGTGCAATCATGTTCTGCCTTGTGCAGAACTGGACTTGGAATTATTTGTGACTGTGATTTAAGCATTATTTCTGGGGGGAGAGTCACTCTGTTTAATACTAATAGTCTTCCCAGGAAGTTTCATTAGAGTGAACTGCAATTTTTATTGCTCAGGATTTAACAAACTCCAATCTAAAGTCTCAGTGCCACTTTCTGCCAGCCTCCCAATCTCAGATGAAATTCTAACTTCCAAGAATGTCAGGCCAGGACTCAGTCCATCACCCAAGTTTCCTGGCTGAATCTCATACACCAGAGACCTTGCGCCTCTTCCCGCCTCGGGACCGCCTTTCTCCTGAAGTTTCTCTGCTCAACACTGCTGACAGCAACCTGTCTGCAGATGCACCAACAGCTGCTCCTGCTGAAAAATGGGCTTGTCTCTCTCACGGGGGCTATGATTTCTGGCATATGCATGCCTCCTACTGTCTCTTTGGTTTTAAAGCAATTTTCAGCACACCTGCTTGCTTGAACTTTACTGACAAGCCCTCTTAAGAGTTCAATGAAGAAAAAACATATCCATTTCCTAAGTACTTCCCTGTAATTCTAAATTTCACTTTAAATCTCCCAGTAAAGTGTTTACCCCTGTTGATGGAGAGACAATCTGTGTTGAGGCAGTCCTGCTGCTTTGGGCAGGATCTCATCAGCTCTCATATCACAGCAGATAAAGGAATGATCCATTAAGGCAATAAGGCCAACGTATTCCGCCCACCAAAATTGTCCCTTAGAGTACATTTGTTACTGCCATGTCTAGTCTGGGTTTAACCATCACCTGAGAGATTTTATCTCACTCAAAAAATTCTCCAACTGGATGCTTCTTCTCTTTTGTTTTTTTTGTTCTAACAGCTTTTCTACTTGAGTCAATCTCTTAAAAATACTACTCAATTCATTTTTACTCTACTCTCTAGGCTTAACTTAAAAGTGTTCTCCATAAAGGTGCACTTTTGATTTTGTAACAGGCCCATTTGTGTGGCTACTGTCCTTAAGTGTCACCACTTAGCCTATCCATAGGTTAATGCAAAAGTGAATACTTACTCTGGTTATATAGTCACCCAGCAATTTAAAATCATTTTTAATTCCTTATAGTTCAGGGGCCTGGTCTTAAAGTAATTGTCTCAATGTTCCAATGTAGTCATCATATGACATTGCTTAATGTCAGAAATCACTTCTGCTTATTGCTTCTGTGGAATGGGGGGATGCTCTCAACTGTGGTCAATCTCATTGTGTCAACCCATCTCATGCATTGTGAGGACAGTGAATTGGGTAGTAAATGAAAGTTTCTAAATCAGGTTCAAGTCAGCTAAACTTTATCTAAAATAGTGAAAAATGGTGGTCCCAGTGCAACTGTAGCCAATTAACACTAATATCATGGAGGTAACAGGAGTATAACACATGTAGGACATCTCAAAACCAAAACTAATAAGCATCCCCAAAGTAGGTAATGACTGGACTAAATGGGCCTTTTGGACTTACAATTCTGTCACAAAGTCCCAAACAAAGCAACATAAAAATACAGGAGAGGAAGCGAGAAAGTCCACACAGGAACCAAAGCCAGTGTTCTTAGCCCTTTGCATATGGAATTTGGTCAATGATATGTGTAGGCAGTAAATGATCACTTCGTAAATATATATGAAGAACTCCTTTTTGTTTGATTCATATCAATTCTCTCTTTTAGTGAAATTCTCTGCTGCAAAATATTAAGAAATAAATTTTCCTTGGGTGACTAGAGAGGAAAGTTGAAATAACATTAGTTAAACAGTGCATTATTTACTTAAACACTGGAATTCAGTATACATTGACACAATGGATATTGTTATCCCCATTTCACCTCTGATTAGGCTCAGTATCAATGACAACATAGCTACTTAACACAGGGCCAGAATATGAACCCACTTGATTCTGACCCTATCAACGACAACATAGCTAGTTAATACAGGGCCAGAATACGAACCCACTTGATTCTGACCCTAAGCCAACACTTTTTCCATTATGTTCTACTGCCTATGAAGCTTCCATCTTCAGCTCAAGCATGAAGTACCTCAGCAACCAAATTGACATTGACTCTGGTGCCATCCCTCACTCTCTCTTCATCTTAACTATTTCTGTTTCTTTGCCTGTACAAAAAGGCAGCTGCTACAAGAATAGGAAGACAATGGCTGTGAAAGGAGACAGGCTTCATTTACACTCCACCTCTGCTTCATACAAGCTCTATGAACCTGGACAAGCAAATTAACCTCTCTGAAACTCAGGTTTTTCATCTGTAATGTGGGAATAAAAATTCTTGAAATAGACCTGTTGAGAGGTGCAAATACCTGGAAGGCAATACATGGGCAGCAAATATTAATTCCAGTCCCTTTCACTGTCAATTTGTCAGCTCCAGATTGAATATGATCTTCCTTCTTTGACCTCTGTCTCCCTCCTTACAAAATTCAATTCCATTCACTTAGCATCTGAACATAATTGACACTTAATGAATACAAGTTGAGTGAATGAAAGACCTCTTCAAGACTCAGATCAAATGTCCCCAGGACTCGGAGGTCCCAGCCCCACCCTCGTTAGGATCTGTGACTGTCTTATACCCTCAGAGCACTGGTTTATGTACCTTCATTCCTGTTTAGCATGTTGTCTTAATTATTAGCTCCTGGAGTTTTTCACTAAATGATAAGTTTCTTAAGAGCAGGGACCATTTTTCAATTTTCCTCATAAACTTAGCACTTAACAAGTATCTTGGAATATTTATTTGACAAATTATTATTTAAAAGATTTAACCTGAATCATTAATATAAGTAGTTAACATTGATTAATCTTGCCTATAATATCTCCAGAAGTATTTGAATGAAATAAGGAAGTTAATTAAATAAATTCTGACTATAACCTAGCCATCTATGAGTATATTAGTTTACTTAGATTTATATCATAGTTCTATCCTATATTTATGCAAGAGTTATATTTTGAACAATTCCATATTTATAAATTAGGGGGTGGAAAAATGTTAGGTGTAGATTGTCTATAGATAACTCTATGGTAAGTTGGTTCATAAAACAAAGAATTTTAAAAAATAAATAACTCCTGTAATCAACTTATTCAGTAAATAGTAAGTTTCTTTAAAATAGGGTTCATCATATACTGAGAGGTTCATATATATATATATATATATATATATATATATATATATACACATATATATGTATACATACATATATGTGTGTGTGTGTGTGTGTATATATATATATATATATATATATATATACATATATATATATATATATATATATATATATATATATATAATCTTGAACAAGGATACAAAACAAAATTTTAAAAGCAACCCCCATCCCCCTTCATAAGGATGCTCACTCTCACACACTGGTTTCAGTTTTATGGTGGTATTTGTGGTGTTGCTGACTTGTTAGGTGGGCTCTGAAAGCAGATGCTTTAGTCTGTGTTTCCTCAGGAATTTCCAAGAAAAGAGTAAATTCTAGTTACCACCACTGCGTCATGGACACCATGACTTCACTTTTGAATAAGGATAAGGCTCAGTCACCTCCTTTGAAATAGAGCCTGCAAGCCTCATCCAGTTGTCTTAGAGAATTCTCAGAATGACAACAGCATTCCATCAATAAGAGATTCATCACAATCATATGTGCTTTGACCTCAACTCAACTCTCACTCTCCTTTCCAAAGCACCAGAAAACTGTTTCACTTCATTTATAAACAGTATGAAAGAGACTTTTTATGTTTTCTGCCTTCTAACTTTTCCAGCATGTTCTCATCATTCAGCCTCTTGTGACTCAGAGTGACTTCCTACCCCACACCCCTCATTCACTGACCCTCTGCTCTAAGCTGACTGTCCATTAACCATCCCCTAGGATGTAATTTGCTAATTATATAATGTCTTTATTGATTCTCTCAGCCTTGTTTTCAGCTTTCAGTGAATGACGAAAACCTCTCAAGTAGAATTTCATACCATAAACATGGCTCTGCAGCTCTTGCACTTACCCCAGGAAGGTGGCTGAAGGTGGTTTCTACTTTGTCTATTGAAAACCCAGCCCTGCTGAAGGGATGCTCCACCTCTAAGAGGACTGAGGTTCATTTTGGGCTGAGCCAGAGGGAAGGACCAGGCAGAATTCAAGGCTGAGTTTGATTTTCCTTGGAATGGGGATTTGATTTCCCTCCCAGAACGGGGAGGCTGCCCCATTAGGAGAACTTGCAAATATATTTGGCTTTGGGAGAGTAACTTACCCCTAGGAAAACCCATTACTTTCCCAGAGCCCTGCTATATTCTCAAGTTCTCCATTTTTATGGCACATATAAAGTGGTTAAAACTCCCACACGCTTTTCCTTCACCATCTCTGAAAGTTGTTCAGCCCTGTTTGGGGCTTCACCAGTGATAAAAAGCTTATATTGTATATTCCCAGACAGCAAATGACATCGAAGTCACCTAATTTGACTGCCCAGTGCATTGACTTTCATATTTAGTATGCAAAGGCAAGTCGTTTCTGAGGGAGGGAGCCTGGTTTGTTCTGTAATACCCTGAGACAGTCCTGTATCTCCTGCAGTGTCTCCTGACAGATCTTATAAAAGATCGTAAATTACTATCTGTTGAAATATATGAATTTAATGGATTCCATTAATGAACACCTGAACAGAAGAGATTCCAGGAGCCCAAAGATATGATCAGTCAAACAGCTTTAATAGTTATTAATTACAGAAGCAGACTATTTATCCCCTGCCTGCATAGAAATCTGCAGTAGTGTAATACTCACACTTCAAGGCTTTCTGGATGGAAGAAGGAAATGGGGATCAAACAGTTATTTTAGTTAATGCATTTCCATTCTGGGATTTTTAAAATTTATTTGTGGGAGAGAAGTCACTACTTTTGTATGTGGATTTTAAGTAATTTAATGTCATGGAGAGTGTGGGGCTTTTTTTTAAAGAATCGTAAAAAAAAATGCTTTGACCAACATTTAATATAGGCCACATCCTTTTACCTTTTTTTTTTTTTTTTTTTTTTTGCGGTACGTGGGCCTCTCACTGTTGTGGCCTCTCCCGTTGCGGAGCACAGGCTCCGGACGCGCAGGCTCAGCGGCCATAGCTCACAGGCCAAGCCGCTCCGCAGCATGTGGGATCTTCCCGGACCGGGGCACAAACCCGTGTCCCCTGCATCGGCAGGCAGACTCTCAACCACTGCACCACCAGGGAAGCCCCCCTTTTACCTTTAAGTACATGAAAATCAAAAGGTTTAGATAAAAACCTAAAGCAATCATTCAGGAAAGTTTAAGTCAAATACTCCCAGGTAGTCTCGACAATCTAAAGGTTGAAGTGGTTGGCGAAGCTGGTGTATGTGAAGTTCCATAAACAGCAGCTATGACCCAGTTTTCTAGGGACAAAGATCTCACCATCTTTACCTCATAAGAATCATAATCATGACAGAAGTTAATTTTTACCACATGCTAGATGTCTCACAGCAACTCTATGAGGCAGACACTATTGTTATTTCCATTTTATAGATAAAGAAATTAAGGCACAGGAAAGTGAAGGGTCTTATCTTTGATTTCACACGTAAGGCTGAATGAAAGCTGCCTGTTGCCTAACTCCATGTCCTTGGCCACTATGAAAGGCTGCCTCCTAACTATATGAAAAGATCGCCCGAGGTAACCTTATTTCCATTCCAGTAATGATGACTTTATCTACCTGAACACAAACTTTGTGACACCAGTTATATAGAGGCACATGACCTGAAGGAGAATAGACTCTTTCTCAATGCAGAACCAGTCTCTAAATCTGCGAAATCTGAGAGGAACAAGCGGGATAAGAACCATATCTAATTGTGTCCACCATTTTTACCATAAATATCTTAGACATTTTTGCCACAAGCATTTTTGCAGCAAAACTTTTCACTACTTAAGTAATTGACTGAAAGACAATTTTGCAGCAAAAGATAATATAACAAATATAAAGAGGGATATTAAAAACCACATAAAACGAGAAATGAATAACAATATTAAAATGACTTTCTTATGAAATACAAAACATTTGAATACATTTAAAAATGGCTGTAGCTTCATGGCGATACTGCACAAATAATTGGTTTTATTTTGTAGGCTGTTTCTAAGCACTTGTCTTCCAAGTCTTTCATACATAGTTTTTATACTTTTTTTGTCTATTCATTGATCCGTCTTCTTATTTTGCATTCCTTTTTTTAAACATCTTTATTGGAGTATAATTGCTTTACAATGTTGTGTCAGTTTCTGCTGTATAACAAAGTAAATTGGCTATATGTATACATATATCCCCATATCCCCTGACTCTTGCATCTCCTCCCACCCTTCCTATCCCACCCCTCTAGATGGTAACATAGCACCTAGTTGATCTCCCTGTGCTATGCAGCTGCTTCCCACTAGCTATCTATTTTACATTTGGTGGTGTATATATGTCAATACTACTCTCCCTCTTTGTCCCAGCTTACCCTCTCACCTCTCCATGTGCTCAAGTCCATTCTCTACATCTGTGCCTTTATTTCTGTCCTGCCCCTAGGTCCATCAGAACCATTTTTTTTTGATTCCATACATATGTGTTAGCATATGGTATTTGTTTTACTCTTATTGACTAACTTCACTCTGTAGGACAGATGCTAGGTCCATCCACTTCACTACAAATAGTTCAAATTTGTTTCTTTTTATGGCTGAGTAATATTCCATTGTATATATGTGCTACATCTTCTTTATCCATTCATCTGTTGATGGATACCTAGGTTGATTCCATGTCATGGCTATTGTAAATAGTGCTGCAATTAACACTGTGGTACATATCCCTTTTGAATTATGGATTTCTCAGGGTATATGCCCAGTAGTGGGATTGCTGGCTCGTATGGGAGTTCTACTTTTAATTTTTTAAGGAACATCCATACTGTTCTCCATAGTGGCTGTATCAATTTACATTCCCACCAACAGTGCAAGAGGGTTCCTTCTTCTCCACACCCTCTCCAGCATTTACTGTTTGCAGATATTTTGAAGATGGCCATTCTGTGATGGTCATTCTGACTGGTGTGAGGTGATACATCATTGTAGTTTTGATTTTCATTTCTCTAATGATTAATGATGTTGAGCATCCTTTCATGTGTTTGTTGGCAATCTGTATATCTTCTTTGGAGAACTGTCTATTTGGGTCTTCTGCCCAATTTTGGATTGGGTTGTTTGCTTTTTGATATTGAGCTTCATGAGCTGTTTGTATATTTTGGAGATTAATCCTTTGTCAGTTGATTTGTTTGCAATTTTTCTCCCATTCTCAGGGTTGTCTTTTTGTCTTGTTTGTAGTTTCCTTTGCAAAAGCTTTTAAGTTTCATTAGGTCCCATTTGTTTATTTTTGTTTTTATTTCCATTTCTCTAGGAGGTTGGTCAAAAAGGATCTTGCTGTGATTTATGTCATAGAGTGTTCTGCCTATGTTTTCCTCTAAGAGGCTTTACATTTAGGTGTTTAATCCATTTTGAGTTTACTTTTGTATACTGTGTTAGGGAGTGATCTAATTTCATTCTTTTACATGTGCTGTCCAGTTTTCCCAGCACCGCTGGAAAAAGAGGCTGTCTTTCTCCATTGTATATTTTTGCCAACTTTATCAAAAATAAGGTGACCATATGTGTGTGGGTTTATCCCTGGGCTTTCTATCCTGTTCCATTGATCTATATTTCTGTTTTTGTGTCAGTACCATACTTTCTTGATTACTGCAGCCTTGAAAAATAGTTTGAAGTCAGGGAGCCTGATTCCTCCAGCTCCATTTTTCTTTCTCAAGATTGCTTTGACTATTAGGGGTCTTTTGTGTTTCCATACAAATTGTGAATGTTTTTATTCTACTTCTGTGAAAAATGCCACTGGTAGTTTGATAGGAATTGCACTGAATCTGTAGATTGCTTTGGGTAGTATAGTCATTTTCACAATTTTGATTTTTCCAGTACAAGTACATGGTATATCTCTCCATCTGTTTGTATCATCTTTAATTTCTTTCATCAGTGTCTTATAGTTTTCTGCATACAGGTCTTTTTTTCTCCTTTGGTAGGTTTATTCCCAGGTATTTTATTATTTTTGTTGCAATGGTAAATGGGAGTGTTTCCTTAATTTCTCTTTCAGATTTTTCATCATTAGTGTATAGGAATGTATTAATTATGTATCCTGCCACTTTACCAGATTCATTCATTAGTTCTAGTAGTTTTCTGGTAGAGTCTTTAGGAGTCTCTATGTATAGTATCATGTCATCTGTAAATAGTGACAACTTTACTTCTACTTTTCCAATTTGGATTCCTTTTATTTCTTTTTCTTCTCTGATTGCTGTGGTTAGAACTTCCAAAACTATGTTGAATAATAATGGTGAGAGTGGGCAGCCTTGTCTTATTATTGATCTTAGAGGAAATGGTTTCAGTTCTTCAACACTGAGAATGATGTTGGCTTTGGTTTTGTCTTATATGGCCTTTATTATGTTGAGGTAGGTTCCCTCTAATCCTACTTTCTGGATAGTTTTTATCATAAATCAGTGTTGAATTTTGTTGAAAGGTTTTTCTATATCTAATGAGATTATCATGTTTTTTTACCTTCAATTTGTTAATATGGTGTAGCACATTGATTGATTTGTATATATTGAAGAATCCTTGCATTCCTGGGATAAACCCCACTTGATCATGGTGTAAGATCCATTAAATGTGTTGTTGGATTCTGTTTTCTAGTATTTTGTTGATTGCATCTATGTTCATCATTGATATTGGCCTGCAGTTTTCTTTTTTTGTGAAATGTTTTCTCATTTTGGTGTCAGGGTGATGGTGGCCTTGTAGAATGAGATTGGGAGTGTTCTCCCCTCTGCTATATTTTGGAAGAGTTTGAGATGGTTAGGTGTAACTCTTCTCTAAATATTTGATAAAATTCACCTGTGAAACCATCTGCTCCTGGACTTCTGTTTGTTGGAAAATTTCTAATCACATTTTCAATTTCAGTGCTTGTGATTGGTCTGTTTATGTTTCCTATTTCTTCCTGGTTCAGTCTTGGAAGGTTTTGCTTTTTTAAGAAGTTATCCATTTCTTCCAGGTTGTCTATTTTATTGGCATAGAGTTGCTTGTAGTAATCTCTCATGATCCTTTGTATTTCTGCAGTGTCAGTTGTTACTTCTCCTTTATCATTTCTAATTCTGTTGATTTGAGTCTTCTCCTTTTTTTTTTTTTTTCATGATGAGTCTGGTTAATGGTTTATCAATTTTGTTTATCTTCTCAAAGAACCAGCTTTAATTTTATTGATCTTTGCTATTGTGTCCTTCATTTCTTTTTCATTTATTTCTGAACTGATCTTTATGATTTCTTCCCTTCTGCTAACGTCAGTTTCTTTTTTTCTTTTTTCTTTTTTTTTTCCTTTATCTAACTGCTTTGGGTATAAGGATAGGTTGTTTATTTGAGATTTTTCTTGTTTCTTGAGGTAGGGTTGTATTGCTATAATCTTTCCTCTTAGAACATCTTTCACAGCATCCCACAGGTTTTGGGTTGTCACATTTTCATTGTCATTTGTTTCTAGGTATTTTTTAAAATTTTCTCTTTGATTTTTCCAGTAATATCTCAGTTATTTAGTAGCATGCTGTTTAGCCTCCATGTGTTTGTATTTTTTACAGTTTTCTTCCTGTAATTGATATCTAGTTTCATAGAGTTGTGGTCGGAAAAGATACTTGATACAAGTTCAATTTTCTTAAATTTACCAAGTCTTGCTTTGATACCCAAGATATGATCTATGCTGGAGGATGTTCCATGAGCACTTGAGAAGAAAGTGTATTCTGTTGTTTTTAGATGGAATATCCTATAAATATCAATTAAGTCCATCTTGTTTAATGTATCATTTAAAGCTTGTGTTTCCTTTTTTATTACCATTTTGTATGATCTGTCCATTGGTGAAAGTAGGGTGTTAAAGTCCCCTACTATTATTGTGTTACTGTTAACGTCCCCTTTTATGTCTGTTAGCATTTTCCTTATGTATTGAGGTTCTCCTATGTTGTGTGCTAAATATTTACAATTGTTATATCTTCTTCTTGAATTGATCCCTTGATCATTATGTAGTGTCCTTCTTTGTCTCTTGTAATAGTCTTTATTTTAAAGTAAATTTTGTCTGATATGAGAATTGCTACTCCAGATTTCTTTGGATTTCAATTTGCATGGAATATCTTTTTCCACCCCCTCACTTTCAGTCTGTATGTGTCCCTAGGTCTGAAGTGGGTTTCTTGTAGACAGCCTATATATGGGTCTTGTTTTTATATTCATTCAGCCAGTCTATGTCTTTTGGTTGGAGCATTTAATCCATTCACATTTAAGGTAATTATTGATATGTATGTTCCTATTACCATTTTCTTAATAGTTTTGTGTTTGTTTTTATGGGTCTTTTCCTTCTCTTGTGTTTCTTGCCTAGAGAAGTTCCTTTAGTGTTTGTTGTAAAGCTCGTTTGTTGGTGCTGAATTCTCTTAACTTTTGCTTGTCTGTAAAGGTTTTAATTTCTCCCCTGAATCTGCATGAAATCCTTGTTGTGTAGAATAATCTTGGTTGTAGTTTTTTTCCCTTTCATCACATTACATATGTCCTGCCACTCCCTTCTGGCTTGCAGATTTTCTGCTGAAAGATCAGCTGTTAACCTTATGGGGATTCCCTTGTATGCTATTTGTTGTTTTTATCTTGCTTCTTTTAATATTTTTTCCTTGTATTTAATTTTTGATAGTTTCATTAATATGTGTCTTGGCATATTTCTCCTTGGATTTTTCTTGTATGTACTCTGCACTTCCTGGAATTGATTGACCATTTCCATTCCCATATTAGGGAAGTTTTCAACTATAATCTCTTCAAATATTTCCTCAGACCCTTTCTTTTTGTCTCCTTCTTCTTGGACCCCTAAAAATCAAATGTTGGTGTATTTAATGTTGTCCCAGAAGTGTCTGATACTGTCCTCAATTCTTCTCATTATTTTTTCTTTTTTTCTGCTCTGTGGTCCTTATTAATTTTTTCTTGTATTTTTTTCCATTCAATTTCCAAGAATTTGGATCTTTTTAAATATACTTATTCTAAATTCTTTTATAGGTATACTGCTTATTTCCTCTTCAGTTGTTTGGTCTGGTGGATTTTTACCTTACTCCTTCATCTGCTGTGTATTTCTCTGTCTTCTCATTTTGCTTAACTTACTGTGTTTGGGGTCTCCTTTCCAATGGCTGCAAGTTCATAGTTCCCGTTTTTTTTTTGGTGTCTGCCCCCAGTGTGTGAGGTTGGTTGGATGGCTGTGTAGGCTTTCTGGTGGAGGGGACTGGTGAGTGTTTTCTGGTGGGTGAGGCTGGATCTTTTCTTTCTGGTGGAAAGGACCACATCCAGTAGTGTGTTTTGGGGTGTCTGTGAATTTAGTATGATTTTAGGTAGGCTCTCTGCTAATGGCAGTATTTGTGTTCCTGTCTTGCTAGTTGTTTGGCATGGGGCTTGCAGCACTATAGCTTGCTGGTTGGTGAGTGGAGGTGGGTCTTAGAGTTGAGACAGAGATCTCTGGGAGAGCTCTTGCCAATTGATATTACATGGGGCTGGGAGCTCTCTGGTGGTCCAGTTTCCTGAACTCGGTTCTCCCACCTCAGAGTGTCAGTCCTGACACCAGGCTGGAGCACCAAGACCCTGTCAGCCACAAGACTCAGGAGGAAAAGGAGAAAAAATGAAAAAAAATATATTAAAATAAAAAAATAATTATATTAAAAAAAAGAAGAGAGCAGTCAAACCAATAAACAAATCCACCAATTATATCAAGTGCTAAAAACTATTCTAAGATAAACATAAAAATCAGAAACAAAGCAGTCATAGACAGCCAACTCCAAGTGTACAGTTGCCCCCAAAATTCACCGCCTCAATTTTGGGATGATTCATTGTCTATTCAGGTATTCCACTGACGCAGGGTACATTAAGTTGATTGTGGAAATTTAATCCACTGATCCTGAGGCTGCACTGAGAAATTTCCCTTTCTCTTCCTTGTTTGTACAGCTCTTGCAGTTCACCTTTGGTTTTGGCCCCACCTCTGCATGTAGGTCGCCCTCAGGCATCTGTTCCAGCCCAGACAGGGTGGGGTTAAAGGAGCGGCTGATTAAGGGGTTCTGGCTCTCTCATGCCCCGTGGTGGGAAGGGTATGGTAGCCATAATTAGAATGAAGGCTAGCCTGTAGCAGCAGAGGCCAGCATGACATTGCAACAGGCTGAGGTGCACTGTGTGTTCTCCCAGGGAATTTGTCCCTGGATCATGGGACCCTGGCAGTGATGTGCTGCTCAGGCTCTCAGGGGGTTGTGGATAGTGACCTGTGCTTGCACACAAGATTCTTGGTGGCTACAGCAGCACCATTAACGTTCCATGCCCATATCTGGGGTCCGAGCTGATAGCCATGGCTCACACCCATCTCTGAAGCTCGTTCAGGCAGTGCTCTGCCTTCTTTGGGCAGACAGGGAAGGAATCGCCTCTCCTTGTGTCCCCTGAAACAATGGTCTGTTGCCTCTTCAACAGGTCCAGACTTTTTCCCAGACTCCCTCCCAGCTAGCTGTGGTTCACTAACCCCCTTCAGGCTGTGTTCACGCAGCCAACCCCAGTCCTCTCCTTGGGATCTGACCTCCGAAGCTGGAGCCTCAGCTCCCAGCCCCCACCCACACTGGTGGGTTAGCAGACAAGCCTCTCAGGCTGGTGAGTGCTTGTCAGCACCAATCCTCTGTGCAGGAGTCTCTCCACTTGGCCCTCTGCACCCCTGTTGCTGTGCTCTCCTCTGTGCTTCCGTATCTTCCCCCCTCACCACCCCTGTCTCCACCAGTGAGGGGACTTCCTAATATGTGAAAAATTTTCCTCCTTCACAGCTACCTCCCAAGTCCCACCCCTATTCTTTTGTCTCTGTCTTTTCTTTCTTCTTTTGCCTTACCCAGGTACATGGGGATTTTCTTGCCTTTTGTGAAGTCTGAGGTCTTCTGCCAGCATTCAGTAGGTGTTCTGTAGGAGTTGTTCCTCATGTAGATGTATTTCTGATGTATTTGTGGGGAGGAAGGTGATCTCCCTGTCTTACTCCTCTGCCATCTTGAAGGTCCCCCTCTTTTTCTTTTTCACTAATTTTTTTTCTTCATTAAGAGAAGTATCAATTTCCAAATACTAGATACATATTTGTAACTGAGCTTTGTGTTGCATTGTGACAGCCTTCTACAATGTTGTTGCTCTTAGCATATTGTCTCATGTCTTTTGATTGTTGTTCCAAAGTTCTATGGGAAATATGTGTTCAACTCTCCACCTTTGAGGCCCTTGGACTCTTTCTCCTCTAATGTAGAATGTTTCAAAATAAGAAACAAACTCGGGGCAAATCATTGTCAGCTGGCAAGATTTTTGTATTGTAGATGTCAAATCAAACTGTCAACAAGCGATTTTCTTTCACAGCTAAATTGCCTTACAGCCAATTAATTATGTGGTGACAATGTTTGTGGCAAAAAATGCTTGCGGCCAAGATGCTTACAACTAAAGTACACAGAAGCACATCTAATGACTGAATTACCTAAGAAGATACTGTTTGCCAATTACACAACTGGGGAATGTGCCTATAATCTGGGGGACTGACATCTGTCCTCAATGCTCAGCACCAGAGTCAGAAGTGGATAATTATGACAAATATTCCTACATGTTCTGTCCCATATCTAGATATTTGACCATGGCTCTACTTTCATGTATGCTTTTTTAACATTTAAAAATCATTTTAAATATTATTTATCTTCCTGGATAAGATATATTCTGTGGATAGCAGACTCTGTCTGAATCATCTTTCCATTCCCCACAGGGCCTAGCACAGTGCTATTACTGTGGGTACTATTCTATACATGTTTATTCAATCAATGTTAGACTGATTTGGTACATTGGCCTTGGTTTTGCTATATTTCCAAATAGCTTCCTTATGATTTAATGGACTATTTTAGTCTCACTTCTTCTATGAAACCTTTAAAGACAACAGTAGCTCATCCTATTCTTTCTTTTTCTGGATATACACAAATTTGTAGTCGATTGTTTTTCTTGGGGACCAGTCTCCAAATTAGCAAATATTTATTGAGGAATTACCAAATGCCAAGTGCTATTCTAAATACTTTTAATGTATCTGCATTTTTAAGAATCACAAAAATCCACTAAAAAGGCACCATTATTATCCCCAATTTACAGATGGGAAAACTGAAGCACAGAGAGATTAAAATTTCTCTTGTTATTCCCAGTTGTAAAGTTCAATGTGGTAGAACCAGGAACTACACCTGAGGCTTTGATACAGAGCCCAAATTCTTAACTACCATTGTATTACTTCCCAGAAGCCAGAGGACTACTGAGGGCTTCAATTCAACTGGAGAGGTTAATTGGAGGTGAAAAATTTTTAAAAATATAACACTTGAAGAAGTTTAACATTGAAGGGGAAGATAAAATGGTGCAGATAGCCAAAAGTTTGTTTTGTTTCCAAGATGAAAGACCCTTAAACATCTTTAAATGCTGATAGGTTAGGACAAGGGCAGAAACTAGAGATGTAGGAATGAGAGGGAATAATCCAGAGGGATGTTGTCACTAACACAATTCACACTGCCTTGGATCTGGAGGCTGGCCATCCTTACTTACATGGACTTGGCAAGGGTCTCTTAACTGGTGTCCTAGTGCCTAATCTCATTTCTTATCTCATCAACCACCACACTCTCTTTCTAAAATGGGAGGTTGCTTCCTGGTTTAAAATCTCCAATGGCTTTGTCATTGCTCAGATTCTAAATTCTAAATTCCTCCACCTGACTCCAAAAGTCATCTATGATCTCCCTTGTGCACTCTGGCTTCATAATTTACTCAGCAAGCTGATCATCCATCCTCTGGCCCATTCTACACAGAGATACTTTTAGTTCCCCATTTTCTTTGGTTAAGGAAACTATTCTCCCTGTTGTCTGCCTGTAAAGTCACTCATATTTTAAGAATAAAATCAACTCCACCTCCTTCATAAAATCTTTTCTTTCTCCCAAGGCAGAATTAAACATTCCCTTTGTGTCACCCTGTGTATGCTGCAAATACTTCTATTGTAACAACTGTAGTGTTTTATTGTTCTGATTTGTTTACATGACTGGATTTCCCTACTAAATTTAAAGGTGCTTGACGACAAGGACAATTCCATCAGCCTCGACTCTCTCAAATGTAACTAGCACCTAGTAGTTGTCCAGAAATTAGTTGTGAAAGAATAAATAAATTAATGTGTTTTCAAAAAAATGTAGAAAATATATTATTGGATGATATGGGGAAAAATATGATGAAGATGTTTTTTCTTCCTCTAAAGAGCTGGAATAATGTACCTGGTTTATAAACAAATAATTCTTCTTTTAAGAATTCCCTGGTAACTCTATCAATAAGTGAAGGACATATATTAGAAAGGTATACACTTGTTGTTGACATTTCATTTCCTGTTTTTTTCTGTTTGTTTGTTTGTTTTATGTGCCCATACAGTTGCAATAACCTTGCTCCTACAATCTTAGAGATTGGGAAAACCATTTATATGTGTAAAGTTTCTGCGTGTATAAGTGCAGCTTAGAGTAGGTAGATGTCTATGATGTAGTTGATGGTCATAACTGTGAGTTCTCCAGCTTCACCATTCTTAGCCTAAGTAAGTCCACAGAAATCACTGAATATGTTTGATATTGCACCATGCAGTATTACATTCATAGGAATAGCATATTTCTTTGCATAAATAATGGGGGGCATTTTGACATTCTTTAATTTGACCAAAAATTTAATCTGGTGGAGGAGGTCAAAAGTGAATAACTTTCCATTCCATGGATGTGAAAGTCAAAAAGATGGCTATTGATAGAGCCAGAACCAGCACCTAGTAATTCTGAATCCCTATTGTGTTTTCTTCAATATATGATATGACTATCCAAAAAGAAGCTATCTCAGGAGGGAGGATCACTGGCCAAATTCAGACAAATAAATCAGGTATTTATTATCTAATTATTATTTAGATAATAAATATATCTTGGCTTAATGTGATGGAGAAAGATATTCTCATTTCTAAAGCTTATATCTGAATTATACTAGTATAGAGTATTTCTGTATGTCTGGCTACCTGCAAATTAATTTTAATTATCTTCATTATTGACATTATTATCATCTTCAACACTGCTAGTAATTTTATATTATTTTGCAATTCTTGCAATATTTTCATTCACATCATCTTTCCTGATCCTCACAAAAGCCTTGTGAGATAAATAACATAGTTATAGTACAGTTTTACACATGAGGGAATTGAGTTTCAGATGTGTTAATAACTCATGTAGTACAGGGTATGGCTTGCTCTTGATCTCAGGTATTCTAATTTTAATTACATGCTCATTAAATATTTGCTGCCCCTCAGACTTTGCTCTAACTTTTATCTGGCATTCTCTCCATGGCATAAGGAGATCGCTACAAGGACTAAATCATAGAATTTCAGCCATAGCCCTTTGTTGAGCATCTATTATAGGCAAGACTATATACCTGTCACCATAAGATATATCAAGACAAAGAGGTCACAAGTCTTGTACTAAAGACACTTAGGTGCTGTTGGAATAATCAAAATGGAAGAAAAAGAAGGATATCCAAAGATAAAAATAAAGGCTATTATAGTAGGGAAAATATAAATACTATTAAGATATATACAGAAAGGACTGTGGAAGTGAAAAGAAAGTAAAAGTCCATTATTTATTGGAATAATGGAACTTTGGAAAAGGATGAGATTGTACAAAAGTGGCTAATCGTCTCATGGGTTTCAGATATTCCCATGGTTTCCCATTGTTTATAAAATAAAATCTAAAGAAACCCTAGGCTTCCACATCCTGGCTTCTCTACTATCCCATCTTCATCTTACACCATGAAAGGCTCTGGCTGTACACCATTTCTTACATTTCCCTGATCATAACATGTAGAACGCACATTTTTTAAAATATTCTGAGCCATTACATAAGTTGTTTCCTTTACCTGTAATGGTCTGTTCTTGCCCTTGTCTTTTTACAAGTTTCAGCCAAATTTTTACCTTCTCAAAAACCCTCCAGCAACCACCAGGAGAATGTATGATTCTCTGTTTTTGTGTGGATATCCATTGTCTCTCCCTCCATTATAGAATTTTCTGTCATCCATCTGTTTCCCCTATTAGAATATGAGCTATTTGAGGTCAGGGAGTATAACCTATTTGATCTTTATAAACACATCACTGAACCCAATACTAATAATTTGTTTTCTGGATGAATAATGAATAGATCCTATTGATTGTAAAGGACAACTCTCATTAAACTGAACACATAGTTTCCAATAGAGAAATTTCTTCTACATTAGCCCTGAAAGTAATTTCTCCTTTACTTTAATTCCTGAAAATATAGGGGTTGCTACTGCTTCAAAACAAACCATACGACCAAATTATTTTGTAATTTCTGCATTACAATCATATACAAGACACCATTTAAAATATTTAAACCATGCTCTTTCTAAGTTCTTTCATATCTAGAATAAATCATCACTGTTCATTTTATTATTTCAGGTGACATAGTTACACACATTTTGGTTCATCATTCTCTAGGCTAGGAGAAATTTGCCAGTGTACCATTTCAAATGGATTTCCTGGAGTCTACTCATAACTTTCCCGAACACTTAGTAGAAACAAGGAGAAAAAAGTCAGAATTGGCCTGGAGCTCAGAGTTGCCTTAACATTGGGAAAGGGCTCAGAGATGTCTTCTAGAAGTGAGAAGGTAGATTACTATATTGCGTTATTAATATACAATGGATATGCATTTATTCATGTATGGTTGGCTCCAGCTTTTCAACATTAAATTACTTTCTCCCTTATGAAAACTTAGCTCCAAATGTTTTTCTGAAGTACAAATTGTCCAGGGAGAAAAGTTGGTTCAGTTAGGTTGGTATCTGAGGCCAGCCCAAGGTAAAATACTGAAGCAGATGACCATTTTTATTGGCATCTTTCCATCTTAAATGAAAAAGAAAAAAACAAAAATAAAGAAAACTCACCCTGCTAATGCATCATTGTCTTCATTTATTTCTGTTGCCCATAGGTGTTATGGGCATACACACACCAATTATTCTGTATGTACCCTATGGTCCTTTTAAGGGTAAGAATAAGATAGGCATTTGCTGTAGTAACAAACAACTCCAGATCTCAGTGGCTTAATACATAAAAATTTATTTCTTGCTCACCCAAATCTGACATAAGACCAGCAGCTCCACAAGGCAGCTATCTTCCAGGTGGTAACTTAGCAACCTGGGCTGCTCCCATCTGTTTTTCTGACATCCCAAAACACAGGCTCCACAGTCACACCAAAGGGGAAGAGAAACTGCAGGGTGGCCTCCCAGTTCTAAAACACTTTGACCAGGAAGGGAGATTTATCATTTTCATTTACAGTTCTTTGACTATTAGAACATGGCTGCATCTAATAAGGAAGCTAGCAAATGCTGGAGAATACACAAATATTGAGTGAGCAGTGACTATCCATTCCTCACTCTTTATCTCCAGTTTCTTCTAAAACAGAGTTGGGCAGGAAGTAACACTAAAACTAATCCTATAAATCAAAATAAAATTTGCCTACTTGTAACTATATTTTTGAGTGGAGGCTGGGACAGGCAATCAAATCAATTTATAGCTTGCATTCCCTTCACTAGATAATGTGTTTTTCAACATCTTAAACAGATTATGATATTTCTCACCTTTATTGCCTAAAATGTGTTTGTCCCAAATTTATATGTTGAAGCCCTAAACCCTAGGACCTCAGAATGTGACTATATTTTGACATAGGGTCTTTAAAGATGTGATTAAGCTAAAATGAGTGGAATGGACCCTAATCCAGACCGATTGGTGTCCTTTTAGGAAGAGGAAATTGAACATATAAAGGAACACTAAGGGTACGTGCACACAAAGGAAAGATTATGTGAAGAAGCAGCAAAAAGGCAAGCCAAGGAGAATGACCTCAGAAGAAACCAATCCCACCAACACCTTGAACTTGGATTTCCAGCCTTCAGAACTGGGAGAAAGTTCATTTCTGTTGTTTAAGCCACCCATTCTGTGATATTTTGTTACGGCAGTCATAACAAATTAATATACTCACCTTTAGCACGCCCACAGTATCTGAGAAGATGGGCTAAGTCACACTGAAATAAGTAAATTCAAACTCTCAATATTTGAAAAACAAAAGGTATATTTCTTGATCTCTATATGTGTCCCTTCATAGGCCAGCTTGAGGCTCTGCTCTATGTGATACTGAATCAAACCAGATTTATAGAGCCTCCATTGTCAGAAACACTGAGAAGTGCTCTTGTGAAGGAAAGAGAAGCCACCAAAGTGGTTCCTGGCAACCATTTTCTCTTCCATTTACCAGGCCAAAGCAGGTCCCTGGCTCAGCCCAAATCCAGAGCAGGCAGGGAGTGCGGCTCTTCCACCATCAGGAAGGAGGGTGGCTGGAGAACTTGAGAACCAATCTGTGGCTATCATACCACACCCTGTGATGGGTCAGGTAATGATGAAATGTCTGCAGATGTGGAGGGTCATTAGAGGAGGTAATTGAGCGGTCCACTGACATGAATCATACATGTATTGGCAGCATGGTGTCATGGAAAGCACAGGTATATTCTACTTCTACTAACTTTACCCAGGTCATTTGTCTTTTGTCTAGGCAAGTCATTTAAAACGTCTGGGTCTCAAGGGCTTCCCTGATGGCGCAGTGGTTAAGAGTCCGCCTGCCGATGCAGAGGACGCAGTTTCGTGCGCCAGTCCGGGAAGACACCACATGCCACGGAGTGGCTGGGCCCATGAGCCATGGTTGCTGAGCCTGCACGTCCAGAGCCTGTGCTCCACAATGAGAGAGGCCACAACAGTTAGAGGCCTGCGTACCACAAAACAAAACAAAACAAAACAAAAAAACTTCTGGGTCTCATTTTCCTTCCTTATTAAAAGATGGAACAAACCCAGAAGATCATTAAAGATATTTTCATTATTAAAATTCTGAAATAACATGATTTCATATTTTCTCTCTCTCCAGCTATTTTAATTCTTATTTTCCTTCCTTCCTCCTTCCCTCCTTCCTTCCTTCTTCTTTCCTTTCCTTTCTTCTTTTTTTCCTTCCTTCCTTTTTTAAAATTTATAGGAAAAGTACATCCTAAAGTCCTACCACATATTGGCATCTGAGTGAGATACACTGAAAGATGTAAAGCTGCTCAAGCTTCATGCTATTTTGTGCTCAAAAAAAATGAGGAAATGGGTAGACACATGAATAATTATATACCAGTCAGCAGACGCCAAGGCACCTTAAAAATAATTAGAAAGCCATTCACCAGGGCTTCAGAGAGTAATAAGTCTGTACTTAGCAAATCAACAAGGAATCCATGGTGAAAATGTCAACAGTTGAAAACAAAATGAAGGTTCCCTGAGTAAAGAAACCCCAAAAAGCAAAGCAAGAAAGAGCCTCAGTGAGAGGGCTCCAAGGAGTGGACCAATGGACAGCAGCCAAAGCTTGGTTTGAAGGATGCCAGCCAGTGAGACTGAGAGACTGAGTGTGCTCAGACTGTGGGGAACCTGACAATATTATAAATAAAGGGATTGGGGACCTGCCACTAGTTATGAAAGAAAATAGTATGATGAAAAATGTGGAACAAATGTGTAAATATTTAACAAAAGCAAATAATAATAATGTTAAGAATGGTATGAAGAAAGATAAACTGGGGTCAATTAGAGAAGAAATATGTTTTAAGGGAATTGCACTGAATCATATGAGACCTTACAAGTGTGTGTGTGTATGTGTGTACAGGAGTCTCCTAAAGGTGCTTTGATGGTTACTTATACATTTCTACTTAGCTAGACTGCAATGCCCCATTGTTTCATGAAACAGTAGTCTAGATATTGCTGTTGACAGTATTTTGTAGATATGATTAGCATTTATAATCAGTTGACTTTATATAAAAGAAATTACCCTCAATAATGTGTGTGGGCCTCATCCAATCAGTTGAATGCATTAAGAATAAAATAAAAACAAAACTGAGGTTTCCCAGAGAAAAGGAAATCTGCTTTAAAATTGTAAAATAGAAATACTCCTGAGTTTCTGGCCAGCCCTCCAGACTTCAACCTTGCCAGTCCCCACAAGGGCTAGAGTTAATTCCTTTAAAGCTATCTATCTATCTACCTATCTATCTCTCTGTCTATCTACCTACCTACCTATCATCTATCATCTCCTATTGGTTCTCTTTCTCTGGAGAACCTTGACTGAACAGGTGGGACAAGAGAAGCAAGAATGAATCTTTCTTCCACTTCCCTGAGAGCAAACCTAACTATGTCCTTACCTCCCTTGCTAAAACTGATAGATATGATTTAAATTGTTTTTGGTAAGTGATGAGGATCAATTTCAGAAATGTCATTCATCACAAGAATTCTTCCTCTTTCGATACAGGAAATATTTATTTTGTCTTTTTTTGTTGTTGTTGTTTCCTGAAACAACAACTTGAATCTTTCATTATTTAAATTTTCACATCTTTACATCCAATCTCTCTAATTGTATTGCTGTGTCATGGACAAAACCTCACCAATCAAGCCCAGTGATTTCAGACACACTTTTGCTGGTTTGATTGGAGAAGAACACATGACCTAGCATCTGAGCTCTTGGAGGTGCCCTAGAGCTCTGCATGGGATAGCACTGGCAGCCTTGGAGAGGCTCTGTCTGCACTCCAGGCATGCAAGGGAAACATCCATCCGTCTAGGTGTACAGGAACCACTTCCACAGTCTCCCATGGGTGCTCTCAACTCACTCCACTTAGAGTAAGTGATATGACTGGCAACTGAGAAGCTTGCCCAATCCAGTTCCACAGACACTTCAATTTGGATTACAGTATAATCATACCCCAGATCAGACGGAACAGTTTCTTTTCTCTGAAATAGTGAATATTCATACACAATAATGCTCAATTTAGTATACGTTCTTTGTCTGTCTTCACCTTTGTTTGCAAACTTCTCAGAGGCAAATGTGTTAGGAAAATGTGTAGCAAAGGGTACCTAGATCAGAAGATTAGAACTTTCTTTTTAAAAATAGATTCTTGGGGGTTTCCCTGGTGGCGCAGTGGTTGAGAGTCCACCTACTGATGCAGGGGACACGGGTTTGTGCCCAGGTCTGGGAGGATCCCACGTGCTGCGGAGTGGCTGGGCCCGTGAGCCATGGCCGCTGGGCCTGCGTGTCCAGAGCCTGTGTTCCACAGCAGGAGAGGCCACAGCAGTGAGAGGCCCGTGTACCAAAAAAAAAAAAAAAAATAGATTCTTCATCTTCCATGTCATATCAAGGCATTGTCAAAAAGCAATATACATGGCAACACTTAGTGAATTACAATATTTTGTTGTTGTTGTTCAAAACCTTATGCAAGTTACCTCTACATGTTTCTTAAGACCCATGTTGTTTCACATTGTTCAAGTTCTGCTTCTGTCTTATTTTAAGAATGTACTCCCTCTGTTACAATGTATCACAATATCAGGAGGAGAGAATGGTTGTTTTCTAGCAGGAGTGGCAAACAATGGTTCAAGGCAGAAATTTTTGTTTGGGTGGAACTCTGAAAGACAGAAAAAGTTTAAGTGAGGTGTGTCTAGAAACAGTCTTTATTGCCTGTCTCAAAAGATTTGCTTTCAAATTCCTTATTGGGAGCAAGTTTAATCTCCTTGTTTGTCAAAGAGCACCACTAACAAGAATATTTTCTTGGTTAAAAAACTGGAAGAAAAGTAGTCATATTTCTTTATGATTAGTTCAGGTCTTATTTAGATCCCTACCCAAGGATATAAAAGTTCCAAAGTCTGAAGCAGAATTTTAATAAGACGATCTTATCTTTAAGGCAGTCCCACAGTATGGACATAGAAAACAGTTAGAAAAGAGCTTCAATATGAGGTGACAGAGAAGTTTTGGAAAAAGTTATCAGAACTAAATTCCCATATGGTAATATGCCTCTTGGCACAGAGGGCATGCATGGTAAATGCTACACCATACTGAACTCAAGAAGCTTGGTGTTGATCCTGCCTACCATCCCCCACAACTTCCTTCCCACCTGTTGGAATCCTGTCTTTTCTTCAAGAGCCTGCTGTGGTCTCCTCTGCCATTCAGTAACTTAACCCCTTTGGACAGGTTCATTCACTCATTTAGCAAATATTTATGAGGGCTAAGTATTAAAGGCTGAATTTTACAAATCCAGATGGCATTTATTTTAGTGTAGTTGTTTTCTAATTGTTTCTTGTGTTTCTCCATGGAGGGAAGGGAGGCTGTCTGGAACTCTGAAACTTTACAGTGGGAATCATTGTCCACACCTATAGTTTTTAACCATGTCCCTGATTCTGAGGCCACTTGTGCTCCAGAAGAAATTAGAAAGGGGAAAATCCCCACTGACTCAAGGAATCAACACTCTTTGGACCTTAGGACTTCAATATATTTTTCATTCAAAGATTCATTGAACATCTATCCTATTCCAGGCATGAGAATAGTGCTGGACATATAGAAAGTAAAGATAAAATGACACATTTCTCACCCAGAGTTGTCTAATTAGGCAGACAGATAAGTAAAGGCAAGATTTAAAATAATGTGGGAGGTTCTGAGACAATTAGGGACTCTCTAATTTCCATGGTGGTATGAGAGTAGTGGCACATCAGAAACAGTCTGCTGAGAAAACATTATTATTATTTTTTTTTTTTTCTGAACCCTTATGTAGCTGGATCCACACAGAGTCAGAAGCCCTTGGAACTCCCTACTTTCCTGTCTGACTGTCAATATCTATACCATCTCTGTCTCTTGTTCCTCTCTTTTGCTTCTTTTACTTTAATCTTGTTTCATCAGTTTGGATTATAAACTTGGTTTGGACTATTAGCTAATGCTTCTTGTACTGAATTTAAATTTTCCCTAGTAGAATGATCTTTTGGTTCACATTTATGTTCCAATGTGCCTGTCAGTTTCATGACACATTACTGTCAGGTCTATTGCTTAATTTTTTTCTTGAAATTTATCAAGATTCCAAGGGTCATCCTACAGCTACATGAGTCTGTAGTAAGCCTGTAGCACTGGTATGTATTAAATACAATGTTGTTGTTTTGTTTTGTTTTGTTTTTTTACAAAGTGGAAGAATGACTAGAATTTGAATCCCAGGCTGCCTATGTCCTTTTGCAATCCATCTTTTTATTTTAGGAGAGATATGTGAAAAAGAACACTTAAGGCAGTCATATATTATTATTAGCTGGGATATTAGCCTTCAAATTCAAGTTAAACTTCTATTCTCTTGCACCATGTTGGCCCTCAAGATCATCATTTCCTTCTTAACTAAAATAAATATAGGCCTAAGGGTTTACTGAATGCCCCAGTCCAAAGAAACCCCTATCCCTTTGTTCCATTTGACATGGAAAAGTCAAGGGTAACCTGACATGAAAGATACCCCAGGATCCATTGTACTGCACTCATGTCATAGGATTAAAGAAAGGAGAATATTGTAAAATAAAAACACAATGCACAAAGAATTACAGATAGAATGAGAATTTGCTCTTCTCTGATTCTGTTCATATTTACCTTATTCTTCCCATTAAAATGTTTAAATGAATATGATTATTTGGGACACTTAAAGGTTAATTTAATTGCTAATGTATATCGGAATCTTTCTCTTACAATAAAAGGCTGGAAGTGTAAATAGGTTAGGAGGGAAAGGTCTGTAGATGAGGGAGAAAGGAAGAGAGAATAGAGAAACATCCTGTTCTGTAGGGGCACAAAATTTGCCATCTTCAAATGTCTCTTTGACATGCAGATTATTTTGATCTAAAAGCATTCATGGCTCAAAAGATTCAGGAAGAAAATTTGACCTTCCCCCTAACTGCATGAAGACTTTAGATAAGGAGTCTGTTCCTGGAATAGAGCTACCAGAGAGTCTGTTCCTGGAATAGAGCTACCAGAAGTATTGACAAAGATATGGCCTAGTTGTGGTGGGGGAGACACTGCAGGGCTTAGAGATCAGAGTCCTCTCTGTGTCTCACTGTCTCTGCTCAGAACAAACAAACATTGCTTTTCCATCTCCATGTGGATTGCCTTCCTCACCTTTGAAGTCCTAAACCACTAACCCCAACATCCTCTTTTGTCTTTAGCTAAACATGGTATTTAAGTCGAGAGCTTCAGCAATTTTGGTGAGTTACTCAGTTTTCCTGGGTCTCTTCCATGTTTACATGTTATTAAACTTTAGTTTGATTTTCTCCAGTTAATCTGTCTCACATCAATTTAATTCTTAGACCAGTCATAGGAATCTAGAAGGGTAGGGTTTCTTCCTCCTCCAACAGCCTTATTCAGACCCATATAACATTCCCCTTAAGGTACTCACTGGGTACTGATATGGCCACTGATGACTCTCCTACTTAATGTGACACCTCAATCCTTAGAATAGAACCAAGAACAAGGACAACAGTCAGGACAATCAATAACCAACACACTGTAAATATCTAAAATCTCATGCCCTCATATGGCACCTTCCTTCACTCAGGTCGACTTAAATAATTAACTAGAATTCAGAAAATAATGTATTATGTTCATCCTTCCATTTTCTACTTTGGAAAGTTCATGGAACATTTTAGAAAATTTTCAAACCAAAATGATTCAAAATATTTTGATACTTAATAAAGTAAATCTTAGCTAGCAAAACAACTCACATGGCTGAAATGTTTTAAAAAGTACTCGTTTAAAATTTTTTAATGATTATTTGTATTGTATTATATACATGTTATTACCTTGTTCAATACTATTGTAATGGTAATTAATATCTTTCAGATCATGAATGGAATGCTAAAATCTCAGCCATCAGCTCTTGGTGAAGAATGTGGCTGAGGGCTTCCCTGGTGGCACAGTGGTTGAGAGTCCACCTGCCGATGCAGGGGACACAGGTTCATGCCCTGATCCGTGATGATCCCACATACCACGGAGCAGCTGGACCCATGAGCCATGGCTGCTGAGCCTGCACGTCTGGAGCCTGTGCTCTGCAACGGGAGAGGCAACAACAGTGAGAGGCCCACGTACCACAAAAAAAAAAAAAAGAATGTGGCTGAAGCCATGAGCTCACAGGTCACAGAGTGGTATTAGCATGGCTTAGTCATTAAGATCTTGCATTTAGGCCTTTACCACATTTTGGGTAAATTACCTAAGCATGCTTGGTCAGGTTTAGCTATATATAAAATATAAGGATTATAGTATATAATTCAGTGATTGTTATAAAGATTAAGTGAAGTAGTGTACACAAAGTACTTAAAACAGTGTTTGGCACATAGGAAGTACTTAATTAATATTAGCTGTTTTATTGGGTTGACCCCAGAAGAGTATAACTAGCAGCATACACTGCCATGCTCTAGGATTTGTCATTATCTCAGGCTTGATTTAGGCCAATGTCCATATCTGAGGGTATCCAATCCTGCCTGCTGGGGCACATAGCAGGAGGCTTCAGACAGAGGCAATGAGGACAATCAGGTGTATGATAGTACTGTGGTTACAGATGGTCTTTTGGCAGAAGGTCACATCCATGGTTGGGAATGGAGGTGATGGGGTCCCACACCCAGGGTAATGAAATGCCAAATAGGAATCCAAGTGAATACAATAGAGCTTACAGGAAGGTCATGGTTTGGTAAACAGATGTCTGAGGTACACCCTGCATACATCTAGTACTGGGTCATTGGCAGTTGAGGACAATCATGCTTCCCACTGTGTCTTCATAATGATGCTCTAATATTCTCCATTTAGGGGGCCAAGATTGGCTCAAAAAATGGATTAATCTGGAACTGCAGTTTGAAGTATCTGCAGGTGAGTAATTTGGGAAAAAGCCATTATAGAACATATGGTTTTATGTTGAATAAACATATATTGAATCTTCCAGTTGGATCGTAAAGTGGACAATGTATTGGGCTACTTGTACCTAGCCAAGACTGTCACGCAATGGTGATCCTTACATGATTATTGATTAATGTATAGATTGCTTTAATATACTCTAATTATCTCATATAACTGTTTACTTATGCATGTAATAAGTGGTTACATTTTAAAATTTAAAATATAAAGATTAGGTTGTAATTGTAGGGTAATGGAAGCAAAATTATGCATATACTGAAAGTATTTTCCAAATATTTTTCTTAAAATTATTTAATTTAGTCCATATTGATGGGTCTAAATTTATAAATTATTCTGTATGTCTCATTAAGTTCTGATGACATTATGGAGATAAAACAGGCATGCATTTACATGTCTAGTAGGAAACATAATAAATTAAATCCCAAAGCAGGTAAAACAGTCACACATTTAAGATTGTTTCAGATAAACTAATGTGTGATAGATCAATGGTAGATGCTTATAATGGGCGGGGTTCTTGTTCCAGGCAACATAATTGACTTTTTCTAGTTTAGGTGGAAAGAGAGTCTAAGTTGAACTTTCAGAATCGTGTTAGGGTCACTTTACTTTTGCTATGGGCAGTAGTTACTGAATCAGGAAGACTGGATTAATGCTGCTTCCCATCAGCTTTGCTTTGATTTGCCCTTGTAAAATGGGTTCTCTGCACACTTCCACTTTTCCCACATAATTCAGTTACAAATCAGTTTTGTCAAGGAGCATCTGACTGGTAGAACCTAAACATATCTTTATCCCAGCTGCAAGGAAATGTAGCTTTATTTTTTTACTATAATTAGGTACTGGGAAGGTAGAATTTGTACTACCTGGAAACAAACTATTGAGTGGTATTTTGAATAGTCCCTAATGTTGAATAGTTACTTCAGATGTCAAGAAAATATATAGACATTAGGAATGTTCTTATCATTTGTGTTTTATTTCATGTTCAACAAGACACCCTCTAAAAGTCCACTTCTGTCCTCATTGTATATTGGACTAAATAGACTATGTGTATCTAAAATCTGCATGGTATTTTTTTGATGGAAGAAACCAGCTTTCACAATGTTTTTTCATTATCAAATGTCTTCAACAGCACCGTGGGAGATTCAGGAATCTGGATGTGACGCATCCACTTCTGAAACCATGTGGGTTCTGTTTATGTCACCATCACATAATTCATGAACTAAACTCCTGAATCCTGCTTTTGATTGTAGTCAAGGAAGTATGATAAGCTGCAAAGAAACATATATGTCAAGTCCTTTCTTATCTTTATTGTTTTAGTACTTGAGAATATTTCCATATGTATTCATAAAGCCAGGCAGAAGCTCTTCAGTAACTTTATTAACATATCATTTGCAAATTATTCACAAATTGTGATATAATGTAATAAAGAAAACAGAGCTTTAAAACTAAAACTTGATGTTAGTAAAAGTTTAACATCTGCAGCTTGATTAGTCAATTCTTATTTATCTTAGCCACAAGTCAAATTCTATGATTAGATTGATGTCTATATTTTAGGCAAACTTTCTTAGACCAATGGTTTTCAGACAGGATGTCCAGGATGTGGAGGCAGATTGGAGGATTGTACTGTGACATAATAATGGAATAAAATAAAATGAGAGTGAGGTCCAATAAATGAAGGCACTAAATCTAAATAGTGAATTATATGATTGTGTCAATATTAGCAATAAACAGGAACAAATCTGGCTGTATATATTTTATCAGTCAGTGTGAAGTGAAAAACAAAAACCATGTTACTTAGACAATTCATAGTGTTAGAAGGGGAGCTGATGGAGGTCCAGCATCTAAGAGGCCCATCAGCATCACAGTGGTTGATAAGAAAAGATCCAAAATATTAAGTAATGAGGTCTCCACACTCCCAGCTAAATATGGGATTTCCAAGATTCCACAGATTGCTAGACAGTAGACATCTGAGTGACTTCTCTATTGGCAGGTAGTAGGAAAGTCCTCAGGCCTATGGGAGGGTGGAGTATGAATTAAATAAAAAGTAGGAAGGAGGTCTCTTAAACACTGGTTCTGTCTAGAATGGAAGAAGGGAATTTAGTGGTGACAAGAGACCCAGAGATCATTACCACTACTCACTACTGTTCTACATGCTACCTGCCCTCTTTTTTTTCTCTTTGTATTCTTTCCAATACATATCCCCAAATTCCAAAGTAATGCCTACAGAAAGACTCTTAGAAAATGCAAGATGCTTCTCGACAATGTCTCTTACTTCATCTGCCTTAATAGAGAAAGGGTAAGAAGGAAGAGGAATCCTGATTCAAACTCTCCAAATGAGTATCCTACCACTTTTTTTTAGACAGCTTACCCTCTTTGTCTGGCAACTACAGGGCTCTTAGTTTCCTTTTACTCACAGGTTTCTCTCTTTTCTAATCCCACCCAGCCTTTTTAACCCAGCTCACCTCTCCATGATTCTACTGTTTGCTTATCTGGTTCACATGCTCAATCTCTACGTCTCTGCCAAATTCCTGGAGCATTTAAAGTCTCCAGCTCTAAAATTCAGCACTTAATCTATCATCTATTCTTTGTTGTTGTTTCTGCTCTCTTAGTCTTCTTACTCTGCTGAACAAATTGCAAATGATACAGAGCTGTGTGAGATAGCTAATCACAGAAAATACAAGTTACAATAGGCAGGAGTAATGAATACAAGACACCACACTGAAGTTTCATAGGAACAAATGAAAAGTCTGACTTTGGCCAATGGCAAAATTGTGTCATGAAGTGCAGAGCAAAATTAATTCAATTCTGTGCATTTTGATCATTAAAAAATAATAAAATAATAGAATTCCATACTTAGCAAAAATGGAGACACGTTGAGAATAGTAGTACACATGTTAAAAACTGTTTACATAAAATAGGAATTAGGTCTTTCATTTGCTCATTTATTTTCATACACTCATTAAGTATTTTTGATGACCTGAGAGATACCTCACATTGAACCGGGTATGAAGAATTTATAGGTGAAAAATGACCTGCCTTTTCCCTCAAAGATCTTGAAAGTTACTGTGAAAACTAGGGACTGGTGTACAGTATGAGGAACAGAAAGTAGAGGTGTGTTCAAAATGCTAAGTGAAAGCAAAACCTCAGTATTACTACTTAATAGGCAAATTATGGTGAATAAGGGGTCCATGCAAACTGAGGCTGATTCCAGGATGCATAGTGTCTGGAAAGAGCAAGGGAGATGGTAATCCCACAGTCCTCAGGCAGTCAGACCAGAAGAGGGATGTTAGGTTGTAATTAACACATATAAAAAGAATTAAGAGATTATGGTGTACTCTGAAGGAGGCAACTTGGAATTAAAAGGCTGAAAAATTAGTCCTATAATGAAAAATGACAAAAGAAAAAGAGAAGTAAAGAAGAGAAAAAGATGATTATATTTCAATACTTGAAGGACTCATATAGGAAAAAGGCTAGAGTTACTCTGAAAATATACACAAGGCAAAATGAGACTTGGTGACAGAATAGTAAGGAGGCAGATTTTGGCTAAATAATGAGAATGTTCTAACAGTAAAAACTGTTCCTGCTGCTTTGGGCAGGAGAGTTCTCAAGTAAATGACCCTGTTCAGTTGGAATTTTATTGCATCATATCTGGAGTTCTTTCCATATTTAATAATGATGATTTGATTATGCATGTTTTCATTGTATATTTATTTCCATAATACTTATTGTGAATCTATTATCTTCTAGGTACCATATTAGATAACTTACATTTAGCTAAGTTTTTTATTGTTGTTGAAATGGGACACTACCATGACTGATGGGAAGACACCAACAGGACATGTTAAAGGATATGGGGAAGGTAACTCAAAGTAGGAGCAGACTTTCAGGGAAGAATAAGCTTTCTAGGAGCCCTAACAGTTCCCATAAGGACACTGAGCTGCTGTCGCTACCACTGCAGTTAGTGAGAAATCAGTCAGGGCCAAGAAGTTCACCCTTGTTATTTTCACATATGGGTTTTGAAGCTCCATCTCCTACTCCCTGTGTTCTGTAAAAAGTCTGTCAGGCAGACCATGCTCACCAAGTGCAATGGAGTATTACAAAACAATCCCAGAGTTTGCTACTTGAGAGTGGGCATCAAAGAGCAAGTTCCCTGGAGTAGGATGCTTTAGCAGACTTTGGCTGCAGGCTTGGTGATTTCACAGGGACAGTGGGCTAGGATGTATTCAGTTTTAAAGGATGAAATGAGCAGTTCAACACTGACTCCCAGCATCCCCCAAATCTGAAATTCTCAGAGAGATTTTTATAATCTTTCCAAGGTAGATATTTATGAATTATACTGAGTAACTAAAATGGCTATTTTTCTCAATTAGGCATCAGAGTCTGTATTTACATACATAGAAAAATTATCATAATTATTTAATTACATACATCTACATTTACTTTAGTGGATAACGTGCTTATTTGTAACTATTTCTTACATATCTATTCCTCCATGGGGACACATGGTGTGGAGGGCAGTGCTCTTTTCTTATTCACCTTTGCAATGGACAAAATTTGTACCCAGAGCATTGCAGACTGAAGCTGTGTTCCTGTCATGGTGTGCAAAAGGGTCAGCAAAATGGATTTACACAGTAACAGAAGTACCACACTGAGGGACCTGAGAATCCTGGGAGTGGTAAGAGAATGCTGGTCTCCTGGATGAATACTGAAAAAGAAAGCCTGAACAAGATGACCGACTCTCATTACACCACAATATATCTAGGATTCAGGAACCCTGAGTTACCAATGTAAGACCTGACTCTGGACTTACTCTGGATTTTGTATAATGGAATTAACTGATAGCCAAAGTCTCTGTAGCTATAACAAGCAAGGAGGACAATGGAATTGAATCATCAAAGTGCTGCAGTTTATGCAAAAGGTACCATAAACAAAATCCTAAAGTAAAGTAACAGGCTGAAAATATATATATATATTTGAAAAGCAAATAAATAATAGAGTAATATCCACTGGGTAGACATTTACCAAATATCTATTGTTGCTTAATAACAAATATTTGTCCAGCTTTGAATGTAAATGTTATAGAATCAATTTCCTGGTACAAAATTAAATCTGAATTTTTGCAAACATAAATGAGTATGACAATTTACTTATTGATAATTTGAATGGTTAAATTTAAAAGTGTGACATCATGGAACAGGAACAATCATTTCTCTGCACTATTAAGTACTAATAGCTTCAACAGTCCCACTGATACACTGAGAGTGAAGTTCACTTGTAGCAGATATGCCATACATCATTAATATAGTTACATGCACCAAACTGTAATTCAGGTGGGAAAAGTCAGTAACATTTCTAGAAGACTCTTTTTTTAAAGTTTTGAGCATATCTCAAAATCCTTCAACTTTAGATACTGAAAATGGTTAGCAGTCTCTAAAATGTATTTCAACCATGCCAAAAGTTTGGGCGTCCAGGCTCAAACAGATGAGAAATTGTGTTCTTAAGGTGTACTTTTAAAGGGTGTGATTTTCAAGTTGGATAAATGAGGAGAAAATTTGTTTGAGCTATTTTATTTCCCTTCCACTCTTTCTTCTAGGATTTATACTCTTTACATTCTTCACTATGTTGAGATCAAAAATGATTTATCATGGATATTGTTGCACATGATTTTGCAGTTTTTCCTCCTCATGACATTTAGAGGTGGCAAAGTTGAAAGTCTGCTTTTAATTCATCCTCATGGGATCAGAAGACTTCTCAAATGGGACTTTTTTCTTGAAAAACTCGGCCTGAGCTGAATTAACTAACATAAAAATTAAATATAGCTCTTATGCTTCTAAAGATTAGCATTGTGATATAATCTAATTTCTATTATCCTGCCTTTTTATTAGCATTTAAATTTTTATAAACATTTGCTGGCTCAAAATGGATATTATGTTCTTGTTAATGTTATCTATCTAATGCACTCTCTGCTATTCATAATAACTGCTAATATTTTTCAACTATTTGAAAGTTCTTAATAATTTTTGTACAACAAATTAACAGCTTTCAAAATCAGCATTAATTATCTCAAGATTTTATTACTGTAATAAATAAATATGCTTATATTTCAACTGCCTGAAGAAGCCCATGGAAGTTTTCATCTCAAGTTGCATCTAGAATGCCTATCTAAATTTAAAAATGAATATCAATGAATATTCAGATGTTAACATCAATTCAGGGTCCACACCTTGCTCATATTCTTGACATCACTGTGCTGATTAGAGATGATGGGAATGTGTGTGGCCATGCCCCCACTGAACAGGTAGATGACCATTGTGTCAGAAATCAAACAGGTTACTTTGTCTTTCAATGTCTGATGGAACCATGTATAATATTTTTTTTATGAATACTGAAGCCAAAGTTAAACTTCAGGGTATCTCTATGTAAAAAAAGAATTCCTACATAAAGTTAAGAAGAAAAATAGAAAACTTGCCTTAAGTCTACAAATAATCCCTAAAGAGGAAATTTGAATCAGCAAAAAAAAAAAAAAAAAAAAAAAAAAAAAAAATGAAAAACTGTGTAACCCTGCAAGTAATCAGGTGCTGAAAATTAAGACAGCAATGAGATGCCATTTCATATCCATCAGGTTGAAAAAAAAATAAAGTAAATATCAAGCATTGGTGACAACATGTGTAAATGAAAAGCCACAAGCAATTCACTAATACACGGTAAATGCGAAGAAAATATACTTAACAACCAGCAACTTGATTTCTAGTCTATATCCTAGAGAAATATTTGCCTATGTACACCAGAGATAATGTAGGAGTTGGATTATAACCAAACAAGGAAATAGTATACAGCAACTAAAAAGAATAAATGGGATCAACTTTGCCAAGTTTGACAAATTAAAAAAAATAATGATTTTGAGTAGAAAAAGCAAGCTGTGGAATGAAAACTAAAACAAGATAATACATAATATTTTTAAAAGATGCCAATTATGTCTTCTGTTACTTCAACACATAGTAGACATATAAAGAAAATGCTTAGGAAGTTTGCACAACAATTTTAAGACAGTGATTCCCTCAGAGGAAGGAACTAAATATAGCTATTCTATTTTATTACTCAGAAAATAGATGTGAAAAATAAAATCTCTAGGAAGCAAATAATAGTATGACCCTCTTTTTACAGATGAGGAAACTAATGTACAGAGGAGTGAAGTAAACTGTCCTGTGATTGCACAAATAATTAGGGATAAAGCAAGAATTTGAACTAAGGCTATCTGGCTTCATCCTATGCTCTTAATTATTATGACACACTGTGTCAAATGGTTAAACTATTTCAGTAGATATTTTTTAAAAAAGCTATTTCCATTAATTGGCAGACAGGTGACTTGAACCCATTTCTAGTTGATTCAAAACACTTCCCCATGGCCCTGGAACTTTAGCAGAGGAGGGATATCCAAATATTTAGCTCAAATGATGTAAGATCTCTTACAAAGGAACTGACAATTTACTGTATACCATAAATGCCTAGAAACTTCTATGTAACCAGTCAACCCAGGAATTTGGTTGCTCTGGTAATCAGGGTTTTTTCTAGGATTTCCAGGTTAACATTTCTTAGAAAATTTATATGAATTTCTGTATTCTGAGAAAACATCAGTTAAGAAGTTGAGGAAATCGGAAAAAGTATTATAATTTTGTGAAATTTAAAACGTGACAATCAGCATTGAGACTACTAATTTAAAGGAAACTGCTAATGTTAAGTCCAAGCAAGAGCAAGAAACGGAGCCATTTCTGGGAGTCAGGACAGGAACACAGGAGAAATGTGGTCACAGTATAATTAACCTTCTTGCATCATAACTGATACCATATTACATGTTTGTGGCCCTGTCTGCTATAAACAATGAGTTGTCCTTGCCAATAATACATATGTTAATAAACTTAGATGTATCACATGCATTATACATTTGTATGGGTGATATTCCAAAAAGTAAAGCTGGAAGCAAAATAAGTCCTCAACTTGGCAATTTCAACAGGTGAGTTTGTATGTATTATGAATGATGCTAGGAGATCTGTATGTTACATTATCAAACGTTGCCCAGTGATGAATGCTGGAATTTGAATATTTGCTATAAACTATAGTTCTTTGTAAAGCAGATACAACACTTCCATCATTGAAAAGGGAATGAACTTGTGGTATATAGCATAATAGCCCCCAAAGATGCTTGCATCTTAATCCCTGGTATCTGTGAATATTCTTATATGGCAAATGGGACTCTGCAAATGTGATTAGGTTAAAGATCTTGAGAAGGGGAGATTATCCTGAATTATACAAGTGGGTCCAATCACAGACATCAAACAATGGAAGAGGGAGGCAGAAGGTTTGAGAGAAAAAGATTTGAAAGCCTTGCATTGCTGACTTTGAAGATGTTGAAAGGAGCCACTAGCCAAGGAATGCAGGTGCCTCTAGAAGGCAAAAAAGGCAAAGAAATGACTGTTCCTCTAGTCTAGAATCTAGAATGCAGCTCAGCTGACACCTTGATTTTAGCCCAATGATACATCTGACCTACAAATGTAAGATAATAAATTTGTGTTGTCTTAAGTCAGTAATTTTGTGGTAATTTGTGGCAGCAGCAATAGGAAACTAATGAAAAGTTTGTATGAAACAGCACTATGAAGATGCTTTTGGATTCACTCTTAATAATCCAACCACAATATCACTGAAAAATGAAAGAAAACTTTCCTCATTGGCAATATTTGCTACGATGCAAAGATCAAGTATATGGAACAGGGAGATTAACCCTTGCCATGTTTTTAAATTTTTACTTTAAGAGTAACTTTTAAGTATTTATGGTATGTCTTTCAATATTTTAAATTGTTTTATTTAAACTTTATTTTGTGTAAATAGTTGCTTCTTACTGATTTCTATTATCAAATGACAATATCAAGTAGACATCATTTTTATGTATTATTGAAATACATTATTTTGTCACAATATACTTGTTCATAATAATACAAAACTATGCACTGATTATTGTATCTTTTCTGTTTTTTCCACACAAAATCGTCTAAAGCTTTATATAGCTCTTTCATAGAAAAATAATTTCCTGTGTATTAATATAGTGGTTCACTATAATGTTAAAATGTGTAAATAAATTATATTAAATATATTTATATATAAATAAATATAAATAAATATTATTATTTATTTATTATTTATAAATAAATATATATAAATAAAATATAAATATATTTATATATAAATAAATTATTATAAAAATATAGGATATCTTATGATTGCAGGAATTCCTGAGGAAATTTTTATTTACTTTTTCTTACTCCTGAAGATAAATATGAGTTTGGAATCTGACAACATTAGGTATCAGGGTGCAGGGGTGTGACTCCTCTTAGAAAGTACAAAACTAGTATATCCTTTTTTGAACCCATAGACTCAAAGTTATGTGTTCTAAAAACTATAGTCTGTGAAACATGTAGTATCGTCCAATCAGCATTGGCAGAAACTAAATTGAGTGTTGTAAACAACAAAGATGAATTGCTGGAAAACTGTGACACACTGATGATTATAATCATACACATTCCATCATCTCCACAGTATAAGAACAATGGCTGAAACATTCCATGTTTATGGTACCATGTGGTGGAATAAGGAATAATTAGAATAGATCTGGGAGAACTAGCTTTATTGAATAGCTCTCTATTCCTAAGACAAGTTTCACAGTATTATCATTTGAGTCTCTGCATATTATAAATGGAAAACACAGACTTGAAGTGGCTAAGTTAATGGAACAAATTCCTACCTTACTTGTTACTCTGGGCCATTCACACAACTCATCATCTAATGAAATATGAGCATAGACTTTGAATTAAACATTTCTGGGATTGGAATTGTTCACTATGTTCTGCTTTTAACTATATCTATGAAGTGAATGCAATGTAAACCAATCACAGTCAGACTAAAACCTGGAAGGAAAAAAAAACTTTTCATATTATGTTTCTCAGTTTTGTGGATACAAAATCAGACTGATCATACACATGGCCAGAGATTTGAGAGACGTTCAGGAAAATGACAAACTATTCAGACAAAACCTGCTGGCTTGACCCTTCCCTTGCCAGGGAATGAGTTGATGTCCTTTGTGTCACAGTCGAGTGTGTACTGGGTGCAAGTGCTCCTTAGCAGCTGGAGTGAGGCTGAGGACCACTG